>NW_026775509.1:628906-940859 GCF_963259705.1 Myotis daubentonii | reverse complement strand
ATGGTGGCGGTTCCAGTAAATACTTCTAAGCAAACTGTCTAATTGTGGTAAAACTGTTAAAATACACAATGAGAGTTCCCAGAAATGATTAAGAATGTGTAATAAACATCTCAAGTACACGTAAATAGATTCTTACTACATTTACTGTCGAATTCAACACGGAGGTTTCCAGTGGAAAGCTGTGAAATGATGAAAATACTGGTAATGTTTACAAGTACGGGTACTTCTGGTGGCGTTTTCACGGGACTGTGCTTTCAAATATTAAGAGTTCATGTTTACAGAGCTCAGAATTGGTGTCTAAAGCCTTTGAATCACGAGAATAGTTTTTGTGTTTACAATTTAGGAGGATTGGCTTTGGCGTTTTTTTTGTGTGAATCAGTCAAAATGGTGGCGGTTCCAGTAAATACTTCTAAGCAAACTGTCTAATTGTGGTAAAACTGTTAAAATACACAATGAGAGTTCCCAGAAATGATTAAGAACGTGTAATAAACATCTCAAGTACACGTAAATAGATTCTTACTACATTTACTGTCGAATTCAACACGGAGGTTTCCAGTGGAAAGCTGTGAAATGACGAAAATACTGGTAATGTTTACAAGTACGGGTACTTCTGGTGGCGTTTTCACGGGACTGTGCTTTCAAATATTAAGAGTTCATGTTTACAGAGCTAAGAATTGGTGTCTAAAGCCTTTGAATCATGAGAATAGTTTTTGTGTTTACAATTTAGGAGGATTGGCTTTGGCGTTTTTTTTGTGTGAATCAGTCAAAATGGTGGCGGTTCCAGTAAATACTTCTAAGCAAACTGTCTAATTGTGGTAAAACTGTTAAAATACACAATGAGAGTTCCCAGAAATGATTAAGAACGTGTAATAAACATCTCAAGTACACGTAAATAGATTCTTACTACATTTACTGTCGAATTCAACACGGAGGTTTCCAGTGGAAAGCTGTGAAATGACGAAAATACTGGTAATGTTTACAAGTCCGGGTACTTCTGGTGGCGTTTTCACGGGACTGAGCTTTCAAATATTAAGAGTTCATGTTTACAGAGCTCAGAATTGGTGTCTAAAGCCTTTGAATCACGAGAATAGTTTTTGTGTTTACAATTTAGGAGGATTGGCTTTGGCGTTTTTTTTGTGTGAATCAGTCAAAATGGTGGCGGTTCCAGTAAATACTTCTAAGCAAACTGTCTAATTGTGGTAAAACTGTTAAAATACACAATGAGAGTTCCCAGAAATGATTAAGAACGTGTAATAAACATCTCAAGTACACGTAAATAGATTCTTACTACATTTACT
This sequence comes from Myotis daubentonii, assembly GCF_963259705.1. NCBI lineage: Eukaryota > Metazoa > Chordata > Mammalia > Chiroptera > Vespertilionidae > Myotis > Myotis daubentonii. The sequence goes on along the minus strand of NW_026775509.1, from coordinate 939,561 downwards.
GTCGAATTCAACACGGAGGTTTCCAGTGGAAAGCTGTGAAATGACGAAAATACTGGTAATGTTTACAAGTCCGGGTACTTCTGGTGGCGTTTTCACGGGACTGTGCTTTCAAATATTAAGAGTTCATGTTTACAGAGCTCAGAATTGGTGTCTAAAGCCTTTGAATCACGAGAATAGTTTTTGTGTTTACAATTTAGGAGGATTGGCTTTGGCGTTTTTTTTGTGTGAATCAGTCAAAATGGTGGCGGTTCCAGTAAATACTTCTAAGCAAACTGTCTAATTGTGGTAAAACTGTTAAAATACACAATGAGAGTTCCCAGAAATGATTAAGAACGTGTAATAAACATCTCAAGTACACGTAAATAGATTCTTACTACATTTACTGTCGAATTCAACACGGAGGTTTCCAGTGGAAAGCTGTGAAATGACGAAAATACTGGTAATGTTTACAAGTCCGGGTACTTCTGGTGGCGTTTTCACGGGACTGTGCTTTCAATTATTACGAGTTCATGTTTACAGAGCTCAGAATTGGTGTCTAAAGCCTTTGAATCACGAGAATAGTTTTTGTGTTTACAATTTAGGAGGATTGGCTTTGGCGTTTTTTTTGTGTGAATCAGTCAAAATGGTGGCGGTTCCAGTAAATACTTCTAAGCAAACTGTCTAATTGTGGTAAAACTGTTAAAATACACAATGAGAGTTCCCAGAAATGATTAAGAACGTGTAATAAACATCTCAAGTACACGTAAATAGATTCTTACTACATTTACTGTCGAATTCAACACGGAGGTTTCCAGTGGAAAGCTGTGAAATGACGAAAATACTGGTAATGTTTACAAGTACGGGTACTTCTGGTGGCGTTTTCACGGGACTGTGCTTTCAAATATTAAGAGTTCATGTTTACAGAGCTAAGAATTGGTGTCTAAAGCCTTTGAATCACGAGAATAGTTTTTGTGTTTACAATTTAGGAGGATTGGCTTTGGCGTTTTTTTTGTGTGAATCAGTCAAAATGGTGGCGGTTCCAGTAAATACTTCTAAGCAAACTGTCTAATTGTGGTAAAACTGTTAAAATACACAATGAGAGTTCCCAGAAATGATTAAGAACGTGTAATAAACATCTCAAGTACACGTAAATAGATTCTTACTACATTTACTGTCGAATTCAACACGGAGGTTTCCAGTGGAAAGCTGTGAAATGACGAAAATACTGGTAATGTTTACAAGTACGGGTACTTCTGGTGGCGTTTTCACGGGACTGTGCTTTCAAATATTAAGAGTTCATGTTTACAGAGCTAAGAATTGGTGTCTAAAGCCTTTGAATCATGAGAATAGTTTTTGTGTTTACAATTTAGGAGGATTGGCTTTGGCGGTTTTTTTGTGTGAATCAGTCAAAATGGTGGCGGTTCCAGTAAATACTTCTAAGCAAACTGTCTAATTGTGGTAAAACTGTTAAAATACACAATGAGAGTTCCCAGAAATGATTAAGAATGTGTAATAAACATCTCAAGTACACGTAAATAGATTCTTACTACATTTACTGTCGAATTCAACACGGAGGTTTCCAGTGGAAAGCTGTGAAATGATGAAAATACTGGTAATGTTTACAAGTACGGGTACTTCTGGTGGCGTTTTCACGGGACTGTGCTTTCAAATATTAAGAGTTCATGTTTACAGAGCTCAGAATTGGTGTCTAAAGCCTTTGAATCACGAGAATAGTTTTTGTGTTTACAATTTAGGAGGATTGGCTTTGGCGTTTTTTTTGTGTGAATCAGTCAAAATGGTGGCGGTTCCAGTAAATACTTCTAAGCAAACTGTCTAATTGTGGTAAAACTGTTAAAATACACAATGAGAGTTCCCAGAAATGATTAAGAACGTGTAATAAACATCTCAAGTACACGTAAATAGATTCTTACTACATTTACTGTCGAATTCAACACGGAGGTTTCCAGTGGAAAGCTGTGAAATGACGAAAATACTGGTAATGTTTACAAGTACGGGTACTTCTGGTGGCGTTTTCACGGGACTGTGCTTTCAAATATTAAGAGTTCATGTTTACAGAGCTAAGAATTGGTGTCTAAAGCCTTTGAATCATGAGAATAGTTTTTGTGTTTACAATTTAGGAGGATTGGCTTTGGCGTTTTTTTTGTGTGAATCAGTCAAAATGGTGGCGGTTCCAGTAAATACTTCTAAGCAAACTGTCTAATTGTGGTAAAACTGTTAAAATACACAATGAGAGTTCCCAGAAATGATTAAGAACGTGTAATAAACATCTCAAGTACACGTAAATAGATTCTTACTACATTTACTGTCGAATTCAACACGGAGGTTTCCAGTGGAAAGCTGTGAAATGACGAAAATACTGGTAATGTTTACAAGTCCGGGTACTTCTGGTGGCGTTTTCACGGGACTGAGCTTTCAAATATTAAGAGTTCATGTTTACAGAGCTCAGAATTGGTGTCTAAAGCCTTTGAATCACGAGAATAGTTTTTGTGTTTACAATTTAGGAGGATTGGCTTTGGCGTTTTTTTTGTGTGAATCAGTCAAAATGGTGGCGGTTCCAGTAAATACTTCTAAGCAAACTGTCTAATTGTGGTAAAACTGTTAAAATACACAATGAGAGTTCCCAGAAATGATTAAGAACGTGTAATAAACATCTCAAGTACACGTAAATAGATTCTTACTACATTTACTGTCGAATTCAACACGGAGGTTTCCAGTGGAAAGCTGTGAAATGACGAAAATACTGGTAATGTTTACAAGTCCGGGTACTTCTGGTGGCGTTTTCACGGGACTGTGCTTTCAAATATTAAGAGTTCATGTTTACAGAGCTCAGAATTGGTGTCTAAAGCCTTTGAATCACGAGAATAGTTTTTGTGTTTACAATTTAGGAGGATTGGCTTTGGCGTTTTTTTTGTGTGAATCAGTCAAAATGGTGGCGGTTCCAGTAAATACTTCTAAGCAAACTGTCTAATTGTGGTAAAACTGTTAAAATACACAATGAGAGTTCCCAGAAATGATTAAGAACGTGTAATAAACATCTCAAGTACACGTAAATAGATTCTTACTACATTTACTGTCGAATTCAACACGGAGGTTTCCAGTGGAAAGCTGTGAAATGACGAAAATACTGGTAATGTTTACAAGTCCGGGTACTTCTGGTGGCGTTTTCACGGGACTGTGCTTTCAATTATTACGAGTTCATGTTTACAGAGCTCAGAATTGGTGTCTAAAGCCTTTGAATCACGAGAATAGTTTTTGTGTTTACAATTTAGGAGGATTGGCTTTGGCGTTTTTTTTGTGTGAATCAGTCAAAATGGTGGCGGTTCCAGTAAATACTTCTAAGCAAACTGTCTAATTGTGGTAAAACTGTTAAAATACACAATGAGAGTTCCCAGAAATGATTAAGAACGTGTAATAAACATCTCAAGTACACGTAAATAGATTCTTACTACATTTACTGTCGAATTCAACACGGAGGTTTCCAGTGGAAAGCTGTGAAATGACGAAAATACTGGTAATGTTTACAAGTCCGGGTACTTCTGGTGGCGTTTTCACGGGACTGTGCTTTCAAATATTAAGAGTTCATGTTTACAGAGCTCAGAATTGGTGTCTAAAGCCTTTGAATCACGAGAATAGTTTTTGTGTTTACAATTTAGGAGGATTGGCTTTGGCGTTTTTTTTGTGTGAATCAGTCAAAATGGTGGCGGTTCCAGTAAATACTTCTAAGCAAACTGTCTAATTGTGGTAAAACTGTTAAAATACACAATGAGAGTTCCCAGAAATGATTAAGAACGTGTAATAAACATCTCAAGTACACGTAAATAGATTCTTACTACATTTACTGTCGAATTCAACACGGAGGTTTCCAGTGGAAAGCTGTGAAATGACGAAAATACTGGTAATGTTTACAAGTACGGGTACTTCTGGTGGCGTTTTCACGGGACTGTGCTTTCAAATATTAAGAGTTCATGTTTACAGAGCTAAGAATTGGTGTCTAAAGCCTTTGAATCATGAGAATAGTTTTTGTGTTTACAATTTAGGAGGATTGGCTTTGGCGGTTTTTTTGTGTGAATCAGTCAAAATGGTGGCGGTTCCAGTAAATACTTCTAAGCAAACTGTCTAATTGTGGTAAAACTGTTAAAATACACAATGAGAGTTCCCAGAAATGATTAAGAACGTGTAATAAACATCTCAAGTACACGTAAATAGATTCTTACTACATTTACTGTCGAATTCAACACGGAGGTTTCCAGTGGAAAGCTGTGAAATGACGAAAATACTGGTAATGTTTACAAGTACGGGTACTTCTGGTGGCGTTTTCACGGGACTGTGCTTTCAAATATTAAGAGTTCATGTTTACAGAGCTCAGAATTGGTGTCTAAAGCCTTTGAATCACGAGAATAGTTTTTGTGTTTACAATTTAGGAGGATTGGCTTTGGCGTTTTTTTTGTGTGAATCAGTCAAAATGGTGGCGGTTCCAGTAAATACTTCTAAGCAAACTGTCTAATTGTGGTAAAACTGTTAAAATACACAATGAGAGTTCCCAGAAATGATTAAGAACGTGTAATAAACATCTCAAGTACACGTAAATAGATTCTTACTACATTTACTGTCGAATTCAACACGGAGGTTTCCAGTGGAAAGCTGTGAAATGACGAAAATACTGGTAATGTTTACAAGTCCGGGTACTTCTGGTGGCGTTTTCACGGGACTGTGCTTTCAATTATTACGAGTTCATGTTTACAGAGCTCAGAATTGGTGTCTAAAGCCTTTGAATCACGAGAATAGTTTTTGTGTTTACAATTTAGGAGGATTGGCTTTGGCGTTTTTTTTGTGTGAATCAGTCAAAATGGTGGCGGTTCCAGTAAATACTTCTAAGCAAACTGTCTAATTGTGGTAAAACTGTTAAAATACACAATGAGAGTTCCCAGAAATGATTAAGAACGTGTAATAAACATCTCAAGTACACGTAAATAGATTCTTACTACATTTACTGTCGAATTCAACACGGAGGTTTCCAGTGGAAAGCTGTGAAATGACGAAAATACTGGTAATGTTTACAAGTACGGGTACTTCTGGTGGCGTTTTCACGGGACTGTGCTTTCAAATATTAAGAGTTCATGTTTACAGAGCTAAGAATTGGTGTCTAAAGCCTTTGAATCATGAGAATAGTTTTTGTGTTTACAATTTAGGAGGATTGGCTTTGGCGTTTTTTTTGTGTGAATCAGTCAAAATGGTGGCGGTTCCAGTAAATACTTCTAAGCAAACTGTCTAATTGTGGTAAAACTGTTAAAATACACAATGAGAGTTCCCAGAAATGATTAAGAACGTGTAATAAACATCTCAAGTACACGTAAATAGATTCTTACTACATTTACTGTCGAATTCAACACGGAGGTTTCCAGTGGAAAGCTGTGAAATGACGAAAATACTGGTAATGTTTACAAGTCCGGGTACTTCTGGTGGCGTTTTCACGGGACTGTGCTTTCAAATATTAAGAGTTCATGTTTACAGAGCTCAGAATTGGTGTCTAAAGCCTTTGAATCACGAGAATAGTTTTTGTGTTTACAATTTAGGAGGATTGGCTTTGGCGTTTTTTTTGTGTGAATCAGTCAAAATGGTGGCGGTTCCAGTAAATACTTCTAAGCAAACTGTCTAATTGTGGTAAAACTGTTAAAATACACAATGAGAGTTCCCAGAAATGATTAAGAACGTGTAATAAACATCTCAAGTACACGTAAATAGATTCTTACTACATTTACTGTCGAATTCAACACAGAGGTTTCCAGTGGAAAGCTGTGAAATGACGAAAATACTGGTAATGTTTACAAGTACGGGTACTTCTGGTGGCGTTTTCACGGGACTGTGCTTTCAAATATTAAGAGTTCATGTTTACAGAGCTAAGAATTGGTGTCTAAAGCCTTTGAATCATGAGAATAGTTTTTGTGTTTACAATTTAGGAGGATTGGCTTTGGCGTTTTTTTTGTGTGAATCAGTCAAAATGGTGGCGGTTCCAGTAAATACTTCTAAGCAAACTGTCTAATTGTGGTAAAACTGTTAAAATACACAATGAGAGTTCCCAGAAATGATTAAGAACGTGTAATAAACCCCTCAAGTACACGTAAATAGATTCTTACTACATTTACTGTCGAATTCAACACGGAGGTTTCCAGTGGAAAGCTGTGAAATGACGAAAATACTGGTAATGTTTACAAGTCCGGGTACTTCGGGTGGCGTTTTCACGGGACTGTGCTTTCAATTATTACGAGTTCATGTTTACAGAGCTCAGAATTGGTGACTAAAGCCTTTGAATCACGAGAATAGTTTTTGTGTTTACAATTTAGGAGGATTGGCTTTGGCGGTTTTTTTTGTGTGAATCAGTTAAAATGGTGGCGGTTCCAGTAAATACGTCTAAGCAAACTGTCTAATTGTGGTAAAACTGTTAAAATACACAATGAGAGTTCCCAGAAATGATTAAGAACGTGTAATAAACATCTCAAGTACACGTAAATAGATTCTTACTACATTTACTGTCGAATTCAACACGGAGGTTTCCAGTGGAAAGCTGTGAAATGACGAAAATACTGGTAATGTTTACAAGTCCGGGTACTTCTGGTGGCGTTTTCACGGGACTGTGCTTTCAAATATTAAGAGTTCATGTTTACAGAGCTCAGAATTGGTGTCTAAAGCCTTTGAATCACGAGAATAGTTTTTGTGTTTACAATTTAGGAGGATTGGCTTTGGCGTTTTTTTTGTGTGAATCAGTTAAAATGGTGGCGGTTCCAGTAAATACTTCTAAGCAAACTGTCTAATTGTGGTAAAACTGTTAAAATACACAATGAGAGTTCCCAGAAATGATTAAGAACGTGTAATAAACATCTCAAGTACACGTAAATAGATTCTTACTACATTTACTGTCGAATTCAACACGGAGGTTTCCAGTAGAAAGCTGTGAAATGACGAAAATACTGGTAATGTTTACAAGTCCGGGTACTTCTGGTGGCGTTTTCACGGGACTGTGCTTTCAAATATTAAGAGTTCATGTTTACAGAGCTAAGAATTGGTGTCTAAAGCCTTTGAATCATGAGAATAGTTTTTGTGTTTACAACTTAGGAGGATTGGCTTTGGCGTTTTTTTTGTGTGAATCAGTCAAAATGGTGGCGGTTCCAGTAAATACTTCTAAGCAAACTGTCTAATTGTGGTAAAACTGTTAAAATACACAATGAGAGTTCCCAGAAATGATTAAGAACGTGTAATAAACATCTCAAGTACACGTAAATAGATTCTTACTACATTTACTGTCGAATTCAACACGGAGGTTTCCAGTGGAAAGCTGTGAAATGACGAAAATACTGGTAATGTTTACAAGTCCGGGTACTTCTGGTGGCGTTTTCACGGGACTGTGCTTTCAAATATTAAGAGTTCATGTTTACAGAGCTCAGAATTGGTGTCTAAAGCCTTTGAATCACGAGAATAGTTTTTGTGTTTACAATTTAGGAGGATTGGCTTTGGCGTTTTTTTTGTGTGAATCAGTCAAAATGGTGGCGGTTCCAGTAAATACTTCTAAGCAAACTGTCTAATTGTGGTAAAACTGTTAAAATACACAATGAGAGTTCCCAGAAATGATTAAGAACGTGTAATAAACATCTCAAGTACACGTAAATAGATTCTTACTACATTTACTGTCGAATTCAACACGGAGGTTTCCAGTGGAAAGCTGTGAAATGACGAAAATACTGGTAATGTTTACAAGTCCGGGTACTTCTGGTGGCGTTTTCACGGGACTGTGCTTTCAAATATTAAGAGTTCATGTTTACAGAGCTAAGAATTGGTGTCTAAAGCCTTTGAATCATGAGAATAGTTTTTGTGTTTACAATTTAGGAGGATTGGCTTTGGCGTTTTTTTTGTGTGAATCAGTCAAAATGGTGGCGGTTCCAGTAAATACTTCTAAGCAAACTGTCTAATTGTGGTAAAACTGTTAAAATACACAATGAGAGTTCCCAGAAATGATTAAGAACGTGTAATAAACATCTCAAGTACACGTAAATAGATTCTTACTACATTTACTGTCGAATTCAACACGGAGGTTTCCAGTGGAAAGCTGTGAAATGATGAAAATACTGGTAATGTTTACAAGTACGGGTACTTCTGGTGGCGTTTTCACGGGACTGTGCTTTCAAATATTAAGAGTTCATGTTTACAGAGCTAAGAATTGGTGTCTAAAGCCTTTGAATCACGAGAATAGTTTTTGTGCTTACAATTTAGGAGGATTGGCTTTGGCGTTTTTTTTGTGTGAATCAGTTAAAATGGTGGCGGTTCCAGTAAATACTTCTAAGCAAACTGTCTGTGGTAAAACTGTTAAAATACACAATGAGAGTTCCCAGAAATGATTAAGAACGTGTAATAAACCCCTCAAGTACACGTAAATAGATTCTTATTACATTTACTGTCGAATTCAATCACGGAGGTTTCCAGGGGAAAGCTGTGAAATGACGAAAATACTGGTAATGTTTACAAGTCCGGGTACTTCGGGTGGCGTTTTCACGGGACTGTGCTTTCAATTATTACGAGTTCATGTTTACAGAGCTCAGAATTGGTGTCTAAAGCCTTTGAATCACGAGAATAGTTTTTGTGTTTACAATTTAGGAGGATTGGCTTTGGCGTTTTTTTTGTGTGAATCAGTCAAAATGGTGGCGGTTCCAGTAAATACTTCTAAGCAAACTGTCTAATTGTGGTAAAACTGTTAAAATACACAATGAGAGTTCCCAGAAATGATTAAGAACGTGTAATAAACATCTCAAGTACACGTAAATAGATTCTTACTACATTTACTGTCGAATTCAACACGGAGGTTTCCAGTGGAAAGCTGTGAAATGACGAAAATACTGGTAATGTTTACAAGTACGGGTACTTCTGGTGGCGTTTTCACGGGACTGTGCTTTCAAATATTAAGAGTTCATGTTTACAGAGCTAAGAATTGGTGTCTAAAGCCTTTGAATCATGAGAATAGTTTTTGTGTTTACAATTTAGGAGGATTGGCTTTGGCGTTTTTTTTGTGTAAATCAGTCAAAATGGTGGCGGTTCCAGTAAATACTTCTAAGCAAACTGTCTAATTGTGGTAAAACTGTTAAAATACACAATGAGAGTTCCCAGAAATGATTAAGAACGTGTAATAAACATCTCAAGTACACGTAAATAGATTCTTACTACATTTACTGTCGAATTCAACACGGAGGTTTCCAGTGGAAAGCTGTGAAATGACGAAAATACTGGTAATGTTTACAAGTCCGGGTACTTCTGGTGGCGTTTTCACGGGACTGTGCTTTCAAATATTAAGAGTTCATGTTTACAGAGCTCAGAATTGGTGTCTAAAGCCTTTGAATCACGAGAATAGTTTTTGTGTTTACAATTTAGGAGGATTGGCTTTGGCGTTTTTTTTGTGTGAATCAGTCAAAATGGTGGCGGTTCCAGTAAATACTTCTAAGCAAACTGTCTAATTGTGGTAAAACTGTTAAAATACACAATGAGAGTTCCCAGAAATGATTAAGAACGTGTAATAAACATCTCAAGTACACGTAAATAGATTCTTACTACATTTACTGTCGAATTCAACACGGAGGTTTCCAGTGGAAAGCTGTGAAATGACGAAAATACTGGTAATGTTTACAAGTCCGGGTACTTCTGGTGGCGTTTTCACGGGACTGTGCTTTCAAATATTAAGAGTTCATGTTTACAGAGCTAAGAATTGGTGTCTAAAGCCTTTGAATCATGAGAATAGTTTTTGTGTTTACAATTTAGGAGGATTGGCTTTGGCGTTTTTTTTGTGTGAATCAGTCAAAATGGTGGTGGTTCCAGTAAATACTTCTAAGCAAACTGTCTAATTGTGGTAAAACTGTTAAAATACACAATGAGAGTTCCCAGAAATGATTAAGAACGTGTAATAAACATCTCAAGTACACGTAAATAGATTCTTACTACATTTACTGTCGAATTCAACACGGAGGTTTCCAGTGGAAAGCTGTGAAATGACGAAAATACTGGTAATGTTTACAAGTCCGGGTACTTCTGGTGGCGTTTTCACGGGACTGTGCTTTCAAATATTAAGAGTTCATGTTTACAGAGCTCAGAATTGGTGTCTAAAGCCTTTGAATCACGAGAATAGTTTTTGTGTTTACAATTTAGGAGGATTGGCTTTGGCGTTTTTTTTGTGTGAATCAGTCAAAATGGTGGCGGTTCCAGTAAATACTTCTAAGCAAACTGTCTAATTGTGGTAAAACTGTTAAAATACACAATGAGAGTTCCCAGAAATGATTAAGAACGTGTAATAAACATCTCAAGTACACGTAAATAGATTCTTACTACATTTACTGTCGAATTCAACACGGAGGTTTCCAGTGGAAAGCTGTGAAATGACGAAAATACTGGTAATGTTTACAAGTCCGGGTACTTCTGGTGGCGTTTTCACGGGACTGTGCTTTCAAATATTAAGAGTTCATGTTTACAGAGCTAAGAATTGGTGTCTAAAGCCTTTGAATCATGAGAATAGTTTTTGTGTTTACAATTTAGGAGGATTGGCTTTGGCGTTTTTTTTGTGTGAATCAGTCAAAATGGTGGCGGTTCCAGTAAATACTTCTAAGCAAACTGTCTAATTGTGGTAAAACTGTTAAAATACACAATGAGAGTTCCCAGAAATGATTAAGAACGTGTAATAAACATCTCAAGTACACGTAAATAGATTCTTACTACATTTACTGTCGAATTCAACACGGAGGTTTCCAGTGGAAAGCTGTGAAATGATGAAAATACTGGTAATGTTTACAAGTACGGGTACTTCTGGTGGCGTTTTCACGGGACTGTGCTTTCAAATATTAAGAGTTCATGTTTACAGAGCTAAGAATTGGTGTCTAAAGCCTTTGAATCACGAGAATAGTTTTTGTGCTTACAATTTAGGAGGATTGGCTTTGGCGTTTTTTTTGTGTGAATCAGTTAAAATGGTGGCGGTTCCAGTAAATACTTCTAAGCCAACTGTCTGTGGTAAAACTGTTAAAATACACAATGAGAGTTCCCAGAAATGATTAAGAACGTGTAATAAACCCCTCAAGTACACGTAAATAGATTCTTATTACATTTACTGTCGAATTCAATCACGGAGGTTTCCAGGGGAAAGCTGTGAAATGACGAAAATACTGGTAATGTTTACAAGTCCGGGTACTTCGGGTGGCGTTTTCACGGGACTGTGCTTTCAATTATTACGAGTTCATGTTTACAGAGCTCAGAATTGGTGTCTAAAGCCTTTGAATCACGAGAATAGTTTTTGTGTTTACAATTTAGGAGGATTGGCTTTGGCGTTTTTTTTGTGTGAATCAGTCAAAATGGTGGCGGTTCCAGTAAATACTTCTAAGCAAACTGTCTAATTGTGGTAAAACTGTTAAAATACACAATGAGAGTTCCCAGAAATGATTAAGAACGTGTAATAAACATCTCAAGTACACGTAAATAGATTCTTACTACATTTACTGTCGAATTCAACACGGAGGTTTCCAGTGGAAAGCTGTGAAATGACGAAAATACTGGTAATGTTTACAAGTACGGGTACTTCTGGTGGCGTTTTCACGGGACTGTGCTTTCAAATATTAAGAGTTCATGTTTACAGAGCTAAGAATTGGTGTCTAAAGCCTTTGAATCATGAGAATAGTTTTTGTGTTTACAATTTAGGAGGATTGGCTTTGGCGTTTTTTTTGTGTGAATCAGTCAAAATGGTGGCGGTTCCAGTAAATACTTCTAAGCAAACTGTCTAATTGTGGTAAAACTGTTAAAATACACAATGAGAGTTCCCAGAAATGATTAAGAACGTGTAATAAACATCTCAAGTACACGTAAATAGATTCTTACTACATTTACTGTCGAATTCAACACGGAGGTTTCCAGTGGAAAGCTGTGAAATGACGAAAATACTGGTAATGTTTACAAGTCCGGGTACTTCGGGTGGCGTTTTCACGGGACTGTGCTTTCAATTATTACGAGTTCATGTTTACAGAGCTCAGAATTGGTGTCTAAAGCCTTTGAATCACGAGAATAGTTTTTGTGTTTACAATTTAGGAGGATTGGCTTTGGCGTTTTTTTTGTGTGAATCAGTCAAAATGGTGGCGGTTCCAGTAAATACTTCTAAGCAAACTGTCTAATTGTGGTAAAACTGTTAAAATACACAATGAGAGTTCCCAGAAATGATTAAGAACGTGTAATAAACCCCTCAAGTACACGTAAATAGATTCTTACTACATTTACTGTCGAATTCAACACGGAGGTTTCCAGTGGAAAGCTGTGAAATGACGAAAATACTGGTAATGTTTACAAGTACGGGTACTTCTGGTGGCGTTTTCACGGGACTGTGCTTTCAAATATTAAGAGTTCATGTTTACAGAGCTAAGAATTGGTGTCTAAAGCCTTTGAATCATGAGAATAGTTTTTGTGTTTACAATTTAGGAGGATTGGCTTTGGCGTTTTTTTTGTGTGAATCAGTCAAAATGGTGGCGGTTCCAGTAAATACTTCTAAGCAAACTGTCTAATTGTGGTAAAACTGTTAAAATACACAATGAGAGTTCCCAGAAATGATTAAGAACGTGTAATAAACATCTCAAGTACACGTAAATAGATTCTTACTACATTTACTGTCGAATTCAACACGGAGGTTTCCAGTGGAAAGCTGTGAAATGACGAAAATACTGGTAATGTTTACAAGTCCGGGTACTTCTGGTGGCGTTTTCACGGGACTGTGCTTTCAAATATTAAGAGTTCATGTTTACAGAGCTCAGAATTGGTGTCTAAAGCCTTTGAATCACGAGAATAGTTTTTGTGTTTACAATTTAGGAGGATTGGCTTTGGCGTTTTTTTTTGTGTGAATCAGTCAAAATGGTGGCGGTTCCAGTAAATACTTCTAAGCAAACTGTCTAATTGTGGTAAAACTGTTAAAATACACAATGAGAGTTCCCAGAAATGATTAAGAACGTGTAATAAACATCTCAAGTACACGTAAATAGATTCTTACTACATTTACTGTCGAATTCAACACGGAGGTTTCCAGTGGAAAGCTGTGAAATGACGAAAATACTGGTAATGTTTACAAGTACGGGTACTTCTGGTGGCGTTTTCACGGGACTGTGCTTTCAAATATTAAGAGTTCATGTTTACAGAGCTAAGAATTGGTGTCTAAAGCCTTTGAATCATGAGAATAGTTTTTGTGTTTACAATTTAGGAGGATTGGCTTTGGCGTTTTTTTTGTGTGAATCAGTCAAAATGGTGGCGGTTCCAGTAAATACTTCTAAGCAAACTGTCTAATTGTGGTAAAACTGTTAAAATACACAATGAGAGTTCCCAGAAATGATTAAGAACGTGTAATAAACATCTCAAGTACACGTAAATAGATTCTTACTACATTTACTGTCGAATTCAACACGGAGGTTTCCAGTGGAAAGCTGTGAAATGACGAAAATACTGGTAATGTTTACAAGTCCGGGTACTTCTGGTGGCGTTTTCACGGGACTGTGCTTTCAATTATTACGAGTTCATGTTTACAGAGCTCAGAATTGGTGTCTAAAGCCTTTGAATCACGAGAATAGTTTTTGTGTTTACAATTTAGGAGGATTGGCTTTGGCGTTTTTTTTGTGTGAATCAGTCAAAATGGTGGCGGTTCCAGTAAATACTTCTAAGCAAACTGTCTAATTGTGGTAAAACTGTTAAAATACACAATGAGAGTTCCCAGAAATGATTAAGAACGTGTAATAAACATCTCAAGTACACGTAAATAGATTCTTACTACATTTACTGTCGAATTCAACACGGAGGTTTCCAGTGGAAAGCTGTGAAATGACGAAAATACTGGTAATGTTTACAAGTACGGGTACTTCTGGTGGCGTTTTCACGGGACTGTGCTTTCAAATATTAAGAGTTCATGTTTACAGAGCTAAGAATTGGTGTCTAAAGCCTTTGAATCATGAGAATAGTTTTTGTGTTTACAATTTAGGAAGATTGGCTTTGGCGTTTTTTTTGTGTGAATCAGTCAAAATGGTGGCGGTTCCAGTAAATACTTCTAAGCAAACTGTCTAATTGTGGTAAAACTGTTAAAATACACAATGAGAGTTCCCAGAAATGATTAAGAACGTGTAATAAACATCTCAAGTACACGTAAATAGATTCTTACTACATTTACTGTCGAATTCAACACGGAGGTTTCCAGTGGAAAGCTGTGAAATGACGAAAATACTGGTAATGTTTACAAGTCCGGGTACTTCTGGTGGCGTTTTCACGGGACTGTGCTTTCAAATATTAAGAGTTCATGTTTACAGAGCTCAGAATTGGTGTCTAAAGCCTTTGAATCACGAGAATAGTTTTTGTGTTTACAATTTAGGAGGATTGGCTTTGGCGTTTTTTTTGTGTGAATCAGTCAAAATGGTGGCGGTTCCAGTAAATACTTCTAAGCAAACTGTCTAATTGTGGTAAAACTGTTAAAATACACAATGAGAGTTCCCAGAAATGATTAAGAACGTGTAATAAACATCTCAAGTACACGTAAATAGATTCTTACTACATTTACTGTCGAATTCAACACGGAGGTTTCCAGTGGAAAGCTGTGAAATGACGAAAATACTGGTAATGTTTACAAGTCCGGGTACTTCTGGTGGCGTTTTCACGGGACTGTGCTTTCAAATATTAAGAGTTCATGTTTACAGAGCTAAGAATTGGTGTCTAAAGCCTTTGAATCATGAGAATAGTTTTTGTGTTTACAATTTAGGAGGATTGGCTTTGGCGTTTTTTTTGTGTGAATCAGTCAAAATGGTGGCGGTTCCAGTAAATACTTCTAAGCAAACTGTCTAATTGTGGTAAAACTGTTAAAATACACAATGAGAGTTCCCAGAAATGATTAAGAACGTGTAATAAACATCTCAAGTACACGTAAATAGATTCTTACTACATTTACTGTCGAATTCAACACGGAGGTTTCCAGTGGAAAGCTGTGAAATGATGAAAATACTGGTAATGTTTACAAGTACGGGTACTTCTGGTGGCGTTTTCACGGGACTGTGCTTTCAAATATTAAGAGTTCATGTTTACAGAGCTAAGAATTGGTGTCTAAAGCCTTTGAATCACGAGAATAGTTTTTGTGCTTACAATTTAGGAGGATTGGCTTTGGCGTTTTTTTTGTGTGAATCAGTTAAAATGGTGGCGGTTCCAGTAAATACTTCTAAGCAAACTGTCTGTGGTAAAACTGTTAAAATACACAATGAGAGTTCCCAGAAATGATTAAGAACGTGTAATAAACCCCTCAAGTACACGTAAATAGATTCTTATTACATTTACTGTCGAATTCAATCACGGAGGTTTCCAGGGGAAAGCTGTGAAATGACGAAAATACTGGTAATGTTTACAAGTCCGGGTACTTCGGGTGGCGTTTTCACGGGACTGTGCTTTCAATTATTACGAGTTCATGTTTACAGAGCTCAGAATTGGTGTCTAAAGCCTTTGAATCACGAGAATAGTTTTTGTGTTTACAATTTAGGAGGATTGGCTTTGGCGTTTTTTTTGTGTGAATCAGTCAAAATGGTGGCGGTTCCAGTAAATACTTCTAAGCAAACTGTCTAATTGTGGTAAAACTGTTAAAATACACAATGAGAGTTCCCAGAAATGATTAAGAACGTGTAATAAACCCCTCAAGTACACGTAAATAGATTCTTACTACATTTACTGTCGAATTCAACACGGAGGTTTCCAGTGGAAAGCTGTGAAATGACGAAAATACTGGTAATGTTTACAAGTACGGGTACTTCTGGTGGCGTTTTCACGGGACTGTGCTTTCAAATATTAAGAGTTCATGTTTACAGAGCTAAGAATTGGTGTCTAAAGCCTTTGAATCATGAGAATAGTTTTTGTGTTTACAATTTAGGAGGATTGGCTTTGGCGTTTTTTTTGTGTGAATCAGTCAAAATGGTGGCGGTTCCAGTAAATACTTCTAAGCAAACTGTCTAATTGTGGTAAAACTGTTAAAATACACAATGAGATTTCCCAGAAATGATTAAGAACGTGTAATAAACATCTCAAGTACACGTAAATAGATTCTTACTACATTTACTGTCGAATTCAACACGGAGGTTTCCAGTGGAAAGCTGTGAAATGACGAAAATACTGGTAATGTTTACAAGTCCGGGTACTTCTGGTGGCGTTTTCACGGGACTGTGCTTTCAAATATTAAGAGTTCATGTTTACAGAGCTCAGAATTGGTGTCTAAAGCCTTTGAATCACGAGAATAGTTTTTGTGTTTACAATTTAGGAGGATTGGCTTTGGCGTTTTTTTTGTGTGAATCAGTCAAAATGGTGGCGGTTCCAGTAAATACTTCTAAGCAAACTGTCTAATTGTGGTAAAACTGTTAAAATACACAATGAGAGTTCCCAGAAATGATTAAGAACGTGTAATAAACATCTCAAGTACACGTAAATAGATTCTTACTACATTTACTGTCGAATTCAACACGGAGGTTTCCAGTGGAAAGCTGTGAAATGACGAAAATACTGGTAATGTTTACAAGTACGGGTACTTCTGGTGGCGTTTTCACGGGACTGTGCTTTCAAATATTAAGAGTTCATGTTTACAGAGCTAAGAATTGGTGTCTAAAGCCTTTGAATCATGAGAATAGTTTTTGTGTTTACAATTTAGGAGGATTGGCTTTGGCGTTTTTTTTGTGTGAATCAGTCAAAATGGTGGCGGTTCCAGTAAATACTTCTAAGCAAACTGTCTAATTGTGGTAAAACTGTTAAAATACACAATGAGAGTTCCCAGAAATGATTAAGAACGTGTAATAAACATCTCAAGTACACGTAAATAGATTCTTACTACATTTACTGTCGAATTCAACACGGAGGTTTCCAGTGGAAAGCTGTGAAATGACGAAAATACTGGTAATGTTTACAAGTACGGGTACTTCTGGTGGCGTTTTCACGGGACTGTGCTTTCAAATATTAAGAGTTCATGTTTACAGAGCTCAGAATTGGTGTCTAAAGCCTTTGAATCACGAGAATAGTTTTTGTGTTTACAATTTAGGAGGATTGGCTTTGGCGTTTTTTTTGTGTGAATCAGTCAAAATGGTGGCGGTTCCAGTAAATACTTCTAAGCAAACTGTCTAATTGTGGTAAAACTGTTAAAATACACAATGAGAGTTCCCAGAAATGATTAAGAACGTGTAATAAACCCCTCAAGTACACGTAAATAGATTCTTACTACATTTACTGTCGAATTCAACACGGAGGTTTCCAGTGGAAAGCTGTGAAATGACGAAAATACTGGTAATGTTTACAAGTACGGGTACTTCTGGTGGCGTTTTCACGGGACTGTGCTTTCAAATATTAAGAGTTCATGTTTACAGAGCTAAGAATTGGTGTCTAAAGCCTTTGAATCATGAGAATAGTTTTTGTGTTTACAATTTAGGAGGATTGGCTTTGGCGTTTTTTTTGTGTGAATCAGTCAAAATGGTGGCGGTTCCAGTAAATACTTCTAAGCAAACTGTCTAATTGTGGTAAAACTGTTAAAATACACAATGAGATTTCCCAGAAATGATTAAGAACGTGTAATAAACATCTCAAGTACACGTAAATAGATTCTTACTACATTTACTGTCGAATTCAACACGGAGGTTTCCAGTGGAAAGCTGTGAAATGACGAAAATACTGGTAATGTTTACAAGTCCGGGTACTTCTGGTGGCGTTTTCACGGGACTGTGCTTTCAAATATTAAGAGTTCATGTTTACAGAGCTCAGAATTGGTGTCTAAAGCCTTTGAATCACGAGAATAGTTTTTGTGTTTACAATTTAGGAGGATTGGCTTTGGCGTTTTTTTTGTGTGAATCAGTCAAAATGGTGGCGGTTCCAGTAAATACTTCTAAGCAAACTGTCTAATTGTGGTAAAACTGTTAAAATACACAATGAGAGTTCCCAGAAATGATTAAGAACGTGTAATAAACATCTCAAGTACACGTAAATAGATTCTTACTACATTTACTGTCGAATTCAACACGGAGGTTTCCAGTGGAAAGCTGTGAAATGACGAAAATACTGGTAATGTTTACAAGTACGGGTACTTCTGGTGGCGTTTTCACGGGACTGTGCTTTCAAATATTAAGAGTTCATGTTTACAGAGCTAAGAATTGGTGTCTAAAGCCTTTGAATCATGAGAATAGTTTTTGTGTTTACAATTTAGGAGGATTGGCTTTGGCGTTTTTTTTGTGTGAATCAGTCAAAATGGTGGCGGTTCCAGTAAATACTTCTAAGCAAACTGTCTAATTGTGGTAAAACTGTTAAAATACACAATGAGAGTTCCCAGAAATGATTAAGAACGTGTAATAAACATCTCAAGTACACGTAAATAGATTCTTACTACATTTACTGTCGAATTCAACACGGAGGTTTCCAGTGGAAAGCTGTGAAATGACGAAAATACTGGTAATGTTTACAAGTCCGGGTACTTCTGGTGGCGTTTTCACGGGACTGTGCTTTCAATTATTACGAGTTCATGTTTACAGAGCTCAGAATTGGTGTCTAAAGCCTTTGAATCACGAGAATAGTTTTTGTGTTTACAATTTAGGAGGATTGGCTTTGGCGTTTTTTTTGTGTGAATCAGTCAAAATGGTGGCGGTTCCAGTAAATACTTCTAAGCAAACTGTCTAATTGTGGTAAAACTGTTAAAATACACAATGAGAGTTCCCAGAAATGATTAAGAACGTGTAATAAACATCTCAAGTACACGTAAATAGATTCTTACTACATTTACTGTCGAATTCAACACGGAGGTTTCCAGTGGAAAGCTGTGAAATGACGAAAATACTGGTAATGTTTACAAGTACGGGTACTTCTGGTGGCGTTTTCACGGGACTGTGCTTTCAAATATTAAGAGTTCATGTTTACAGAGCTAAGAATTGGTGTCTAAAGCCTTTGAATCATGAGAATAGTTTTTGTGTTTACAATTTAGGAGGATTGGCTTTGGCGTTTTTTTTGTGTGAATCAGTCAAAATGGTGGCGGTTCCAGTAAATACTTCTAAGCAAACTGTCTAATTGTGGTAAAACTGTTAAAATACACAATGAGAGTTCCCAGAAATGATTAAGAACGTGTAATAAACATCTCAAGTACACGTAAATAGATTCTTACTACATTTACTGTCGAATTCAACACGGAGGTTTCCAGTGGAAAGCTGTGAAATGATGAAAATACTGGTAATGTTTACAAGTACGGGTACTTCTGGTGGCGTTTTCACGGGACTGTGCTTTCAAATATTAAGAGTTCATGTTTACAGAGCTAAGAATTGGTGTCTAAAGCCTTTGAATCACGAGAATAGTTTTTGTGCTTACAATTTAGGAGGATTGGCTTTGGCGTTTTTTTTGTGTGAATCAGTTAAAATGGTGGCGGTTCCAGTAAATACTTCTAAGCAAACTGTCTGTGGTAAAACTGTTAAAATACACAATGAGAGTTCCCAGAAATGATTAAGAACGTGTAATAAACCCCTCAAGTACACGTAAATAGATTCTTACTACATTTACTGTCGAATTCAATCACGGAGGTTTCCAGTGGAAAGCTGTGAAATGACGAAAATACTGGTAATGTTTACAAGTCCGGGTACTTCTGGTGGCGTTTTCACGGGACTGTGCTTTCAAATATTAAGAGTTCATGTTTACAGAGCTCAGAATTGGTGTCTAAAGCCTTTGAATCACGAGAATAGTTTTTGTGTTTACAATTTAGGAGGATTGGCTTTGGCGTTTTTTTTGTGTGAATCAGTCAAAATGGTGGCGGTTCCAGTAAATACTTCTAAGCAAACTGTCTAATTGTGGTAAAACTGTTAAAATACACAATGAGAGTTCCCAGAAATGATTAAGAACGTGTAATAAACATCTCAAGTACACGTAAATAGATTCTTACTACATTTACTGTCGAATTCAACACGGAGGTTTCCAGTGGAAAGCTGTGAAATGACGAAAATACTGGTAATGTTTACAAGTCCGGGTACTTCTGGTGGCGTTTTCACGGGACTGTGCTTTCAAATATTAAGAGTTCATGTTTACAGAGCTAAGAATTGGTGTCTAAAGCCTTTGAATCACGAGAATAGTTTTTGTGCTTACAATTTAGGAGGATTGGCTTTGGCGTTTTTTTTGTGTGAATCAGTTAAAATGGTGGCGGTTCCAGTAAATACTTCTAAGCAAACTGTCTAATTGTGGTAAAACTGTTAAAATACACAATGAGAGTTCCCAGAAATGATTAAGAACGTGTAATAAACATCTCAAGTACACGTAAATAGATTCTTACTACATTTACTGTCAAATTCAATCACGGAGGTTTCCAGTGGAAAGCTGTGAAATGACGAAAATACTGGTAATGTTTACAAGTCCGGGTACTTCTGGTGGCGTTTTCACGGGACTGTGCTTTCAATTATTACGAGTTCATGTTTACAGAGCTCAGAATTGGTGTCTAAAGCCTTTGAATCACGAGAATAGTTTTTGTGTTTACAATTTAGGAGGATTGGCTTTGGCGTTTTTTTTGTGTGAATCAGTCAAAATGGTGGCGGTTCCAGTAAATACTTCTAAGGAAACTGTCTAATTGTGGTAAAACTGTTAAAATACACAATGAGAGTTCCCAGAAATGATTAAGTACGTGTAATAAACATCTCAAGTACACGTAAATAGATTCTTACTACATTTACTGTCGAATTCAACACGGAGGTTTCCAGTGGAAAGCTGTGAAATGACGAAAATACTGGTAATGTTTACAAGTACGGGTACTTCTGGTGGCGTTTTCACGGGACTGTGCTTTCAAATATTAAAAGTTCATGTTTACAGAGCTCAGAATTGGTGTCTAAAGCCTTTGAATCACGAGAATAGTTTTTGTGTTTACAATTTAGGAGGATTGGCTTTGGCGTTTTTTTTGTGTGAATCAGTCAAAATGGTGGCGGTTCCAGTAAATACTTCTAAGCAAACTGTCTAATTGTGGTAAAACTGTTAAAATACACAATGAGAGTTCCCAGAAATGATTAAGAACGTGTAATAAACATCTCAAGTACACGTAAATAGATTCTTACTACATTTACTGTCGAATTCAACACGGAGGTTTCCAGTGGAAAGCTGTGAAATGACGAAAATACTGGTAATGTTTACAAGTACGGGTACTTCTGGTGGCGTTTTCACGGGACTGTGCTTTCAAATATTAAGAGTTCATGTTTACAGAGCTCAGAATTGGTGTCTAAAGCCTTTGAATCACGAGAATAGTTTTTGTGTTTACAATTTAGGAGGATTGGCTTTGGCGTTTTTTTTGTGTGAATCAGTCAAAATGGTGGCGGTTCCAGTAAATACTTCTAAGCAAACTGTCTAATTGTGGTAAAACTGTTAAAATACACAATGAGAGTTCCCAGAAATAATTAAGAACGTGTAATAAACATCTCAAGTACACGTAAATAGATTCTTACTACATTTACTGTCGAATTCAACACGGAGGTTTCCAGTGGAAAGCTGTGAAATGACGAAAATACTGGTAATGTTTACAAGTCCGGGTACTTCTGGTGGCGTTTTCACGGGACTGTGCTTTCAAATATTAAGAGTTCATGTTTACAGAGCTAAGAATTGGTGTCTAAAGCCTTTGAATCACGAGAATAGTTTTTGTGCTTACAATTTAGGAGGATTGGCTTTGGCGTTTTTTTTGTGTGAATCAGTTAAAATGGTGGCGGTTCCAGTAAATACTTCTAAGCAAACTGTCTAATTGTGGTAAAACTGTTAAAATACACAATGAGAGTTCCCAGAAATGATTAAGAACGTGTAATAAACCCCTCAGGTACACGTAAATAGATTCTTACTACATTTACTGTCGAATTCAATCACGGAGGTTTCCAGTGGAAAGCTGTGAAATGACGAAAATACTGGTAATGTTTTCAAGTCCGGGTACTTCGGGTGGCGTTTTCACGGGACTGTGCTTTCAATTATTACGAGTTCATGTTTACAGAGCTCAGAATTGGTGTCTAAAGCCTTTGAATCACGAGAATAGTTTTTGTGTTTACAATTTAGGAGGATTGGCTTTGGCGGTTTTTTTTGTGTGAATCAGTTAAAATGGTGGCGGTTCCAGTAAATACTTCTAAGCAAACTGTCTAATTGTGGTAAAACTGTTAAAATACACAATGAGAGTTCCCAGAAATGATTAAGAACGTGTAATAAACATCTCAAGTACACGTAAATAGATTCTTACTACATTTACTGTCAAATTCAATCACGGAGGTTTCCAGTGGAAAGCTGTGAAATGACGAAAATACTGGTAATGTTTACAAGTCCGGGTACTTCTGCTGGCGTTTTCACGGGACTGTGCTTTCAAATATTAAGAGTTCACGTTTACAGAGCTCAGAATTGGTGTCTAAAGCCTTTGAATCACGAGAATAGTTTTTGTGTTTACAATTTAGGAGGATTGGCTTTGGCGGTTTTTTTTGTGTGAATCAGTTAAAATGGTGGCGGTTCCAGTAAATACTTCTAAGCAAACTGTCTAATTGTGGTAAAACTGTTAAAATACACAATGAGAGTTCCCAGAAATGATTAAGAACGTGTAATAAACATCTCAAGTACACGTAAATAGATTCTTACTACATTTACTGTCGAATTCAACACGGAGGTTTCCAGTGGAAAGCTGTGAAATGACGAAAATACTGGTAATGTTTACAAGTCCGGGTACTTCTGGTGGCGTTTTCACGGGACTGTGCTTTCAATTATTACGAGTTCATGTTTACAGAGCTCAGAATTGGTGTCTAAAGCCTTTGAATCACGAGAATAGTGTTTTTGTTTACAATTTTGGAGGATTGGCTTTGGCGTTTTTTTTGTGTGAATCAGTTAAAATGGTGGCGGTTCCAGTAAATACTTCTAAGCAAACTGTCTAATTGTGGTAAAACTGTTAAAATACACAATGAGAGTTCCCAGAAATGATTAAGAACGTGTAATAAACCCCTCAAGTACACGTAAATAGATTCTTACTACATTTACTGTCGAATTCAACACGGAGGTTTCCAGTGGAAAGCTGTGAAATGACGAAAATACTGGTAATGTTTACAAGTACGGGTACTTCTGGTGGCGTTTTCACGGGACTGTGCTTTCAAATATTAAGAGTTCATGTTTACAGAGCTCAGAATTGGTGTCTAAAGCCTTTGAATCACGAGAATAGTTTTTGTGTTTACAATTTAGGAGGATTGGCTTTGGCGTTTTTTTTGTGTGAATCAGTCAAAATGGTGGCGGTTCCAGTAAATACTTCTAAGCAAACTGTCTAATTGTGGTAAAACTGTTAAAATACACAATGAGAGTTCCCAGAAATGATTAAGAACGTGTAATAAACATCTCAAGTACACGTAAATAGATTCTTACTACATTTACTGTCGAATTCAACACGGAGGTTTCCAGTGGAAAGCTGTGAAATGACGAAAATACTGGTAATGTTTACAAGTCCGGGTACTTCTGGTGGCGTTTTCACGGGACTGTGCTTTCAAATATTAAGAGTTCATGTTTACAGAGCTCAGAATTGGTGTCTAAAGCCTTTGAATCACGAGAATAGTTTTTGTGTTTACAATTTAGGAGGATTGGCTTTGGCGTTTTTTTTGTGTGAATCAGTCAAAATGGTGGCGGTTCCAGTAAATACTTCTAAGCAAACTGTCTAATTGTGGTAAAACTGTTAAAATACACAATGAGAGTTCCCAGAAATGATTAAGAACGTGTAATAAACATCTCAAGTACACGTAAATAGATTCTTACTACATTTACTGTCAAATTCAATCACGGAGGTTTCCAGTGGAAAGCTGTGAAATGACGAAAATACTGGTAATGTTTACAAGTCCGGGTACTTCTGGTGGCGTTTTCACGGGACTGTGCTTTCAAATATTAAGAGTTCACGTTTACAGAGCTCAGAATTGGTGTCTAAAGCCTTTGAATCACGAGAATAGTTTTTGTGTTTACAATTTAGGAGGATTGGCTTTGGCGGTTTTTTTTGTGTGAATCAGTTAAAATGGTGGCGGTTCCAGTAAATACTTCTAAGCAAACTGTCTAATTGTGGTAAAACTGTTAAAATACACAATGAGAGTTCCCAGAAATGATTAAGAACGTGTAATAAACATCTCAAGTACACGTAAATAGATTCTTACTACATTTACTGTCGAATTCAACACGGAGGTTTCCAGTGGAAAGCTGTGAAATGACGAAAATACTGGTAATGTTTACAAGTCCGGGTACTTCTGGTGGCGTTTTCACGGGACTGTGCTTTCAATTATTACGAGTTCATGTTTACAGAGCTCAGAATTGTTGTCTAAAGCCTTTGAATCACGAGAATAGTGTTTTTGTTTACAATTTAGGAGGATTGGCTTTGGCGTTTTTTTTGTGTGAATCAGTTAAAATGGTGGCGGTTCCAGTAAATACTTCTAAGCAAACTGTCTAATTGTGGTAAAACTGTTAAAATACACAATGAGAGTTCCCAGAAATGATTAAGAACGTGTAATAAACCCCTCAAGTACACGTAAATAGATTCTTACTACATTTACTGTCGAATTCAACACGGAGGTTTCCAGTGGAAAGCTGTGAAATGACGAAAATACTGGTAATGTTTACAAGTCCGGGTACTTCTGGTGGCGTTTTCACGGGACTGTGCTTTCAAATATTAAGAGTTCATGTTTACAGAGCTCAGAATTGGTGTCTAAAGCCTTTGAATGACGAGAATAGTGTTTTTGTTTACAATTTAGGAGGATTGGCTTTGGCGTTTTTTTTTGTGAGAATCAGTTAAAATGGTGGCGGTTCCAGTAAATACTTCTAAGCAAACTGTCTAATTGTGGTAAAACTGTTAAAATACACAATGAGAGTTCCCAGAAATGATTAAGAACGTGTAATAAACATCTCAAGTACACGTAAATAGATTCTTACTACATTTACTGTCGAATTCAACACGGAGGTTTCCAGTGGAAAGCTGTGAAATGACGAAAATACTGGTAATGTTTACAAGTACGGGTACTTCTGGTGGCGTTTTCACGGGACTGTGCTTTCAAATATTAAGAGTTCATGTGTACAGAGCTCAGAATTGGTGTCTAAAGCCTTTGAATCACGAGAATAGTTTTTGTGTTTACAATTTAGGAGGATTGGCTTTGGCGTTTTTTTGTGTGAATCAGTCAAAATGGTGGCGGTTCCAGTAAATACTTCTAAGCAAACTGTCTAATTGTGGTAAAACTGTTAAAATACACAATGAGAGTTCCCAGAAATGATTAAGAACGTGTAATAAACATCTCAAGTACACGTAAATAGATTCTTACTACATTTACTGTCGAATTCAACACGGAGGTTTCCAGTGGAAAGCTGTGAAATGACGAAAATACTGGTAATGTTTACAAGTCCGGGTACTTCTGGTGGCGTTTTCACGGGACTGTGCTTTCAAATATTAAGAGTTCATGTTTACAGAGCTCAGAATTGGTGTCTAAAGCCTTTGAATCACGAGAATATTTTTTGTGTTTACAATTTAGGAGGATTGGCTTTGGCGTTTTTTTTGTGTGAATCAGTCAAAATGGTGGCGGTTCCAGTAAATACTTGTAAGCAAACTGTCTAATTGTGGTAAAACTGTTAAAATACACAATGAGAGTTCCCAGAAATGATTAAGAACGTGTAATAAACATCTCAAGTACACGTAAATAGATTCTTACTACATTTACTGTCGAATTCAACACGGAGGTTTCCAGTGGAAAGCTGTGAAATGACGAAAATACTGGTAATGTTTACAAGTCCGGGTACTTCTGGTGGCGTTTTCACGGGACTGTGCTTTCAAATATTAAGAGTTCATGTTTACAGAGCTAAGAATTGGTGTCTAAAGCCTTTGAATCACGAGAATAGTTTTTGTGCTTACAATTTAGGAGGATTGGCTTTGGCGTTTTTTTTGTGTGAATCAGTTAAAATGGTCGCGGTTCCAGTAAATACTTCTAAGCAAACTGTCTAATTGTGGTAAAACTGTTAAAATACACAATGAGAGTTCCCAGAAATGATTAAGAACGTGTAATAAACCCCTCAGGTACACGTAAATAGATTCTTACTACATTTACTGTCGAATTCAATCACGGAGGTTTCCAGTGGAAAGCTGTGAAATGACGAAAATACTGGTAATGTTTTCAAGTCCGGGTACTTCGGGTGGCGTTTTCACGGGACTGTGCTTTCAATTATTACGAGTTCATGTTTACAGAGCTCAGAATTGGTGTCTAAAGCCTTTGAATCACGAGAATAGTTTTTGTGTTTACAATTTAGTAGGATTGGCTTTGGCGGTTTTTTTTGTGTGAATCAGTTAAAATGGTGGCGGTTCCAGTAAATACTTCTAAGCAAACTGTCTAATTGTGGTAAAACTGTTAAAATACACAATGAGAGTTCCCAGAAATGATTAAGAACGTGTAATAAACATCTCAAGTACACGTAAATAGATTCTTACTACATTTACTGTCAAATTCAATCACGGAGGTTTCCAGTGGAAAGCTGTGAAATGACGAAAATACTGGTAATGTTTACAAGTCCGGGTACTTCTGGTGGCGTTTTCACGGGACTGTGCTTTCAAATATTAAGAGTTCACGTTTACAGAGCTCAGAATTGGTGTCTAAAGCCTTTGAATCACGAGAATAGTTTTTGTGTTTACAATTTAGGAGGATTGGCTTTGGCGGTTTTTTTTGTGTGAATCAGTTAAAATGGTGGCGGTTCCAGTAAATACTTCTAAGCAAACTGTCTAATTGTGGTAAAACTGTTAAAATACACAATGAGAGTTCCCAGAAATGATTAAGAACGTGTAATAAACATCTCAAGTACACGTAAATAGATTCTTACTACATTTACTGTCGAATTCAACACGGAGGTTTCCAGTGGAAAGCTGTGAAATGACGAAAATACTGGTAATGTTTACAAGTCCGGGTACTTCTGGTGGCGTTTTCACGGAACTGTGCTTTCAATTATTACGAGTTCATGTTTACAGAGCTCAGAATTGGTGTCTAAAGCCTTTGAATCACGAGAATAGTGTTTTTGTTTACAATTTAGGAGGATTGGCTTTGGCGTTTTTTTTGTGTGAATCAGTTAAAATGGTGGCGGTTCCAGTAAATACTTCTAAGCAAACTGTCTAATTGTGGTAAAACTGTTAAAATACACAATGAGAGTTCCCAGAAATGATTAAGAACGTGTAATAAACCCCTCAGGTACACGTAAATAGATTCTTACTACATTTACTGTCGAATTCAATCACGGAGGTTTCCAGTGGAAAGCTGTGAAATGACGAAAATACTGGTAATGTTTACAAGTCCGGGTACTTCTGGTGGCGTTTTCACGGGACTGTGCTTTCAAATATTAAGAGTTCACGTTTACAGAGCTCAGAATTGGTGTCTAAAGCCTTTGAATCACGGGAATATTTTTTGTGTTTACAATTTAGGAGGATTGGCTTTGGCGTTTTTTTTTGTGTGAATCAGTTAAAATAGTGGCGGTTCCAGTAAACAGTTCTAAGCAAACTGTCTAATTGTGGTAAAACTGTTAAAATACACAATGAGAGTTCCCAGAAATGATTAAGAACGTGTAATAAACATCTCAAGTACACGTAAATAGATTCTTACTACATTTACTGTCGAATTCAATCACGGAGGTTTCCAGTGGAAAGCTGTGAAATGACGAAAATACTGGTAATGTTTACAAGTCCGGGTACTTCTGGTGGCGTTTTCAAGGGACTGTGCTTTCAATTATTACGAGTTCATGTTTACAGAGCTCAGAATTGGTGTCTAAAGCCTTTGAATCACGAGAATAGTTTTTGTGTTTACAATTTAGGAGGATTGGCTTTGGCGGTTTTTTTTGTGTGAATCAGTTAAAATGGTGGCGGTTCCAGTAAATACTTCTAAGCAAACTGTCTAATTGTGGTAAAACTGTTAAAATACACAATGAGAGTTCCCAGAAATGATTAAGAACGTGTAATAAACATCTCAAGTACACGTAAATAGATTCTTACTACATTTACTGTCGAATTCAATCACGGAGGTTTCCAGTGGAAAGCTGTGAAATGACGAAAATACTGGTAATGTTTACAAGTCCGGGTACTTCTGGTGGCGTTTTCACGGGACTGTGCTTTCAAATATTAAGAGTTCACGTTTACAGAGCTCAGAATTGGTGTCTAAAGCCTTTGAATCACGAGAATAGTTTTTGTGTTTACAATTTAGGAGGATTGGCTTTGGCGGTTTTTTTTGTGTGAATCAGTTAAAATGGTGGCGTTTCCAGTAAATACTTCTAAGCAAACTGTCTAATTGTGGTAAAACTGTTAAAATACACAATGAGAGTTCCCAGAAATGATTAAGAACGTGTAATAAAAATCTCAAGTACACGTAAATAGATTCTTACTACATTTACTGTCGAATTCAACACGGAGGTTTCCAGTGGAAAGCTGTGAAATGACGAAAATACTGGTAATGTTTACAAGTCCGGGTACTTCTGGTGGCGTTTTCACGGGACTGTGCTTTCAATTATTACGAGTTCATGTTTACAGAGCTCAGAATTGGTGTCTAAAGCCTTTGAATCACGAGAATAGTTTTTGTGTTTACAATTTAGGAGGATTGGCTTTGGCGTTTTTTTTGTGTGAATCAGTCAAAATGGTGGCGGTTCCAGTAAATACTTCTAAGCAAACTGTCTAATTGTGGTAAAACTGTTAAAATACACAATGAGAGTTCCCAGAAATGATTAAGAACGTGTAATAAACCCCTCAAGTACACGTAAATAGATTCTTACTACATTTACTGTCGAATTCAACACGGAGGTTTCCAGTGGAAAGCTGAAATGACGAAAATACTGGTAATGTTTACAAGTCCGGGTACTTCTGGTGGCGTTTTCACGGGACTGTGCTTTCAAATATTAAGAGTTCATGTTTACAGAGCTAAGAATTGGTGTCTAAAGCCTTTGAATCACGAGAATAGTTTTTGTGCTTACAATTTAGGAGGATTGGCTTTGGCGTTTTTTTTGTGTGAATCAGTTAAAATGGTCGCGGTTCCAGTAAATACTTCTAAGCAAACTGTCTAATTGTGGTAAAACTGTTAAAATACACAATGAGAGTTCCCAGAAATGATTAAGAACGTGTAATAAACCCCTCAGGTACACGTAAATAGATTCTTACTACATTTACTGTCGAATTCAATCACGGAGGTTTCCAGTGGAAAGCTGTGAAATGACGAAAATACTGGTAATGTTTTCAAGTCCGGGTACTTCGGGTGGCGTTTTCACGGGACTGTGCTTTCAATTATTACGAGTTCATGTTTACAGAGCTCAGAATTGGTGTCTAAAGCCTTTGAATCACGAGAATAGTTTTTGTGTTTACAATTTAGTAGGATTGGCTTTGGCGGTTTTTTTTGTGTGAATCAGTTAAAATGGTGGCGGTTCCAGTAAATACTTCTAAGCAAACTGTCTAATTGTGGTAAAACTGTTAAAATACACAATGAGAGTTCCCAGAAATGATTAAGAACGTGTAATAAACATCTCAAGTACACGTAAATAGATTCTTACTACATTTACTGTCAAATTCAATCACGGAGGTTTCCAGTGGAAAGCTGTGAAATGACGAAAATACTGGTAATGTTTACAAGTCCGGGTACTTCTGGTGGCGTTTTCACGGGACTGTGCTTTCAAATATTAAGAGTTCACGTTTACAGAGCTCAGAATTGGTGTCTAAAGCCTTTGAATCACGAGAATAGTTTTTGTGTTTACAATTTAGGAGGATTGGCTTTGGCGGTTTTTTTTGTGTGAATCAGTTAAAATGGTGGCGGTTCCAGTAAATACTTCTAAGCAAACTGTCTAATTGTGGTAAAACTGTTAAAATACACAATGAGAGTTCCCAGAAATGATTAAGAACGTGTAATAAACATCTCAAGTACACGTAAATAGATTCTTACTACATTTACTGTCGAATTCAACACGGAGGTTTCCAGTGGAAAGCTGTGAAATGACGAAAATACTGGTAATGTTTACAAGTCCGGGTACTTCTGGTGGCGTTTTCACGGAACTGTGCTTTCAATTATTACGAGTTCATGTTTACAGAGCTCAGAATTGGTGTCTAAAGCCTTTGAATCACGAGAATAGTGTTTTTGTTTACAATTTAGGAGGATTGGCTTTGGCGTTTTTTTTGTGTGAATCAGTTAAAATGGTGGCGGTTCCAGTAAATACTTCTAAGCAAACTGTCTAATTGTGGTAAAACTGTTAAAATACACAATGAGAGTTCCCAGAAATGATTAAGAACGTGTAATAAACATCTCAAGTACACGTAAATAGATTCTTACTACATTTACTGTCGAATTCAATCACGGAGGTTTCCAGTGGAAAGCTGTGAAATGACGAAAATACTGGTAATGTTTACAAGTCCGGGTACTTCTGGTGGCGTTTTCACGGGACTGTGCTTTCAAATATTAAGAGTTCACGTTTACAGAGCTCAGAATTGGTGTCTAAAGCCTTTGAATCACGGGAATATTTTTTGTGTTTACAATTTAGGAGGATTGGCTTTGGCGTTTTTTTTTGTGTGAATCAGTTAAAATAGTGGCGGTTCCAGTAAACAGTTCTAAGCAAACTGTCTAATTGTGGTAAAACTGTTAAAATACACAATGAGAGTTCCCAGAAATGATTAAGAACGTGTAATAAACATCTCAAGTACACGTAAATAGATTCTTACTACATTTACTGTCGAATTCAATCACGGAGGTTTCCAGTGGAAAGCTGTGAAATGACGAAAATACTGGTAATGTTTACAAGTCCGGGTACTTCTGGTGGCGTTTTCAAGGGACTGTGCTTTCAATTATTACGAGTTCATGTTTACAGAGCTCAGAATTGGTGTCTAAAGCCTTTGAATCACGAGAATAGTTTTTGTGTTTACAATTTAGGAGGATTGGCTTTGGCGGTTTTTTTTGTGTGAATCAGTTAAAATGGTGGCGGTTCCAGTAAATACTTCTAAGCAAACTGTCTAATTGTGGTAAAACTGTTAAAATACACAATGAGAGTTCCCAGAAATGATTAAGAACGTGTAATAAACATCTCAAGTACACGTAAATAGATTCTTACTACATTTACTGTCGAATTCAATCACGGAGGTTTCCAGTGGAAAGCTGTGAAATGACGAAAATACTGGTAATGTTTACAAGTCCGGGTACTTCTGGTGGCGTTTTCACGGGACTGTGCTTTCAAATATTAAGAGTTCACGTTTACAGAGCTCAGAATTGGTGTCTAAAGCCTTTGAATCACGAGAATAGTTTTTGTGTTTACAATTTAGGAGGATTGGCTTTGGCGGTTTTTTTTGTGTGAATCAGTTAAAATGGTGGCGTTTCCAGTAAATACTTCTAAGCAAACTGTCTAATTGTGGTAAAACTGTTAAAATACACAATGAGAGTTCCCAGAAATGATTAAGAACGTGTAATAAAAATCTCAAGTACACGTAAATAGATTCTTACTACATTTACTGTCGAATTCAACACGGAGGTTTCCAGTGGAAAGCTGTGAAATGACGAAAATACTGGTAATGTTTACAAGTCCGGGTACTTCTGGTGGCGTTTTCACGGGACTGTGCTTTCAATTATTACGAGTTCATGTTTACAGAGCTCAGAATTGGTGTCTAAAGCCTTTGAATCACGAGAATAGTTTTTGTGTTTACAATTTAGGAGGATTGGCTTTGGCGTTTTTTTTGTGTGAATCAGTCAAAATGGTGGCGGTTCCAGTAAATACTTCTAAGCAAACTGTCTAATTGTGGTAAAACTGTTAAAATACACAATGAGAGTTCCCAGAAATGATTAAGAACGTGTAATAAACCCCTCAAGTACACGTAAATAGATTCTTACTACATTTACTGTCGAATTCAACACGGAGGTTTCCAGTGGAAAGCTGTGAAATGACGAAAATACTGGTAATGTTTACAAGTAAGGGTACTTCTGGTGGCGTTTTCACGGGACTGTGCTTTCAAATATTAAGAGTTCATGTTTACAGAGCTCAGAATTGGTGTCTAAAGCCTTTGATTGACGAGAATAGTGTTTTTGTTTACAATTTAGGAGGATTGGCTTTGGCGTTTTTTTTTGTGAGAATCAGTTAAAATGGTGGCGGTTCCAGTAAATACTTCTAAGCAAACTGTCTAATTGTGGTAAAACTGTTAAAATACACAATGAGAGTTCCCAGAAATGATTAAGAACGTGTAATAAACATCTCAAGTACACGTAAATAGATTCTTACTACATTTACTGTCGAATTCAACACGGAGGTTTCCAGTGGAAAGCTGTGAAATGACGAAAATACTGGTAATGTTTACAAGTACGGGTACTTCTGGTGGCGTTTTCACGGGACTGTGCTTTCAAATATTAAGAGTTCATGTTTACAGAGCTCAGAATTGGTGTCTAAAGCCTTTGAATCACGAGAATAGTTTTTGTGTTTACAATTTAGGAGGATTGGCTTTGGCCTTTTTTTTGTGTGAATCAGTCAAAATGGTGGCGGTTCCAGTAAATACTTCTAAGCAAACTGTCTAATTGTGGTAAAACTGTTAAAATACACAATGAGAGTTCCCAGAAATGATTAAGAACGTGTAATAAACATCTCAAGTACACGTAAATAGATTCTTACTACATTTACTGTCGAATTCAACACGGAGGTTTCCAGTGGAAAGCTGTGAAATGACGAAAATACTGGTAATGTTTACAAGTCCGGGTACCTCTGGTGGCGTTTTCACGGGACTGTGCTTTCAAATATTAAGAGTTCATGTTTACAGAGCTCAGAATTGGTGTCTAAAGCCTTTGAATGACGAGAATAGTGTTTTTGTTTACAATTTAGGAGGATTGGCTTTGGCGTTTTTTTTTGTGAGAATCAGTTAAAATGGTGGCGGTTCCAGTAAATACTTCTAAGCAAACTGTCTAATTGTGGTAAAACTGTTAAAATACACAATGAGAGTTCCCAGAAATGATTAAGAACGTGTAATAAACATCTCAAGTACACGTAAATAGATTCTTACTACATTTACTGTCGAATTCAACACGGAGGTTTCCAGTGGAAAGCTGTGAAATGACGAAAATACTGGTAATGTTTACAAGTACGGGTACTTCTGGTGGCGTTTTCACGGGACTGTGCTTTCAAATATTAAGAGTTCATGTGTACAGAGCTCAGAATTGGTGTCTAAAGCCTTTGAATCACGAGAATAGTTTTTGTGTTTACAATTTAGGAGGATTGGCTTTGGCGTTTTTTTTGTGTGAATCAGTCAAAATGGTGGCGGTTCCAGTAAATACTTCTAAGCAAACTGTCTAATTGTGGTAAAACTGTTAAAATACACAATGAGAGTTCCCAGAAATGATTAAGAACGTGTAATAAACATCTCAAGTACACGTAAATAGATTCTTACTACATTTACTGTCGAATTCAACACGGAGGTTTCCAGTGGAAAGCTGTGAAATGACGAAAATACTGGTAATGTTTACAAGTACGGGTACTTCTGGTGGCGTTTTCACGGGACTGTGCTTTCAAATATTAAGAGTTCATGTTTACAGAGCTCAGAATTGGTGTCTAAAGCCTTTGAATCACGAGAATAGTTTTTGTGTTTACAATTTAGGAGGATTGGCTTTGGCCTTTTTTTTGTGTGAATCAGTCAAAATGGTGGCGGTTCCAGTAAATACTTCTAAGCAAACTGTCTAATTGTGGTAAAACTGTTAAAATACACAATGAGAGTTCCCAGAAATGATTAAGAACGTGTAATAAACATCTCAAGTACACGTAAATAGATTCTTACTACATTTACTGTCGAATTCAACACGGAGGTTTCCAGTGGAAAGCTGTGAAATGACGAAAATACTGGTAATGTTTACAAGTCCGGGTACTTCTGGTGGCGTTTTCACGGGACTGTGCTTTCAAATATTAAGAGTTCATGTTTACAGAGCTCAGAATTGGTGTCTAAAGCCTTTGAATGACGAGAATAGTGTTTTTGTTTACAATTTAGGAGGATTGGCTTTGGCGTTTTTTTTTGTGAGAATCAGTTAAAATGGTGGCGGTTCCAGTAAATACTTCTAAGCAAACTGTCTAATTGTGGTAAAACTGTTAAAATACACAATGAGAGTTCCCAGAAATGATTAAGAACGTGTAATAAACATCTCAAGTACACGTAAATAGATTCTTACTACATTTACTATCGAATTCAACACGGAGGTTTCCAGTGGAAAGCTGTGAAATGACGAAAATACTGGTAATGTTTACAAGTACGGGTACTTCTGGTGGCGTTTTCACGGGACTGTGCTTTCAAATATTAAGAGTTCATGTGTACAGAGCTCAGAATTGGTGTCTAAAGCCTTTGAATCACGAGAATAGTTTTTGTGTTTACAATTTAGGAGGATTGGCTTTGGCGTTTTTTTTGTGTGAATCAGTCAAAATGGTGGCGGTTCCAGTAAATACTTCTAAGCAAACTGTCTAATTGTGGTAAAACTGTTAAAATACACAATGAGAGTTCCCAGAAATGATTAAGAACGTGTAATAAACATCTCAAGTACACGTAAATAGATTCTTACTACATTTACTGTCGAATTCAACACGGAGGTTTCCAGTGGAAAGCTGTGAAATGACGAAAATACTGGTAATGTTTACAAGTCCGGGTACTTCTGGTGGCGTTTTCACGGGACTGTGCTTTCAAATATTAAGAGTTCATGTTTACAGAGCTCAGAATTGGTGTCTAAAGCCTTTGAATCACGAGAATAGTTTTTGTGTTTACAATTTAGGAGGATTGGCTTTGGCGTTTTTTTTGTGTGAATCAGTCAAAATGGTGGCGGTTCCAGTAAATACTTCTAAGCAAACTGTCTAATTGTGGTAAAACTGTTAAAATACACAATGAGAGTTCCCAGAAATGATTAAGAACGTGTAATAAACATCTCAAGTACACGTAAATAGATTCTTACTACATTTACTGTCGAATTCAACACGGAGGTTTCCAGTGGAAAGCTGTGAAATGACGAAAATACTGGTAATGTTTACAAGTCCGGGTACTTCTGGTGGCGTTTTCACGGGACTGTGCTTTCAAATATTAAGAGTTCATGTTTACAGAGCTAAGAATTGGTGTCTAAAGCCTTTGAATCACGAGAATAGTTTTTGTGCTTACAATTTAGGAGGATTGGCTTTGGCGTTTTTTTTGTGTGAATCAGTTAAAATGGTCGCGGTTCCAGTAAATACTTCTAAGCAAACTGTCTAATTGTGGTAAAACTGTTAAAATACACAATGAGAGTTCCCAGAAATGATTAAGAACGTGTAATAAACCCCTCAGGTACACGTAAATAGATTCTTACTACATTTACTGTCGAATTCAATCACGGAGGTTTCCAGTGGAAAGCTGTGAAATGACGAAAATACTGGTAATGTTTTCAAGTCCGGGTACTTCGGGTGGCGTTTTCACGGGACTGTGCTTTCAATTATTACGAGTTCATGTTTACAGAGCTCAGAATTGGTGTCTAAAGCCTTTGAATCACGAGAATAGTTTTTGTGTTTACAATTTAGGAGGATTGGCTTTGGCGGTTTTTTTTGTGTGAATCAGTTAAAATGGTGGCGGTTCCAGTAAATACTTCTAAGCAAACTGTCTAATTGTGGTAAAACTGTTAAAATACACAATGAGAGTTCCCAGAAATGATTAAGAACGTGTAATAAACATCTCAAGTACACGTAAATAGATTCTTACTACATTTACTGTCAAATTCAATCACGGAGGTTTCCAGTGGAAAGCTGTGAAATGACGAAAATACTGGTAATGTTTACAAGTCCGGGTACTTCTGGTGGCGTTTTCACGGGACTGTGCTTTCAAATATTAAGAGTTCACGTTTACAGAGCTCAGAATTGGTGTCTAAAGCCTTTGAATCACGAGAATAGTTTTTGTGTTTACAATTTAGGAGGATTGGCTTTGGCGGTTTTTTTTGTGTGAATCAGTTAAAATGGTGGCGGTTCCAGTAAATACTTCTAAGCAAACTGTCTAATTGTGGTAAAACTGTTAAAATACACAATGAGAGTTCCCAGAAATGATTAAGAACGTGTAATAAACATCTCAAGTACACGTAAATAGATTCTTACTACATTTACTGTCGAATTCAACACGGAGGTTTCCAGTGGAAAGCTGTGAAATGACGAAAATACTGGTAATGTTTACAAGTCCGGGTACTTCTGGTGGCGTTTTCACGGGACTGTGCTTTCAAATATTAAGAGTTCATGTTTACAGAGCTCAGAATTGGTGTCTAAAGCCTTTGAATCACGAGAATAGTTTTTGTGTTTACAATTTAGGAGGATTGGCTTTGGCGTTTTTTTTGTGTGAATCAGTCAAAATGGTGGCGGTTCCAGTAAATACTTCTAAGCAAACTGTCTAATTGTGGTAAAACTGTTAAAATACACAATGAGAGTTCCCAGAAATGATTAAGAACGTGTAATAAACATCTCAAGTACACGTAAATAGATTCTTACTACATTTACTGTCGAATTCAACACGGAGGTTTCCAGTGGAAAGCTGTGAAATGACGAAAATACTGGTAATGTTTACAAGTCCGGGTACTTCTGGTGGCGTTTTCACGGGACTGTGCTTTCAAATATTAAGAGTTCATGTTTACAGAGCTAAGAATTGGTCTCTAAAGCCTTTGAATCACGAGAATAGTTTTTGTGCTTACAATTTAGGAGGATTGGCTTTGGCGTTTTTTTTGTGTGAATCAGTTAAAATGGTCGCGGTTCCAGTAAATACTTCTAAGCAAACTGTCTAATTGTGGAAAAACTGTTAAAATACACAATGAGAGTTCCCAGAAATGATTAAGAACGTGTAATAAACCCCTCAGGTACACGTAAATAGATTCTTACTACATTTACTGTCGAATTCAATCACGGAGGTTTCCAGTGGAAAGCTGTGAAATGACGAAAATACTGGTAATGTTTTCAAGTCCGGGTACTTCGGGTGGCGTTTTCACGGGACTGTGCTTTCAATTATTACGAGTTCATGTTTACAGAGCTCAGAATTGGTGTCTAAAGCCTTTGAATCACGAGAATAGTTTTTGTGTTTACAATTTAGGAGGATTGGCTTTGGCGGTTTTTTTTGTGTGAATCAGTTAAAATGGTGGCGGTTCCAGTAAATACTTCTAAGCAAACTGTCTAATTGTGGTAAAACTGTTAAAATACACAATGAGAGTTCCCAGAAATGATTAAGAACGTGTAATAAACATCTCAAGTACACGTAAATAGATTCTTACTACATTTACTGTCAAATTCAATCACGGAGGTTTCCAGTGGAAAGCTGTGAAATGACGAAAATACTGGTAATGTTTACAAGTCCGGGTACTTCTGGTGGCGTTTTCACGGGACTGTGCTTTCAAATATTAAGAGTTCACGTTTACAGAGCTCAGAATTGGTGTCTAAAGCCTTTGAATCACGAGAATAGTTTTTGTGTTTACAATTTAGGAGGATTGGCTTTGGCGGTTTTTTTTGTGTGAATCAGTTAAAATGGTGGCGGTTCCAGTAAATACTTCTAAGCAAACTGTCTAATTGTGGTAAAACTGTTAAAATACACAATGAGAGTTCCCAGAAATGATTAAGAACGTGTAATAAACATCTCAAGTACACGTAAATAGATTCTTACTACATTTACTGTCGAATTCAACACGGAGGTTTCCAGTGGAAAGCTGTGAAATGACGAAAATACTGGTAATGTTTACAAGTCCAGGTACTTCTGGTGGCGTTTTCACGGAACTGTGCTTTCAATTATTACGAGTTCATGTTTACAGAGCTCAGAATTGGTGTCTAAAGCCTTTGAATCACGAGAATAGTGTTTTTGTTTACAATTTAGGAGGATTGGCTTTGGCGTTTTTTTTGTGTGAATCAGTTAAAATGGTGGCGGTTCCAGTAAATACTTCTAAGCAAACTGTCTAATTGTGGTAAAACTGTTAAAATACACAATGAGAGTTCCCAGAAATGATTAAGAACGTGTAATAAACATCTCAAGTACACGTAAATAGATTCTTACTACATTTACTGTCGAATTCAATCACGGAGGTTTCCAGTGGAAAGCTGTGAAATGACGAAAATACTGGTAATGTTTACAAGTCCGGGTACTTCTGGTGGCGTTTTCACGGGACTGTGCTTTCAAATATTAAGAGTTCACGTTTACAGAGCTCAGAATTGGTGTCTAAAGCCTTTGAATCACGGGCATATTTTTTGTGTTTACAATTTAGGAGGATTGGCTTTGGCGTTTTTTTTTGTGTGAATCAGTTAAAATAGTGGCGGTTCCAGTAAACAGTTCTAAGCAAACTGTCTAATTGTGGTAAAACTGTTAAAATACACAATGAGAGTTCCCAGAAATGATTAAGAACGTGTAATAAACATCTCAAGTACACGTAAATAGATTCTTACTACATTTACTGTCGAATTCAATCACGGAGGTTTCCAGTGGAAAGCTGTGAAATGACGAAAATACTGGTAATGTTTACAAGTCCGGGTACTTCTGGTGGCGTTTTCAAGGGACTGTGCTTTCAATTATTACGAGTTCATGTTTACAGAGCTCAGAATTGGTGTCTAAAGCCTTTGAATCACGAGAATAGTTTTTGTGTTTACAATATAGGAGGATTGGCTTTGGCGGTTTTTTTTGTGTGAATCAGTTAAAATGGTGGCGGTTCCAGTAAATACTTCTAAGCAAACTGTCTAATTGTGGTAAAACTGTTAAAATACACAATGAGAGTTCCCAGAAATGATTAAGAACGTGTAATAAACATCTCAAGTACACGTAAATAGATTCTTACTACATTTACTGTCGAATTCAATCACGGAGGTTTCCAGTGGAAAGCTGTGAAATGACGAAAATACTGGTAATGTTTACAAGTCCGGGTACTTCTGCTGGCGTTTTCACGGGACTGTGCTTTCAAATATTAAGAGTTCACGTTTACAGAGCTCAGAATTGGTGTCTAAAGCCTTTGAATCACGAGAATAGTTTTTGTGTTTACAATTTAGGAGGATTGGCTTTGGCGGTTTTTTTTGTGTGAATCAGTTAAAATGGTGGCGTTTCCAGTAAATACTTCTAAGCAAACTGTCTAATTGTGGTAAAACTGTTAAAATACACAATGAGAGTTCCCAGAAATGATTAAGAACGTGTAATAAAAATCTCAAGTACACGTAAATAGATTCTTACTACATTTACTGTCGAATTCAACACGGAGGTTTCCAGTGGAAAGCTGTGAAATGACGAAAATACTGGTAATGTTTACAAGTCCGGGTACTTCTGGTGGCGTTTTCACGGGACTGTGCTTTCAATTATTACGAGTTCATGTTTACAGAGCTCAGAATTGGTGTCTAAAGCCTTTGAATCACGAGAATAGTTTTTGTGTTTACAATTTAGGAGGATTGGCTTTGGCGTTTTTTTTGTGTGAATCAGTCAAAATGGTGGCGGTTCCAGTAAATACTTCTAAGCAAACTGTCTAATTGTGGTAAAACTGTTAAAATACACAATGAGAGTTCCCAGAAATGATTAAGAACGTGTAATAAACCCCTCAAGTACACGTAAATAGATTCTTACTACATTTACTGTCGAATTCAACACGGAGGTTTCCAGTGGAAAGCTGTGAAATGACGAAAATACTGGTAATGTTTACAAGTACGGGTACTTCTGGTGGCGTTTTCACGGGACTGTGCTTTCAAATATTAAGAGTTCATGTTTACAGAGCTCAGAATTGGTGTCTAAAGCCTTTGATTGACGAGAATAGTGTTTTTGTTTACAATTTAGGAGGATTGGCTTTGGCGTTTTTTTTTGTGAGAATCAGTTAAAATGGTGGCGGTTCCAGTAAATACTTCTAAGCAAACTGTCTAATTGTGGTAAAACTGTTAAAATACACAATGAGAGTTCCCAGAAATGATTAAGAACGTGTAATAAACATCTCAAGTACACGTAAATAGATTCTTACTACATTTACTGTCGAATTCAACACGGAGGTTTCCAGTGGAAAGCTGTGAAATGACGAAAATACTGGTAATGTTTACAAGTACGGGTACTTCTGGTGGCGTTTTCACGGGACTGTGCTTTCAAATATTAAGAGTTCATGTTTACAGAGCTCAGAATTGGTGTCTAAAGCCTTTGAATCACGAGAATAGTTTTTGTGTTTACAATTTAGGAGGATTGGCTTTGGCCTTTTTTGTGTGTGAATCAGTCAAAATGGTGGCGGTTCCAGTAAATACTTCTAAGCAAACTGTCTAATTGTGGTAAAACTGTTAAAATACACAATGAGAGTTCCCAGAAATGATTAAGAACGTGTAATAAACATCTCAAGTACACGTAAATAGATTCTTACTACATTTACTGTCGAATTCAACACGGAGGTTTCCAGTGGAAAGCTGTGAAATGACGAAAATACTGGTAATGTTTACAAGTACGGGTACTACTGGTGGCGTTTTCATGGGACTGTGCTTTCAAATATTAAGAGTTCATGTTTACAGAGCTCAGAATTGGTGTCTAAAGCCTTTGAATCACGAGAATAGTTTTTGTGTTTACAATTTAGGAGGATTGGCTTTGGCGGTTTTTTTTGTGTGAATCAGTTAAAATAGTGGCGGTTCCAGTAAACAGTTCTAAGCAAACTGTCTAATTGTGGTAAAACTGTTAAAATACACAATGAGAGTTCCCAGAAATGATTAAGAACGTGTAATAAACATCTCAAGTACACGTAAATAGATTCTTACTACATTTACTGTCGAATTCAATCACGGAGGTTTCCAGTGGAAAGCTGTGAAATGACGAAAATACTGGTAATGTTTACAAGTCCGGGTACTTCTGGTGGCGTTTTCAAGGGACTGTGCTTTCAATTATTACGAGTTCATGTTTACAGAGCTCAGAATTGGTGTCTAAAGCCTTTGAATCACGAGAATAGTTTTTGTGTTTACAATTTAGGAGGATTGGCTTTGGCGGTTTTTTTTGTGTGAATCAGTTAAAATGGTGGCGGTTCCAGTAAATACTTCTAAGCAAACTGTCTAATTGTGGTAAAACTGTTAAAATACACAATGAGAGTTCCCAGAAATGATTAAGAACGTGTAATAAACATCTCAAGTACACGTAAATAGATTCTTACTACATTTACTGTCGAATTCAATCACGGAGGTTTCCAGTGGAAAGCTGTGAAATGACGAAAATACTGGTAATGTTTACAAGTCCGGGTACTTCTGGTGGCGTTTTCACGGGACTGTGCTTTCAAATATTAAGAGTTCACGTTTACAGAGCTCAGAATTGGTGTCTAAAGCCTTTGAATCACGAGAATAGTTTTTGTGTTTACAATTTAGGAGGATTGGCTTTGGCGGTTTTTTTTGTGTGAATCAGTTAAAATGGTGGCGTTTCCAGTAAATACTTCTAAGCAAACTGTCTAATTGTGGTAAAACTGTTAAAATACACAATGAGAGTTCCCAGAAATGATTAAGAACGTGTAATAAAAATCTCAAGTACACGTAAATAGATTCTTACTACATTTACTGTCGAATTCAACACGGAGGTTTCCAGTGGAAAGCTGTGAAATGACGAAAATACTGGTAATGTTTACAAGTCCGGGTACTTCTGGTGGCGTTTTCACGGGACTGTGCTTTCAATTATTACGAGTTCATGTTTACAGAGCTCAGAATTGGTGTCTAAAGCCTTTGAATCACGAGAATAGTTTTTGTGTTTACAATTTAGGAGGATTGGCTTTGGCGTTTTTTTTGTGTGAATCAGTCAAAATGGTGGCGGTTCCAGTAAATACTTCTAAGCAAACTGTCTAATTGTGGTAAAACTGTTAAAATACACAATGAGAGTTCCCAGAAATGATTAAGAACGTGTAATAAACCCCTCAAGTACACGTAAATAGATTCTTACTACATTTACTGTCGAATTCAACACGGAGGTTTCCAGTGGAAAGCTGTGAAATGACGAAAATACTGGTAATGTTTACAAGTCCGGGTACTTCTGGTGGCGTTTTCACGGAACTGTGCTTTCAATTATTACGAGTTCA
Organism: Myotis daubentonii; assembly: GCF_963259705.1. Classification (NCBI taxonomy): domain Eukaryota; kingdom Metazoa; phylum Chordata; class Mammalia; order Chiroptera; family Vespertilionidae; genus Myotis; species Myotis daubentonii. The sequence continues at coordinate 897,541 of NW_026775509.1, read as the reverse complement.
TGTTTACAGAGCTCAGAATTGGTGTCTAAAGCCTTTGAATCACGAGAATAGTGTTTTTGTTTACAATTTAGGAGGATTGGCTTTGGCGTTTTTTTTGTGTGAATCAGTTAAAATGGTGGCGGTTCCAGTAAATACTTCTAAGCAAACTGTCTAATTGTGGTAAAACTGTTAAAATACACAATGAGAGTTCCCAGAAATGATTAAGAACGTGTAATAAACATCTCAAGTACACGTAAATAGATTCTTACTACATTTACTGTCGAATTCAATCACGGAGGTTTCCAGTGGAAAGCTGTGAAATGACGAAAATACTGGTAATGTTTACAAGTCCGGGTACTTCTGGTGGCGTTTTCACGGGACTGTGCTTTCAAATATTAAGAGTTCACGTTTACAGAGCTCAGAATTGGTGTCTAAAGCCTTTGAATCACGGGAATATTTTTTGTGTTTACAATTTAGGAGGATTGGCTTTGGCGTTTTTTTTTGTGTGAATCAGTTAAAATAGTGGCGGTTCCAGTAAACAGTTCTAAGCAAACTGTCTAATTGTGGTAAAACTGTTAAAATACACAATGAGAGTTCCCAGAAATGATTAAGAACGTGTAATAAACATCTCAAGTACACGTAAATAGATTCTTACTACATTTACTGTCGAATTCAATCACGGAGGTTTCCAGTGGAAAGCTGTGAAATGACGAAAATACTGGTAATGTTTACAAGTCCGGGTACTTCTGGTGGCGTTTTCAAGGGACTGTGCTTTCAATTATTACGAGTTCATGTTTACAGAGCTCAGAATTGGTGTCTAAAGCCTTTGAATCACGAGAATAGTTTTTGTGTTTACAATTTAGGAGGATTGGCTTTGGCGGTTTTTTTTGTGTGAATCAGTTAAAATGGTGGCGGTTCCAGTAAATACTTCTAAGCAAACTGTCTAATTGTGGTAAAACTGTTAAAATACACAATGAGAGTTCCCAGAAATGATTAAGAACGTGTAATAAACCCCTCAGGTACACGTAAATAGATTCTTACTACATTTACTGTCGAATTCAATCACGGAGGTTTCCAGTGGAAAGCTGTGAAATGACGAAAATACTGGTAATGTTTTCAAGTCCGGGTACTTCGGGTGGCGTTTTCACGGGACTGTGCTTTCAATTATTACGAGTTCATGTTTACAGAGCTCAGAATTGGTGTCTAAAGCCTTTGAATCACGAGAATAGTTTTTGTGTTTACAATTTAGGAGGATTGGCTTTGGCGGTTTTTTTTGTGTGAATCAGTTAAAATGGTGGCGGTTCCAGTAAATACTTCTAAGCAAACTGTCTAATTGTGGTAAAACTGTTAAAATACACAATGAGAGTTCCCAGAAATGATTAAGAACGTGTAATAAACATCTCAAGTACACGTAAATAGATTCTTACTACATTTACTGTCAAATTCAATCACGGAGGTTTCCAGTGGAAAGCTGTGAAATGACGAAAATACTGGTAATGTTTACAAGTCCGGGTACTTCTGGTGGCGTTTTCACGGGACTGTGCTTTCAAATATTAAGAGTTCACGTTTACAGAGCTCAGAATTGGTGTCTAAAGCCTTTGAATCACGAGAATAGTTTTTGTGTTTACAATTTAGGAGGATTGGCTTTGGCGGTTTTTTTTGTGTGAATCAGTTAAAATGGTGGCGGTTCCAGTAAATACTTCTAAGCAAACTGTCTAATTGTGGTAAAACTGTTAAAATACACAATGAGAGTTCCCAGAAATGATTAAGAACGTGTAATAAACATCTCAAGTACACGTAAATAGATTCTTACTACATTTACTGTCGAATTCAACACGGAGGTTTCCAGTGGAAAGCTGTGAAATGACGAAAATACTGGTAATGTTTACAAGTCCGGGTACTTCTGGTGGCGTTTTCACGGAACTGTGCTTTCAATTATTACGAGTTCATGTTTACAGAGCTCAGAATTGGTGTCTAAAGCCTTTGAATCACGAGAATAGTGTTTTTGTTTACAATTTAGGAGGATTGGCTTTGGCGTTTTTTTTGTGTGAATCAGTTAAAATGGTGGCGGTTCCAGTAAATACTTCTAAGCAAACTGTCTAATTGTGGTAAAACTGTTAAAATACACAATGAGAGTTCCCAGAAATGATTAAGAACGTGTAATAAACATCTCAAGTACACGTAAATAGATTCTTACTACATTTACTGTCGAATTCAATCACGGAGGTTTCCAGTGGAAAGCTGTGAAATGACGAAAATACTGGTAATGTTTACAAGTCCGGGTACTTCTGGTGGCGTTTTCACGGGACTGTGCTTTCAAATATTAAGAGTTCACGTTTACAGAGCTCAGAATTGGTGTCTAAAGCCTTTGAATCACGGGAATATTTTTTGTGTTTACAATTTAGGAGGATTGGCTTTGGCGTTTTTTTTTGTGTGAATCAGTTAAAATAGTGGCGGTTCCAGTAAACAGTTCTAAGCAAACTGTCTAATTGTGGTAAAACTGTTAAAATACACAATGAGAGTTCCCAGAAATGATTAAGAACGTGTAATAAACATCTCAAGTACACGTAAATAGATTCTTACTACATTTACTGTCGAATTCAATCACGGAGGTTTCCAGTGGAAAGCTGTGAAATGACGAAAATACTGGTAATGTTTACAAGTCCGGGTACTTCTGGTGGCGTTTTCAAGGGACTGTGCTTTCAATTATTACGAGTTCATGTTTACAGAGCTCAGAATTGGTGTCTAAAGCCTTTGAATCACGAGAATAGTTTTTGTGTTTACAATATAGGAGGATTGGCTTTGGCGGTTTTTTTTGTGTGAATCAGTTAAAATGGTGGCGGTTCCAGTAAATACTTCTAAGCAAACTGTCTAATTGTGGTAAAACTGTTAAAATACACAATGAGAGTTCCCAGAAATGATTAAGAACGTGTAATAAACATCTCAAGTACACGTAAATAGATTCTTACTACATTTACTGTCGAATTCAATCACGGAGGTTTCCAGTGGAAAGCTGTGAAATGACGAAAATACTGGTAATGTTTACAAGTCCGGGTACTTCTGCTGGCGTTTTCACGGGACTGTGCTTTCAAATATTAAGAGTTCACGTTTACAGAGCTCAGAATTGGTGTCTAAAGCCTTTGAATCACGAGAATAGTTTTTGTGTTTACAATTTAGGAGGATTGGCTTTGGCGGTTTTTTTTGTGTGAATCAGTTAAAATGGTGGCGTTTCCAGTAAATACTTCTAAGCAAACTGTCTAATTGTGGTAAAACTGTTAAAATACACAATGAGAGTTCCCAGAAATGATTAAGAACGTGTAATAAAAATCTCAAGTACACGTAAATAGATTCTTACTACATTTACTGTCGAATTCAACACGGAGGTTTCCAGTGGAAAGCTGTGAAATGACGAAAATACTGGTAATGTTTACAAGTCCGGGTACTTCTGGTGGCGTTTTCACGGGACTGTGCTTTCAATTATTACGAGTTCATGTTTACAGAGCTCAGAATTGGTGTCTAAAGCCTTTGAATCACGAGAATAGTTTTTGTGTTTACAATTTAGGAGGATTGGCTTTGGCGTTTTTTTTGTGTGAATCAGTCAAAATGGTGGCGGTTCCAGTAAATACTTCTAAGCAAACTGTCTAATTGTGGTAAAACTGTTAAAATACACAATGAGAGTTCCCAGAAATGATTAAGAACGTGTAATAAACCCCTCAAGTACACGTAAATAGATTCTTACTACATTTACTGTCGAATTCAACACGGAGGTTTCCAGTGGAAAGCTGTGAAATGACGAAAATACTGGTAATGTTTACAAGTACGGGTACTTCTGGTGGCGTTTTCACGGGACTGTGCTTTCAAATATTAAGAGTTCATGTTTACAGAGCTCAGAATTGGTGTCTAAAGCCTTTGATTGACGAGAATAGTGTTTTTGTTTACAATTTAGGAGGATTGGCTTTGGCGTTTTTTTTTGTGAGAATCAGTTAAAATGGTGGCGGTTCCAGTAAATACTTCTAAGCAAACTGTCTAATTGTGGTAAAACTGTTAAAATACACAATGAGAGTTCCCAGAAATGATTAAGAACGTGTAATAAACATCTCAAGTACACGTAAATAGATTCTTACTACATTTACTGTCGAATTCAACACGGAGGTTTCCAGTGGAAAGCTGTGAAATGACGAAAATACTGGTAATGTTTACAAGTACGGGTACTTCTGGTGGCGTTTTCACGGGACTGTGCTTTCAAATATTAAGAGTTCATGTTTAAAGAGCTCAGAATTGGTGTCTAAAGCCTTTGAATCACGAGAATAGTTTTTGTGTTTACAATTTAGGAGGATTGGCTTTGGCCTTTTTTGTGTGTGAATCAGTCAAAATGGTGGCGGTTCCAGTAAATACTTCTAAGCAAACTGTCTAATTGTGGTAAAACTGTTAAAATACACAATGAGAGTTCCCAGAAATGATTAAGAACGTGTAATAAACATCTCAAGTACACGTAAATAGATTCTTACTACATTTACTGTCGAATTCAACACGGAGGTTTCCAGTGGAAAGCTGTGAAATGACGAAAATACTGGTAATGTTTACAAGTACGGGTACTACTGGTGGCGTTTTCATGGGACTGTGCTTTCAAATATTAAGAGTTCATGTTTACAGAGCTCAGAATTGGTGTCTAAAGCCTTTGAATCACGAGAATAGTTTTTGTGTTTACAATTTAGGAGGATTGGCTTTGGCGGTTTTTTTTGTGTGAATCAGTTAAAATAGTGGCGGTTCCAGTAAACAGTTCTAAGCAAACTGTCTAATTGTGGTAAAACTGTTAAAATACACAATGAGAGTTCCCAGAAATGATTAAGAACGTGTAATAAACATCTCAAGTACACGTAAATAGATTCTTACTACATTTACTGTCGAATTCAATCACGGAGGTTTCCAGTGGAAAGCTGTGAAATGACGAAAATACTGGTAATGTTTACAAGTCCGGGTACTTCTGGTGGCGTTTTCAAGGGACTGTGCTTTCAATTATTACGAGTTCATGTTTACAGAGCTCAGAATTGGTGTCTAAAGCCTTTGAATCACGAGAATAGTTTTTGTGTTTACAATTTAGGAGGATTGGCTTTGGCGGTTTTTTTTGTGTGAATCAGTTAAAATGGTGGCGGTTCCAGTAAATACTTCTAAGCAAACTGTCTAATTGTGGTAAAACTGTTAAAATACACAATGAGAGTTCCCAGAAATGATTAAGAACGTGTAATAAACATCTCAAGTACACGTAAATAGATTCTTACTACATTTACTGTCGAATTCAATCACGGAGGTTTCCAGTGGAAAGCTGTGAAATGACGAAAATACTGGTAATGTTTACAAGTCCGGGTACTTCTGGTGGCGTTTTCACGGGACTGTGCTTTCAAATATTAAGAGTTCACGTTTACAGAGCTCAGAATTGGTGTCTAAAGCCTTTGAATCACGAGAATAGTTTTTGTGTTTACAATTTAGGAGGATTGGCTTTGGCGGTTTTTTTTTGTGTGAATCAGTTAAAATGGTGGCGTTTCCAGTAAATACTTCTAAGCAAACTGTCTAATTGTGGTAAAACTGTTAAAATACACAATGAGAGTTCCCAGAAATGATTAAGAACGTGTAATAAAAATCTCAAGTACACGTAAATAGATTCTTACTACATTTACTGTCGAATTCAACACGGAGGTTTCCAGTGGAAAGCTGTGAAATGACGAAAATACTGGTAATGTTTACAAGTCCGGGTACTTCTGGTGGCGTTTTCACGGGACTGTGCTTTCAATTATTACGAGTTCATGTTTACAGAGCTCAGAATTGGTGTCTAAAGCCTTTGAATCACGAGAATAGTTTTTGTGTTTACAATTTAGGAGGATTGGCTTTGGCGTTTTTTTTGTGTGAATCAGTCAAAATGGTGGCGGTTCCAGTAAATACTTCTAAGCAAACTGTCTAATTGTGGTAAAACTGTTAAAATACACAATGAGAGTTCCCAGAAATGATTAAGAACGTGTAATAAACCCCTCAAGTACACGTAAATAGATTCTTACTACATTTACTGTCGAATTCAACACGGAGGTTTCCAGTGGAAAGCTGTGAAATGACGAAAATACTGGTAATGTTTACAAGTCCGGGTACTTCTGGTGGCGTTTTCACGGAACTGTGCTTTCAATTATTACGAGTTCATGTTTACAGAGCTCAGAATTGGTGTCTAAAGCCTTTGAATCACGAGAATAGTGTTTTTGTTTACAATTTAGGAGGATTGGCTTTGGCGTTTTTTTTGTGTGAATCAGTTAAAATGGTGGCGGTTCCAGTAAATACTTCTAAGCAAACTGTCTAATTGTGGTAAAACTGTTAAAATACACAATGAGAGTTCCCAGAAATGATTAAGAACGTGTAATAAACATCTCAAGTACACGTAAATAGATTCTTACTACATTTACTGTCGAATTCAATCACGGAGGTTTCCAGTGGAAAGCTGTGAAATGACGAAAATACTGGTAATGTTTACAAGTCCGGGTACTTCTGGTGGCGTTTTCACGGGACTGTGCTTTCAAATATTAAGAGTTCACGTTTACAGAGCTCAGAATTGGTGTCTAAAGCCTTTGAATCACGGGAATATTTTTTGTGTTTACAATTTAGGAGGATTGGCTTTGGCGTTTTTTTTTGTGTGAATCAGTTAAAATAGTGGCGGTTCCAGTAAACAGTTCTAAGCAAACTGTCTAATTGTGGTAAAACTGTTAAAATACACAATGAGAGTTCCCAGAAATGATTAAGAACGTGTAATAAACATCTCAAGTACACGTAAATAGATTCTTACTACATTTACTGTCGAATTCAATCACGGAGGTTTCCAGTGGAAAGCTGTGAAATGACGAAAATACTGGTAATGTTTACAAGTCCGGGTACTTCTGGTGGCGTTTTCAAGGGACTGTGCTTTCAATTATTACGAGTTCATGTTTACAGAGCTCAGAATTGGTGTCTAAAGCCTTTGAATCACGAGAATAGTTTTTGTGTTTACAATTTAGGAGGATTGGCTTTGGCGGTTTTTTTTTGTGTGAATCAGTTAAAATGGTGGCGGTTCCAGTAAATACTTCTAAGCAAACTGTCTAATTGTGGTAAAACTGTTAAAATACACAATGAGAGTTCCCAGAAATGATTAAGAACGTGTAATAAACATCTCAAGTACACGTAAATAGATTCTTACTACATTTACTGTCGAATTCAATCACGGAGGTTTCCAGTGGAAAGCTGTGAAATGACGAAAATACTGGTAATGTTTACAAGTCCGGGTACTTCTGGTGGCGTTTTCACGGGACTGTGCTTTCAAATATTAAGAGTTCACGTTTACAGAGCTCAGAATTGGTGTCTAAAGCCTTTGAATCACGAGAATAGTTTTTGTGTTTACAATTTAGGAGGATTGGCTTTGGCGGTTTTTTTTGTGTGAATCAGTTAAAATGGTGGCGTTTCCAGTAAATACTTCTAAGCAAACTGTCTAATTGTGGTAAAACTGTTAAAATACACAATGAGAGTTCCCAGAAATGATTAAGAACGTGTAATAAAAATCTCAAGTACACGTAAATAGATTCTTACTACATTTACTGTCGAATTCAACACGGAGGTTTCCAGTGGAAAGCTGTGAAATGACGAAAATACTGGTAATGTTTACAAGTCCGGGTACTTCTGGTGGCGTTTTCACGGGACTGTGCTTTCAATTATTACGAGTTCATGTTTACAGAGCTCAGAATTGGTGTCTAAAGCCTTTGAATCACGAGAATAGTTTTTGTGTTTACAATTTAGGAGGATTGGCTTTGGCGTTTTTTTTGTGTGAATCAGTCAAAATGGTGGCGGTTCCAGTAAATACTTCTAAGCAAACTGTCTAATTGTGGTAAAACTGTTAAAATACACAATGAGAGTTCCCAGAAATGATTAAGAACGTGTAATAAACCCCTCAAGTACACGTAAATAGATTCTTACTACATTTACTGTCGAATTCAACACGGAGGTTTCCAGTGGAAAGCTGTGAAATGACGAAAATACTGGTAATGTTTACAAGTACGGGTACTTCTGGTGGCGTTTTCACGGGACTGTGCTTTCAAATATTAAGAGTTCATGTTTACAGAGCTCAGAATTGGTGTCTAAAGCCTTTGATTGACGAGAATAGTGTTTTTGTTTACAATTTAGGAGGATTGGCTTTGGCGTTTTTTTTTGTGAGAATCAGTTAAAATGGTGGCGGTTCCAGTAAATACTTCTAAGCAAACTGTCTAATTGTGGTAAAACTGTTAAAATACACAATGAGAGTTCCCAGAAATGATTAAGAACGTGTAATAAACATCTCAAGTACACGTAAATAGATTCTTACTACATTTACTGTCGAATTCAACACGGAGGTTTCCAGTGGAAAGCTGTGAAATGACGAAAATACTGGTAATGTTTACAAGTACGGGTACTTCTGGTGGCGTTTTCACGGGACTGTGCTTTCAAATATTAAGAGTTCATGTTTACAGAGCTCAGAATTGGTGTCTAAAGCCTTTGAATCACGAGAATAGTTTTTGTGTTTACAATTTAGGAGGATTGGCTTTGGCGTTTTTTTTGTGTGAATCAGTCAAAATGGTGGCGGTTCCAGTAAATACTTCTAAGCAAACTGTCTAATTGTGGTAAAACTGTTAAAATACACAATGAGAGTTCCCAGAAATGATTAAGAACGTGTAATAAACATCTCAAGTACACGTAAATAGATTCTTACTACATTTACTGTCGAATTCAACACGGAGGTTTCCAGTGGAAAGCTGTGAAATGACGAAAATACTGGTAATGTTTACAAGTACGGGTACTTCTGGTGGCGTTTTCACGGGACTGTGCTTTCAAATATTAAGAGTTCATGTTTACAGAGCTCAGAATTGGTGTCTAAAGCCTTTGAATCACGAGAATAGTTTTTGTGTTTACAATTTAGGAGGATTGGCTTTGGCGGTTTTTTTTGTGTGAATCAGTTAAAATAGTGGCGGTTCCAGTAAACAGTTCTAAGCAAACTGTCTAATTGTGGTAAAACTGTTAAAATACACAATGAGAGTTCCCAGAAATGATTAAGAACGTGTAATAAACATCTCAAGTACACGTAAATAGATTCTTACTACATTTACTGTCGAATTCAATCACGGAGGTTTCCAGTGGAAAGCTGTGAAATGACGAAAATACTGGTAATGTTTACAAGTCCGGGTACTTCTGGTGGCGTTTTCAAGGGACTGTGCTTTCAATTATTACGAGTTCATGTTTACAGAGCTCAGAATTGGTGTCTAAAGCCTTTGAATCACGAGAATAGTTTTTGTGTTTACAATTTAGGAGGATTGGCTTTGGCGGTTTTTTTTTGTGTGAATCAGTTAAAATGGTGGCGGTTCCAGTAAATACTTCTAAGCAAACTGTCTAATTGTGGTAAAACTGTTAAAATACACAATGAGAGTTCCCAGAAATGATTAAGAACGTGTAATAAACATCTCAAGTACACGTAAATAGATTCTTACTACATTTACTGTCGAATTCAATCACGGAGGTTTCCAGTGGAAAGCTGTGAAATGACGAAAATACTGGTAATGTTTACAAGTCCGGGTACTTCTGGTGGCGTTTTCACGGGACTGTGCTTTCAAATATTAAGAGTTCACGTTTACAGAGCTCAGAATTGGTGTCTAAAGCCTTTGAATCACGAGAATAGTTTTTGTGTTTACAATTTAGGAGGATTGGCTTTGGCGGTTTTTTTTGTGTGAATCAGTTAAAATGGTGGCGTTTCCAGTAAATACTTCTAAGCAAACTGTCTAATTGTGGTAAAACTGTTAAAATACACAATGAGAGTTCCCAGAAATGATTAAGAACGTGTAATAAAAATCTCAAGTACACGTAAATAGATTCTTACTACATTTACTGTCGAATTCAACACGGAGGTTTCCAGTGGAAAGCTGTGAAATGACGAAAATACTGGTAATGTTTACAAGTCCGGGTACTTCTGGTGGCGTTTTCACGGGACTGTGCTTTCAATTATTACGAGTTCATGTTTACAGAGCTCAGAATTGGTGTCTAAAGCCTTTGAATCACGAGAATAGTTTTTGTGTTTACAATTTAGGAGGATTGGCTTTGGCGTTTTTTTTGTGTGAATCAGTCAAAATGGTGGCGGTTCCAGTAAATACTTCTAAGCAAACTGTCTAATTGTGGTAAAACTGTTAAAATACACAATGAGAGTTCCCAGAAATGATTAAGAACGTGTAATAAACCCCTCAAGTACACGTAAATAGATTCTTACTACATTTACTGTCGAATTCAACACGGAGGTTTCCAGTGGAAAGCTGTGAAATGACGAAAATACTGGTAATGTTTACAAGTACGGGTACTTCTGGTGGCGTTTTCACGGGACTGTGCTTTCAAATATTAAGAGTTCATGTTTACAGAGCTCAGAATTGGTGTCTAAAGCCTTTGATTGACGAGAATAGTGTTTTTGTTTACAATTTAGGAGGATTGGCTTTGGCGTTTTTTTTTGTGAGAATCAGTTAAAATGGTGGCGGTTCCAGTAAATACTTCTAAGCAAACTGTCTAATTGTGGTAAAACTGTTAAAATACACAATGAGAGTTCCCAGAAATGATTAAGAACGTGTAATAAACATCTCAAGTACACGTAAATAGATTCTTACTACATTTACTGTCGAATTCAACACGGAGGTTTCCAGTGGAAAGCTGTGAAATGACGAAAATACTGGTAATGTTTACAAGTACGGGTACTTCTGGTGGCGTTTTCACGGGACTGTGCTTTCAAATATTAAGAGTTCATGTTTACAGAGCTCAGAATTGGTGTCTAAAGCCTTTGAATCACGAGAATAGTTTTTGTGTTTACAATTTAGGAGGATTGGCTTTGGCGTTTTTTTTGTGTGAATCAGTCAAAATGGTTGCGGTTCCAGTAAATACTTCTAAGCAAACTGTCTAATTGTGGTAAAACTGTTAAAATACACAATGAGAGTTCCCAGAAATGATTAAGAACGTGTAATAAACATCTCAAGTACACGTAAATAGATTCTTACTACATTTACTGTCGAATTCAACACGGAGGTTTCCAGTGGAAAGCTGTGAAATGACGAAAATACTGGTAATGTTTACAAGTACGGGTACTTCTGGTGGCGTTTTCACGGGACTGTGCTTTCAAATATTAAGAGTTCATGTTTACAGAGCTCAGAATTGGTGTCTAAAGCCTTTGATTGACGAGAATAGTGTTTTTGTTTACAATTTAGGAGGATTGGCTTTGGCGTTTTTTTTTGTGAGAATCAGTTAAAATGGTGGCGGTTCCAGTAAATACTTCTAAGCAAACTGTCTAATTGTGGTAAAACTGTTAAAATACACAATGAGAGTTCCCAGAAATGATTAAGAACGTGTAATAAACCCCTCAAGTACACGTAAATAGATTCTTACTACATTTACTGTCGAATTCAACACGGAGGTTTCCAGTGGAAAGCTGTGAAATGACGAAAATACTGGTAATGTTTACAAGTACGGGTACTTCTGGTGGCGTTTTCACGGGACTGTGCTTTCAAATATTAAGAGTTCATGTTTACAGAGCTCAGAATTGGTGTCTAAAGCCTTTGATTGACGAGAATAGTGTTTTTGTTTACAATTTAGGAGGATTGGCTTTGGCGTTTTTTTTGTGTGAATCAGTTAAAATGGTGGCGGTTCCAGTAAATACTTCTAAGCAAACTGTCTAATTGTGGTAAAACTGTTAAAATACACAATGAGAGTTCCCAGAAATGATTAAGAACGTGTAATAAACCCCTCAGGTACACGTAAATAGATTCTTACTACATTTACTGTCGAATTCAATCACGGAGGTTTCCAGTGGAAAGCTGTGAAATGACGAAAATACTGGTAATGTTTTCAAGTCCGGGTACTTCGGGTGGCGTTTTCACGGGACTGTGCTTTCAATTATTACGAGTTCATGTTTACAGAGCTCAGAATTGGTGTCTAAAGCCTTTGAATCACGAGAATAGTTTTTGTGCTTACAATTTAGGAGGATTGGCTTTGGCGTTTTTTTTGTGTGAATCAGTTAAAATGGTGGCGGTTCCAGTAAATACTTCTAAGCAAACTGTCTAATTGTGGTAAAACTGTTAAAATACACAATGAGAGTTCCCAGAAATGATTAAGAACGTGTAATAAACCCCTCAGGTACACGTAAATAGATTCTTACTACATTTACTGTCGAATTCAATCACGGAGGTTTCCAGTGGAAAGCTGTGAAATGACGAAAATACTGGTAATGTTTTCAAGTCCGGGTACTTCGGGTGGCGTTTTCACGGGACTGTGCTTTCAATTATTACGAGTTCATGTTTACAGAGCTCAGAATTGGTGTCTAAAGCCTTTGAATCATGAGAATAGTTTTTGTGTTTACAATTTAGGAGGATTGGCTTTGGCGTTTTTTTTTGTGTGAATCAGTTAAAATGGTGGCGGTTCCAGTAAATACTTCTAAGCAAACTGTCTAATTGTGGTAAAACTGTTAAAATACACAATGAGAGTTCCCAGAAATGATTAAGAACGTGTAATAAACATCTCAAGTACACGTAAATAGATTCTTACTACATTTACTGTCAAATTCAATCACGGAGGTTTCCAGTGGAAAGCTGTGAAATGACGAAAATACTGGTAATGTTTACAAGTCCGGGTACTTCTGGTGGCGTTTTCACGGGACTGTGCTTTCAAATATTAAGAGTTCACGTTTACAGAGCTCAGAATTGGTGTCTAAAGCCTTTGAATCACGAGAATAGTTTTTGTGTTTACAATTTAGGAGGATTGGCTTTGGCGGTTTTTTTTGTGTGAATCAGTTAAAATGGTGGCGGTTCCAGTAAATACTTCTAAGCAAACTGTCTAATTGTGGTAAAACTGTTAAAATACACAATGAGAGTTCCCAGAAATGATTAAGAACGTGTAATAAAAATCTCAAGTACACGTAAATAGATTCTTACTACATTTACTGTCGAATTAAACACGGAGGTTTCCAGTGGAAAGCTGTGAAATGACGAAAATACTGGTAATGTTTACAAGTACGGGTACTTCTGGTGGCGTTTTCACGGGACTGTGCTTTCAAATATTAAGAGTTCATGTTTACAGAGCTCAGAATTGGTGTCTAAAGCCTTTGAATGACGAGAATAGTGTTTTTGTTTACAATTTAGGAGGATTGGCTTTGGCGTTTTTTTTTGTGAGAATCAGTTAAAATGGTGGCGGTTCCAGTAAATACTTCTAAGCAAACTGTCTAATTGTGGTAAAACTGTTAAAATACACAATGAGAGTTCCCAGAAATGATTAAGAACGTGTAATAAACATCTCAAGTACACGTAAATAGATTCTTACTACATTTACTGTCGAATTCAACACGGAGGTTTCCAGTGGAAAGCTGTGAAATGACGAAAATACTGGTAATGTTTACAAGTACGGGTACTTCTGGTGGCGTTTTCACGGGACTGTGCTTTCAAATATTAAGAGTTCATGTTTACAGAGCTAAGAATTGGTGTCTAAAGCCTTTGAATCACGAGAATAGTTTTTGTGTTTACAATTTAGGAGGATTGGCTTTGGCGTTTTTTTTGTGTGAATCAGTCAAAATGGTGGCGGTTCCAGTAAATACTTCTAAGCAAACTGTCTAATTGTGGTAAAACTGTTAAAATACACAATGAGAGTTCCCAGAAATGATTAAGAACGTGTAATAAACATCTCAAGTACACGTAAATAGATTCTTGCTACATTTACTGTCGAATTCAACACGGAGGTTTCCAGTGGAAAGCTGTGAAATGACGAAAATACTGGTAATGTTTACAAGTACGGGTACTTCTGGTGGCGTTTTCACGGGACTGTGCTTTCAAATATTAAGAGTTCATGTTTACAGAGCTCAGAATTGGTGTCTAAAGCCTTTGAATCACGAGAATAGTTTTTGTGTTTACAATTTAGGAGGATTGGCTTTGGCGTTTTTTTTGTGTGAATCAGTCAAAATGGTGGTGGTTCCAGTAAATACTTCTAAGCAAACTGTCTAATTGTGGTAAAACTGTTAAAATACACAATGAGAGTTCCCAGAAATGATTAAAAACGTGTAATAAACATCTCAAGTACACGTAAATAGATTCTTACTACATTTACTGTCGAATTCAACACGGAGGTTTCCAGTGGAAAGCTGTGAAATGACGAAAATACTGGTAATGTTTACAAGTACGGGTACTTCTGGTGGCGTTTTCACGGGACTGTGCTTTCATATATTAAGAGTTCATGTTTACAGAGCTAAGAATTGGTGTCTAAAGCCTTTAAATCACGAGAATAGTTTTTGTGTTTACAATTTAGGAGGATTGGCTTTGGCGTTTTTTTTGTGTGAATCAGTTAAAATGGTGGCGGTTCCAGTAAATACTTCTAAGCAAACTGTCTAATTGTGGTAAAACTGTTAAAATACACAATGAGAGTTCCCAGAATTGATTAAGAATGTGTAATAAACCCCTCAAGAACACGTAAATAGATTCTTGCTACATTTACTGTCGAATTCAATCACGGAGGTTTCCAGTGGAAAGCTTTGAAATGACGAAAATACTGGTAATGTTTACAAGTCCGGGTACTTCGGGTGGCGTTTTCACGGGACTGTGCTTTCAATTATTACGAGTTCATGTTTACAGAGCTCAGAATTGGTGTCTAAAGCCTTTGAATCACGAGAATAGTTTTTGTGTTTACAATTTAGGAGGATTGGCTTTGGCGGTTTTTTTTGTGTGAATCAGTTAAAATGGTGGCGGTTCCAGTAAATACTTCTAAGCAAACTGTCTAATTGTGGTAAAACTGTTAAAATACACAATGAGAGTTCCCAGAAATGATTAAGAACGTGTAATAAACATCTCAAGTACACGTAAATAGATTCTTACTACATTTACTGTCGAATTCAATCACGGAGGTTTCCAGTGGAAAGCTGTGAAATGACGAAAATACTGGTAATGTTTACAAGTCCGGGTACTTCGGCTGGCGTTTTCACGGGACTGTGCTTTCAATTATTACGAGTTCATGTTTACAGAGCTCAGAATTGGTGTCTAAAGCCTTTGAATCACGAGAATATTTTTTGTGTTTACAATTTAGGAGGATTGGCTTTGGCGTTTTTTTTTGTGTGAATCAGTTAAAATGGTGGCGGTTCCAGTAAACAGTTCTACGCAAACTGTCTAATTGTGGTAAAACTGTTAAAATACACAATGAGAGTTCCCAGAAATGATTAAGAACGTGTAATAAACATCTCAAGTACACGTAAATAGATTCTTACTACATTTACTGTCGAATTCAATCACGGAGGTTTCCAGTGGAAAGCTGTGAAATGACGAAAATACTGGTAATGTTTACAAGTCCGGGTACTTCTGGTGGCGTTTTCACGGGACTGTGCTTTCAAATATTAAGAGTTCACGTTTACAGAGCTCAGAATTGGTGTCTAAAGCCTTTGAATCACGAGAATAGTTTTTGTGTTTACAATTTAGGAGGATTGGCTTTGGCGGTTTTTTTTGTGTGAATCAGTTAAAATGGTGGCGGTTCCAGTAAATACTTCTAAGCAAACTGTCTAATTGTGGTAAAACTGTTAAAATACACAATGAGAGTTCCCAGAAATGATTAAGAACGTGTAATAAAAATCTCAAGTACACGTAAATAGATTCTTACTACATTTACTGTCGAATTAAACACGGAGGTTTCCAGTGGAAAGCTGTGAAATGACGAAAATACTGGTAATGTTTACAAGTACGGGTACTTCTGGTGGCGTTTTCACGGGACTGTGCTTTCAAATATTAAGAGTTCATGTTTACAGAGCTCAGAATTGGTGTCTAAAGCCTTTGAATGACGAGAATAGTGTTTTTGTTTACAATTTAGGAGGATTGGCTTTGGCGTTTTTTTTTGTGAGAATCAGTTAAAATGGTGGCGGTTCCAGTAAATACTTCTAAGCAAACTGTCTAATTGTGGTAAAACTGTTAAAATACACAATGAGAGTTCCCAGAAATGATTAAGAACGTGTAATAAACATCTCAAGTACACGTAAATAGATTCTTACTACATTTACTGTCGAATTCAACACGGAGGTTTCCAGTGGAAAGCTGTGAAATGACGAAAATACTGGTAATGTTTACAAGTACGGGTACTTCTGGTGGCGTTTTCACGGGACTGTGCTTTCAAATATTAAGAGTTCATGTTTACAGAGCTCAGAATTGGTGTCTAAAGCCTTTGAATCACGAGAATAGTTTTTGTGTTTACAATTTAGGAGGATTGGCTTTGGCGTTTTTTTTGTGTGAATCAGTCAAAATGGTGGCGGTTCCAGTAAATACTTCTAAGCAAACTGTCTAATTGTGGTAAAACTGTTAAAATACACAATGAGAGTTCCCAGAAATGATTAAGAACGTGTAATAAACATCTCAAGTACACGTAAATAGATTCTTACTACATTTACTGTCGAATTCAACACGGAGGTTTCCAGTGGAAAGCTGTGAAATGACGAAAATACTGGTAATGTTTACAAGTACGGGTACTTCTGGTGGCGTTTTCACGGGATTGTGCTTTCAAATATTAAGAGTTCATGTTTACAGAGCTAAGAATTGGTGTCTAAAGCCTTTGAATCACGAGAATAGTTTTTGTGTTTACAATTTAGGAGGATTGGCTTTGGCGTTTTTTTTGTGTGAATCAGTCAAAATGGTGGCGGTTCCAGTAAATACTTCTAAGCAAACTGTCTAATTGTGGTAAAACTGTTAAAATACACAATGAGAGTTCCCAGAAATGATTAAGAACGTGTAATAAACATCTCAAGTACACGTAAATAGATTCTTGCTACATTTACTGTCGAATTCAACACGGAGGTTTCCAGTGGAAAGCTGTGAAATGACGAAAATACTGGTAATGTTTACAAGTACGGGTACTTCTGGTGGCGTTTTCACGGGACTGTGCTTTCAAATATTAAGAGTTCATGTTTACAGAGCTCAGAATTGGTGTCTAAAGCCTTTGAATCACGAGAATAGTTTTTGTGTTTACAATTTAGGAGGATTGGCTTTGGCGTTTTTTTTGTGTGAATCAGTCAAAATGGTGGTGGTTCCAGTAAATACTTCTAAGCAAACTGTCTAATTGTGGTAAAACTGTTAAAATACACAATGAGAGTTCCCAGAAATGATTAAGAACGTGTAATAAAAATCTCAAGTACACGTAAATAGATTCTTACTACATTTACTGTCGAATTAAACACGGAGGTTTCCAGTGGAAAGCTGTGAAATGACGAAAATACTGGTAATGTTTACAAGTACGGGTACTTCTGGTGGCGTTTTCACGGGACTGTGCTTTCAAATATTAAGAGTTCATGTTTACAGAGCTCAGAATTGGTGTCTAAAGCCTTTGAATGACGAGAATAGTGTTTTTGTTTACAATTTAGGAGGATTGGCTTTGGCGTTTTTTTTTGTGAGAATCAGTTAAAATGGTGGCGGTTCCAGTAAATACTTCTAAGCAAACTGTCTAATTGTGGTAAAACTGTTAAAATACACAATGAGAGTTCCCAGAAATGATTAAGAACGTGTAATAAACATCTCAAGTACACGTAAATAGATTCTTACTACATTTACTGTCGAATTCAACACGGAGGTTTCCAGTGGAAAGCTGTGAAATGACGAAAATACTGGTAATGTTTACAAGTACGGGTACTTCTGGTGGCGTTTTCACGGGACTGTGCTTTCAAATATTAAGAGTTCATGTTTACAGAGCTCAGAATTGGTGTCTAAAGCCTTTGAATCACGAGAATAGTTTTTGTGTTTACAATTTAGGAGGATTGGCTTTGGCGTTTTTTTTGTGTGAATCAGTCAAAATGGTGGTGGTTCCAGTAAATACTTCTAAGCAAACTGTCTAATTGTGGTAAAACTGTTAAAATACACAATGAGAGTTCCCAGAAATGATTAAAAACGTGTAATAAACATCTCAAGTACACGTAAATAGATTCTTACTACATTTACTGTCGAATTCAACACGGAGGTTTCCAGTGGAAAGCTGTGAAATGACGAAAATACTGGTAATGTTTACAAGTACGGGTACTTCTGGTGGCGTTTTCACGGGACTGTGCTTTCATATATTAAGAGTTCATGTTTACAGAGCTAAGAATTGGTGTCTAAAGCCTTTGAATCACGAGAATAGTTTTTGTGTTTACAATTTAGGAGGATTGGCTTTGGCGTTTTTTTTGTGTGAATCAGTTAAAATGGTGGCGGTTCCAGTAAATACTTCTAAGCAAACTGTCTAATTGTGGTAAAACTGTTAAAATACACAATGAGAGTTCCCAGAATTGATTAAGAATGTGTAATAAACCCCTCAAGAACACGTAAATAGATTCTTGCTACATTTACTGTCGAATTCAATCACGGAGGTTTCCAGTGGAAAGCTTTGAAATGACGAAAATACTGGTAATGTTTACAAGTCCGGGTACTTCGGGTGGCGTTTTCACGGGACTGTGCTTTCAATTATTACGAGTTCATGTTTACAGAGCTCAGAATTGGTGTCTAAAGCCTTTGAATCACGAGAATAGTTTTTGTGTTTACAATTTAGGAGGATTGGCTTTGGCGGTTTTTTTTGTGTGAATCAGTTAAAATGGTGGCGGTTCCAGTAAATACTTCTAAGCAAACTGTCTAATTGTGGTAAAACTGTTAAAATACACAATGAGAGTTCCCAGAAATGATTAAGAACGTGTAATAAACATCTCAAGTACACGTAAAAAATTCTTACTACATTTACTGTCGAATTCAATCACGGAGGTTTCCAGTGGAAAGCTGTGAAATGACGAAAATACTGGTAATGTTTACAAGTCGGGGTACTTCTGGTGGCGTTTTCACGGGACTGTGCTTTCAAATATTAAGAGTTCATGTTTACAGAGCTCAGAATTGGTGTCTAAAGCCTTTGAATCACGAGAATATTTTTTGTGTTTACAATTTAGGAGGATTGGCTTTGGCGTTTTTTTTTGTGTGAATCAGTTAAAATGGTGGCGGTTCCAGTAAACAGTTCTACGCAAACTGTCTAATTGTGGTAAAACTGTTAAAATACACAATGAGAGTTCCCAGAAATGATTAAGAACGTGTAATAAACATCTCAAGTACACGTAAATAGATTCTTACTACATTTACTGTCGAATTCAATCACGGAGGTTTCCAGTGGAAAGCTGTGAAATGACGAAAATACTGGTAATGTTTACAAGTCCGGGTACTTCTGGTGGCGTTTTCACGGGACTGTGCTTTCAAATATTAAGAGTTCACGTTTACAGAGCTCAGAATTGGTGTCTAAAGCCTTTGAATCACGAGAATAGTTTTTGTGTTTACAATTTAGGAGGATTGGCTTTGGCGGTTTTTTTTGTGTGAATCAGTTAAAATGGTGGCGGTTCCAGTAAATACTTCTAAGCAAACTGTCTAATTGTGGTAAAACTGTTAAAATACACAATGAGAGTTCCCAGAAATGATTAAGAACGTGTAATAAACATCTCAAGTACACGTAAATAGATTCTTACTACATTTACTGTCGAATTCAACACGGAGGTTTCCAGTGGAAAGCTGTGAAATGACGAAAATACTGGTAATGTTTACAAGTCCGGGTACTTCTGGTGGCGTTTTCACGGGACTGTGCTTTCAATTATTACGAGTTCATGTTTACAGAGCTCAGAATTGGTGTCTAAAGCCTTTGAATCACGAGAATAGTTTTTGTGTTTACAATTTAGGAGGATTGGCTTTGGCGTTTTTTTTGTGTGAATCAGTTAAAATGGTGGCGGTTCCAGTAAATACTTCTAAGCAAACTGTCTAATTGTGGTAAAACTGTTAAAATACACAATGAGAGTTCCCAGAAATGATTAAGAACGTGTAATAAACATCTCAAGTACACATAAATAGATTCTTACTACATTTACTGTCGAATTCAACACGGAGGTTTCCAGTGGAAAGCTGTGAAATGACGAAAATACTGGTAATGTTTACAAGTACGGGTACTTCTGGTGGCGTTTTCACGGGACTGTGCTTTCAAATATTAAGAGTTCATGTTTACAGAGCTCAGAATTGGTGTCTAAAGCCTTTGAATGACGAGAATAGTGTTTTTGTTTACAATTTAGGAGGATTGGCTTTGGCGTTTTTTTTTGTGAGAATCAGTTAAAATGGTGGCGGTTCCAGTAAATACTTCTAAGCAAACTGTCTAATTGTGGTAAAACTGTTAAAATACACAATGAGAGTTCCCAGAAATGATTAAGAACGTGTAATAAACATCTCAAGTACACGTAAATAGATTCTTACTACATTTACTGTCGAATTCAACACGGAGGTTTCCAGTGGAAAGCTGTGAAATGACGAAAATACTGGTAATGTTTACAAGTACGGGTACTTCTGGTGGCGTTTTCACGGGATTGTGCTTTCAAATATTAAGAGTTCATGTTTACAGAGCTAAGAATTGGTGTCTAAAGCCTTTGAATCACGAGAATAGTTTTTGTGTTTACAATTTAGGAGGATTGGCTTTGGCGTTTTTTTTGTGTGAATCAGTCAAAATGGTGGCGGTTCCAGTAAATACTTCTAAGCAAACTGTCTAATTGTGGTAAAACTGTTAAAATACACAATGAGAGTTCCCAGAAATGATTAAGAACGTGTAATAAACATCTCAAGTACACGTAAATAGATTCTTGCTACATTTACTGTCGAATTCAACACGGAGGTTTCCAGTGGAAAGCTGTGAAATGACGAAAATACTGGTAATGTTTACAAGTACGGGTACTTCTGGTGGCGTTTTCACGGGACTGTGCTTTCAAATATTAAGAGTTCATGTTTACAGAGCTCAGAATTGGTGTCTAAAGCCTTTGAATCACGAGAATAGTTTTTGTGTTTACAATTTAGGAGGATTGGCTTTGGCGTTTTTTTTGTGTGAATCAGTCAAAATGGTGGTGGTTCCAGTAAATACTTCTAAGCAAACTCTCTAATTGTGGTAAAACTGTTAAAATACACAATGAGAGTTCCCAGAAATGATTAAGAACGTGTAATAAAAATCTCAAGTACACGTAAATAGATTCTTACTACATTTACTGTCGAATTAAACACGGAGGTTTCCAGTGGAAAGCTGTGAAATGACGAAAATACTGGTAATGTTTACAAGTACGGGTACTTCTGGTGGCGTTTTCACGGGACTGTGCTTTCAAATATTAAGAGTTCATGTTTACAGAGCTCAGAATTGGTGTCTAAAGCCTTTGAATGACGAGAATAGTGTTTTTGTTTACAATTTAGGAGGATTGGCTTTGGCGTTTTTTTTTGTGAGAATCAGTTAAAATGGTGGCGGTTCCAGTAAATACTTCTAAGCAAACTGTCTAATTGTGGTAAAACTGTTAAAATACACAATGAGAGTTCCCAGAAATGATTAAGAACGTGTAATAAACATCTCAAGTACACGTAAATAGATTCTTACTACATTTACTGTCGAATTCAACACGGAGGTTTCCAGTGGAAAGCTGTGAAATGACGAAAATACTGGTAATGTTTACAAGTACGGGTACTTCTGGTGGCGTTTTCACGGGACTGTGCTTTCAAATATTAAGAGTTCATGTTTACAGAGCTCAGAATTGGTGTCTAAAGCCTTTGAATCACGAGAATAGTTTTTGTGTTTACAATTTAGGAGGATTGGCTTTGGCGTTTTTTTTGTGTGAATCAGTCAAAATGGTGGCGGTTCCAGTAAATACTTCTAAGCAAACTGTCTAATTGTGGTAAAACTGTTAAAATACACAATGAGAGTTCCCAGAAATGATTAAGAACGTGTAATAAACATCTCAAGTACACGTAAATAGATTCTTACTACATTTACTGTCGAATTCAACACGGAGGTTTCCAGTGGAAAGCTGTGAAATGACGAAAATACTGGTAATGTTTACAAGTACGGGTACTTCTGGTGGCGTTTTCACGGGATTGTGCTTTCAAATATTAAGAGTTCATGTTTACAGAGCTAAGAATTGGTGTCTAAAGCCTTTGAATCACGAGAATAGTTTTTGTGTTTACAATTTAGGAGGATTGGCTTTGGCGTTTTTTTTGTGTGAATCAGTTAAAATGGTGGCGGTTCCAGTAAATACTTCTAAGCAAACTGTCTAATTGTGGTAAAACTGTTAAAATACACAATGAGAGTTCCCAGAAATGATTAAGAACGTGTAATAAACATCTCAAGTACACGTAAATAGATTCTTGCTACATTTACTGTCGAATTCAACACGGAGGTTTCCAGTGGAAAGCTGTGAAATGACGAAAATACTGGTAATGTTTACAAGTACGGGTACTTCTGGTGGCGTTTTCACGGGACTGTGCTTTCAAATATTAAGAGTTCATGTTTACAGAGCTCAGAATTGGTGTCTAAAGCCTTTGAATCACGAGAATAGTTTTTGTGTTTACAATTTAGGAGGATTGGCTTTGGCGTTTTTTTTGTGTGAATCAGTCAAAATGGTGGTGGTTCCAGTAAATACTTCTAAGCAAACTGTCTAATTGTGGTAAAACTGTTAAAATACACAATGAGAGTTCCCAGAAATGATTAAAAACGTGTAATAAACATCTCAAGTACACGTAAATAGATTCTTACTACATTTACTGTCGAATTCAACACGGAGGTTTCCAGTGGAAAGCTGTGAAATGACGAAAATACTGGTAATGTTTACAAGTACGGGTACTTCTGGTGGCGTTTTCACGGGACTGTGCTTTCATATATTAAGAGTTCATGTTTACAGAGCTAAGAATTGGTGTCTAAAGCCTTTGAATCACGAGAATAGTTTTTGTGTTTACAATTTAGGAGGATTGGCTTTGGCGTTTTTTTTTGTGTGAATCAGTTAAAATGGTGGCGGTTCCAGTAAATACTTCTAAGCAAACTGTCTAATTGTGGTAAAACTGTTAAAATACACAATGAGAGTTCCCAGAATTGATTAAGAATGTGTAATAAACCCCTCAAGAACACGTAAATAGATTCTTGCTACATTTACTGTCGAATTCAATCACGGAGGTTTCCAGTGGAAAGCTTTGAAATGACGAAAATACTGGTAATGTTTACAAGTCCGGGTACTTCGGGTGGCGTTTTCACGGGACTGTGCTTTCAATTATTACGAGTTCATGTTTACAGAGCTCAGAATTGGTGTCTAAAGCCTTTGAATCACGAGAATAGTTTTTGTGTTTACAATTTAGGAGGATTGGCTTTGGCGGTTTTTTTTGTGTGAATCAGTTAAAATGGTGGCGGTTCCAGTAAATACTTCTAAGCAAACTGTCTAATTGTGGTAAAACTGTTAAAATACACAATGAGAGTTCCCAGAAATGATTAAGAACGTGTAATAAACATCTCAAGTACACGTAAATAGATTCTTACTACATTTACTGTCGAATTCAATCACGGAGGTTTCCAGTGGAAAGCTGTGAAATGACGAAAATACTGGTAATGTTT
Organism: Myotis daubentonii; assembly: GCF_963259705.1. Lineage (NCBI taxonomy): Eukaryota > Metazoa > Chordata > Mammalia > Chiroptera > Vespertilionidae > Myotis > Myotis daubentonii. Next base: position 874,117 of record NW_026775509.1, on the reverse strand, counting down.
ACAAGTCGGGGTACTTCTGGTGGCGTTTTCACGGGACTGTGCTTTCAAATATTAAGAGTTCATGTTTACAGAGCTCAGAATTGGTGTCTAAAGCCTTTGAATCACGAGAATATTTTTTGTGTTTACAATTTAGGAGGATTGGCTTTGGCGTTTTTTTTTGTGTGAATCAGTTAAAATGGTGGCGGTTCCAGTAAACAGTTCTACGCAAACTGTCTAATTGTGGTAAAACTGTTAAAATACACAATGAGAGTTCCCAGAAATGATTAAGAACGTGTAATAAACATCTCAAGTACACGTAAATAGATTCTTACTACATTTACTGTCGAATTCAATCACGGAGGTTTCCAGTGGAAAGCTGTGAAATGACGAAAATACTGGTAATGTTTACAAGTCCGGGTACTTCTGGTGGCGTTTTCACGGGACTGTGCTTTCAAATATTAAGAGTTCACGTTTACAGAGCTCAGAATTGGTGTCTAAAGCCTTTGAATCACGAGAATAGTTTTTGTGTTTACAATTTAGGAGGATTGGCTTTGGCGGTTTTTTTTGTGTGAATCAGTTAAAATGGTGGCGGTTCCAGTAAATACTTCTAAGCAAACTGTCTAATTGTGGTAAAACTGTTAAAATACACAATGAGAGTTCCCAGAAATGATTAAGAACGTGTAATAAACATCTCAAGTACACGTAAATAGATTCTTACTACATTTACTGTCGAATTCAACACGGAGGTTTCCAGTGGAAAGCTGTGAAATGACGAAAATACTGGTAATGTTTACAAGTCCGGGTACTTCTGGTGGCGTTTTCACGGGACTGTGCTTTCAATTATTACGAGTTCATGTTTACAGAGCTCAGAATTGGTGTCTAAAGCCTTTGAATCACGAGAATAGTTTTTGTGTTTACAATTTAGGAGGATTGGCTTTGGCGTTTTTTTTGTGTGAATCAGTTAAAATGGTGGCGGTTCCAGTAAATACTTCTAAGCAAACTGTCTAATTGTGGTAAAACTGTTAAAATACACAATGAGAGTTCCCAGAAATGATTAAGAACGTGTAATAAACATCTCAAGTACACATAAATAGATTCTTACTACATTTACTGTCGAATTCAACACGGAGGTTTCCAGTGGAAAGCTGTGAAATGACGAAAATACTGGTAATGTTTACAAGTCCGGGTACTTCTGGTGGCGTTTTCACGGGACTGTGCTTTCAAATATTAAGAGTTCATGTTTACAGAGCTCAGAATTGGTGTCTAAAGCCTTTGAATGACGAGAATAGTGTTTTTGTTTACAATTTAGGAGGATTGGCTTTGGCGTTTTTTTTTGTGAGAATCAGTTAAAATGGTGGCGGTTCCAGTAAATACTTCTAAGCAAAGTGTCTAATTGTGGTAAAACTGTTAAAATACACAATGAGAGTTCCCAGAAATGATTAAGAACGTGTAATAAACATCTCAAGTACACGTAAATAGATTCTTACTACATTTACTGTCGAATTCAACACGGAGGTTTCCAGTGGAAAGCTGTGAAATGACGAAAATACTGGTAATGTTTACAAGTACGGGTACTTCTGGTGGCGTTTTCACGGGACTGTGCTTTCAAATATTAAGAGTTCATGTTTACAGAGCTAAGAATTGGTGTCTAAAGCCTTTGAATCACGAGAATAGTTTTTGTGTTTACAATTTAGGAGGATTGGCTTTGGCGTTTTTTTTGTGTGAATCAGTCAAAATGGTGGCGGTTCCAGTAAATACTTCTAAGCAAACTGTCTAATTGTGGTAAAACTGTTAAAATACACAATGAGAGTTCCCAGAAATGATTAAGAACGTGTAATAAACATCTCAAGTACACGTAAATAGATTCTTACTACATTTACTGTCGAATTCAACACGGAGGTTTCCAGTAGAAAGCTGTGAAATGACGAAAATACTGGTAATGTTTACAAGTACGGGTACTTCTGGTGGCGTTTTCACGGGACTGTGCTTTCAAATATTAAGAGTTCATGTTTACAGAGCTAAGAATTGGTGTCTAAAGCCTTTGAATCACGAGAATAGTTTTGGTGTTTACAATTTAGGAGGATTGGCTTTGGCGTTTTTTTTGTGTGAATCAGTCAAAATGGTGGCGGTTCCAGTAAATACTTCTAAGCAAACTGTCTAATTGTGGTAAAACTGTTAAAATACACAATGAGAGTTCCCAGAAATGATTAAGAACGTGTAATAAGCATCTCAAGTACACGTAAATAGATTCTTACTACATTTACTGTCGAATTCAACACGGAGGTTTCCAGTGGAAAGCTGTGAAATGACGAAAATACTGGTAATGTTTACAAGTCCGGGTACTTCTGGTGGCGTTTTCACGGGACTGTGCTTTCAAATATTAAGAGTTCATGTTTACAGAGCTAAGAATTGGTGTCTAAAGCCTTTGAATCACGAGAATAGTTTTTGTGCTTACAATTTAGGAGGATTGGCTTTGGCGTTTTTTTTGTGTGAATCAGTTAAAATGGTGGCGGTTCCAGTAAATACTTCTAAGCAAACTGTCTAATTGTGGTAAAACTGTTAAAATACACAATGAGAGTTCCCAGAAATGATTAAGAACGTGTAATAAACCCCTCAAGTACACGTAAATAGATTCTTACTACATTTACTGTCGAAATCAATCACGGAGGTTTCCAGTGGAAAGCTGTGAAATGACGAAAATACTGGTAATGTTTTCAAGACCGGGTACTTCGGGTGGCGTTTTCACGGGACTGTGCTTTCAATTATTACGAGTTCATGTTTACAGAGCTCGGAATTGGTGTCTAAAGCCTTTGAATCACGAGAATAGTTTTTGTGTTTACAATTTAGGAGGATTGGCTTTGGCGTTTTTTTTGTGTGAATCAGTTAAAATGGTGGCGGTTCCAGTAAATACTTCTAAGCAAACTGTCTAATTGTGGTAAAACTGTTAAAATACACAATGAGAGTTCCCAGAAATGATTAAGAACGTGTAATAAACATCTCAAGTACACGTAAATAGATTCTTACTACATTTACTGTCGAATTCAATCACGGAGGTTTCCAGTGGAAAGCTGTGAAATGACGAAAATACTGGTAATGTTTACAAGTCCGGGTACTTCTGGTGGCGTTTTCACGGGACTGTGCTTTCAAATATTAAGAGTTCACGTTTACAGAGCTCAGAATTGGTGTCTAAAGCCTTTGAATGACGAGAATAGTGTTTTTGTTTACAATTTAGGAGGATTGGCTTTGGCGTTTTTTTTTTGTGAGAATCAGTTAAAATGGTGGCGGTTCCAGTAAATACTTCTAAGCAAACTGTCTAATTGTGGTAAAACTGTTAAAATACACAATGAGAGTTCCCAGAAATGATTAAGAACGTGTAATAAACATCTCAAGTACACGTAAATAGATTCTTACTACATTTACTGTCGAATTCAACACGGAGGTTTCCAGTGGAAAGCTGTGAAATGACGAAAATACTGGTAATGTTTACAAGTACGGGTACTTCTGGTGGCGTTTTCACGGGACTGTGCTTTCAAATATTAAGAGTTCATGTTTACAGAGCTAAGAATTGGTGTCTAAAGCCTTTGAATCACGAGAATAGTTTTTGTGTTTACAATTTAGGAGGATTGGCTTTGGCGTTTTTTTTGTGTGAATCAGTCAAAATGGTGGCGGTTCCAGTAAATACTTCTAAGCAAACTGTCTAATTGTGGTAAAACTGTTAAAATACACAATGAGAGTTCCCAGAAATGATTAAGAACGTGTAATAAACATCTCAAGTACACGTAAATAGATTCTTACTACATTTACTGTCGAATTCAACACGGAGGTTTCCAGTAGAAAGCTGTGAAATGACGAAAATACTGGTAATGTTTACAAGTACGGGTACTTCTGGTGGCGTTTTCACGGGACTGTGCTTTCAAATATTAAGAGTTCATGTTTACAGAGCTAAGAATTGGTGTCTAAAGCCTTTGAATCACGAGAATAGTTTTGGTGTTTACAATTTAGGAGGATTGGCTTTGGCGTTTTTTTTGTGTGAATCAGTCAAAATGGTGGCGGTTCCAGTAAATACTTCTAAGCAAACTGTCTAATTGTGGTAAAACTGTTAAAATACACAATGAGAGTTCCCAGAAATGATTAAGAACGTGTAATAAACATCTCAAGTACACGTAAATAGATTCTTACTACATTTACTGTCGAATTCAACACGGAGGTTTCCAGTGGAAAGCTGTGAAATGACGAAAATACTGGTAATGTTTACAAGTCCGGGTACTTCTGGTGGCGTTTTCACGGGACTGTGCTTTCAAATATTAATGGTTCATGTTTACAGAGCTAAGAATTGGTGTCTAAAGCCTTTGAATCACGAGAATAGTTTTTGTGCTTACAATTTAGGAGGATTGGCTTTGGCGTTTTTTTTGTGTGAATCAGTTAAAATGGTGGCGGTTCCAGTAAATACTTCTAAGCAAACTGTCTAATTGTGGTAAAACTGTTAAAATACACAATGAGAGTTCCCAGAAATGATTAAGAACGTGTAATAAACCCCTCAAGTACACGTAAATAGATTCTTACTACATTTACTGTCGAATTCAATCACGGAGGTTTCCAGTGGAAAGCTGTGAAATGACGAAAATACTGGTAATGTTTTCAAGTCCGGGTACTTCGGGTGGCGTTTTCACGGGACTGTGCTTTCAATTATTACGAGTTCATGTTTACAGAGCTCAGAATTGGTGTCTAAAGCCTTTGAATCACGAGAATAGTTTTTGTGTTTACAATTTAGGAGGATTGGCTTTGGCGTTTTTTTTGTGTGAATCAGTTAAAATGGTGGCGGTTCCAGTAAATACTTCTAAGCAAACTGTCTAATTGTGGTAAAACTGTTAAAATACACAATGAGAGTTCCCAGAAATGATTAAGAACGTGTAATAAACATCTCAAGTACACGTAAATAGATTCTTACTACATTTACTGTCGAATTCAATCACGGAGGTTTCCAGTGGAAAGCTGTGAAATGACGAAAATACTGGTAATGTTTACAAGTCCGGGTACTTCTGGTGGCGTTTTCACGGGACTGTGCTTTCAAATATTAAGAGTTCACGTTTACAGAGCTCAGAATTGGTGTCTAAAGCCTTTGAATCACGAGAATAGTTTTTGTGTTTACAATTTAGGAGGATTGGCTTTGGCGGTTTTTTTTGTGTGAATCAGTTAAAATGGTGGCGGTTCCAGTAAATACTTCTAAGCAAACTGTCTAATTGTGGTAAAACTGTTAAAATACACAATGAGAGTTCCCAGAAATGATTAAGAACGTGTAATAAAAATCTCAAGTACACGTAAATAGATTCTTACTACATTTACTGTCGAATTCAACACGGAGGTTTCCAGTGGAAAGCTGTGAAATGACGAAAATACTGGTAATGTTTACAAGTCCGGGTACTTCTGGTGGCGTTTTCACGGGACTGTGCTTTCAATTATTACGAGTTCATGTTTACAGAGCTCAGAATTGGTGTCTAAAGCCTTTGAATCACGAGAATAGTTTTTGTGTTTACAATTTAGGAGGATTGGCTTTGGCGTTTTTTTTGTGTGAATCAGTTAAAATGGTGGCGGTTCCAGTAAATACTTCTAAGCAAACTGTCTAATTGTGGTAAAACTGTTAAAATACACAATGAGAGTTCCCAGAAATGATTAAGAACGTGTAATAAACATCTCAAGTACACGTAAATAGATTCTTACTACATTTACTGTCGAATTCAACACGGAGGTTTCCAGTGGAAAGCTGTGAAATGACGAAAATACTGGTAATGTTTACAAGTACGGGTACTTCTGGTGGCGTTTTCACGGGACTGTGCTTTCAAATATTAAGAGTTCATGTTTACAGAGCTCAGAATTGGTGTCTAAAGCCTTTGAATGACGAGAATAGTGTTTTTGTTTACAATTTAGGAGGATTGGCTTTGGCGTTTTTTTCTGTGAGAATCAGTTAAAATGGTGGCGGTTCCAGTAAATACTTCTAAGCAAACTGTCTAATTGTGGTAAAACTGTTAAAATACACAATGAGAGTTCCCAGAAATGATTAAGAACGTGTAATAAACATCTCAAGTACACGTAAATAGATTCTTACTACATTTACTGTCGAATTCAATCACGGAGGTTTCCAGTGGAAAGCTGTGAAATGACGAAAATACTGGTAATGTTTACAAGTACGGGTACTTCTGGTGGCGTTTTCACGGGACTGTGCTTTCAAATATTAAGAGTTCATGTTTACAGAGCTAAGAATTGGTGTCTAAAGCCTTTGAATCACGAGAATAGTTTTTGTGTTTACAATTTAGGAGGATTGGCTTTGGCGTTTTTTTTGTGTGAATCAGTCAAAATGGTGGCGGTTCCAGTAAATACTTCTAAGCAAACTGTCTAATTGTGGTAAAACTGTTAAAATACACAATGAGAGTTCCCAGAAATGATTAAGAACGTGTAATAAACATCTCAAGTACACGTAAATAGATTCTTACTACATTTACTGTCGAATTCAACACGGAGGTTTCCAGTGGAAAGCTGTGAAATGACGAAAATACTGGTAATGTTTACAAGTCCGGGTACTTCTGGTGGCGTTTTCACGGGACTGTGCTTTCAATTATTACGAGTTCATGTTTACAGAGCTCAGAATTGGTGTCTAAAGCCTTTGAATCACGAGAATAGTTTTTGTGTTTACAATTTAGGAGGATTGGCTTTGGCGTTTTTTTTGTGTGAATCAGTCAAAATGGTGGCGGTTCCAGTAAATACTTCTAAGCAAACTGTCTAATTGTGGTGAAACTGTTAAAATACACAATGAGAGTTCCCAGAAATGATTAAGAACGTGTAATAAACATCTCAAGTACACGTAAATAGATTCTTACTACATTTACTGTCGAATTCAATCACGGAGGTTTCCAGTGGAAAGCTGTGAAATGACGAAAATACTGGTAATGTTTACAAGTCCGGGTACTTCGGGTGGCGTTTTCACGGGACTGTGCTTTCAATTATTACGAGTTCATGTTTACAGAGCTCAGAATTGGTGTCTAAAGCCTTTGAATCACGAGAATAGTTTTTGTGTTTACAATTTAGGAGGATTGGCTTTGGCGGTTTTTTTTGTGTGAATCAGTTAAAATGGTGGCGGTTCCAGTAAATACTTCTAAGCAAACTGTCTAATTGTGGTAAAACTGTTAAAATACACAATGAGAGTTCCCAGAAATGATTAAGAACGTGTAATAAAAATCTCAAGTACACGTAAATAGATTCTTACTACATTTACTGTCGAATTCAACACGGAGGTTTCCAGTGGAAAGCTGTGAAATGACGAAAATACTGGTAATGTTTACAAGTCCGGGTACTTCTGGTGGCGTTTTCACGGGACTGTGCTTTCAATTATTACGAGTTCATGTTTACAGAGCTCAGAATTGGTGTCTAAAGCCTTTGAATCACGAGAATAGTTTTTGTGTTTACAATTTAGGAGGATTGGCTTTGGCGTTTTTTTTGTGTGAATCAGTTAAAATGGTGGCGGTTCCAGTAAATACTTCTAAGCAAACTGTCTAATTGTGGTAAAACTGTTAAAATACACAATGAGAGTTCCCAGAAATGATTAAGAACGTGTAATAAACATCTCAAGTACACGTAAATAGATTCTTACTACATTTACTGTCGAATTCAACACGGAGGTTTCCAGTGGAAAGCTGTGAAATGACGAAAATACTGGTAATGTTTACAAGTACGGGTACTTCTGGTGGCGTTTTCACGGGACTGTGCTTTCAAATATTAAGAGTTCATGTTTACAGAGCTCAGAATTGGTGTCTAAAGCCTTTGAATGACGAGAATAGTGTTTTTGTTTACAATTTAGGAGGATTGGCTTTGGCGTTTTTTTCTGTGAGAATCAGTTAAAATGGTGGCGGTTCCAGTAAATACTTCTAAGCAAACTGTCTAATTGTGGTAAAACTGTTAAAATACACAATGAGAGTTCCCAGAAATGATTAAGAACGTGTAATAAACATCTCAAGTACACGTAAATAGATTCTTACTACATTTACTGTCGAATTCAATCACGGAGGTTTCCAGTGGAAAGCTGTGAAATGACGAAAATACTGGTAATGTTTACAAGTACGGGTACTTCTGGTGGCGTTTTCACGGGACTGTGCTTTCAAATATTAAGAGTTCATGTTTACAGAGCTAAGAATTGGTGTCTAAAGCCTTTGAATCACGAGAATAGTTTTTGTGTTTACAATTTAGGAGGATTGGCTTTGGCCTTTTTTTTTTGTGAATCAGTCAAAATGGTGGCGGTTCCAGTAAATACTTCTAAGCAAACTGTCTAATTGTGGTAAAACTGTTAAAATACACAATGAGAGTTCCCAGAAATGATTAAGAACGTGTAATAAACATCTCAAGTACACGTAAATAGATTCTTACTACATTTACTGTCGAATTCAACACGGAGGTTTCCAGTGGAAAGCTGTGAAATGACGAAAATACTGGTAATGTTTACAAGTCCGGGTACTTCTGGTGGCGTTTTCACGGGACTGTGCTTTCAAATATTAAGAGTTCATGTTTACAGAGCTAAGAATTGGTGTCTAAAGCCTTTGAATCACGAGAATAGTTTTGGTGTTTACAATTTAGGAGGATTGGCTTTGGCGTTTTTTTTGTGTGAATCAGTCAAAATGGTGGCGGTTCCAGTAAATACTTCTAAGCAAACTGTCTAATTGTGGTAAAACTGTTAAAATACACAATGAGAGTTCCCAGAAATGATTAAGAACGTGTAATAAACATCTCAAGTACACGTAAATAGATTCTTACTACATTTACTGTCGAATTCAACACGGAGGTTTCCAGTGGAAAGCTGTGAAATGACGAAAATACTGGTAATGTTTACAAGTCCGGGTACTTCTGGTGGCGTTTTCACGGGACTGTGCTTTCAAATATTAAGAGTTCATGTTTACAGAGCTCAGAATTGGTGTCTAAAGCCTTTGAATCACGAGAATAGTTTTTGTGCTTACAATTTAGGAGGATTGGCTTTGGCGTTTTTTTTGTGTGAATCAGTTAAAATGGTGGCGGTTCCAGTAAATACTTCTAAGCAAACTGTCTAATTGTGGTAAAACTGTTAAAATACACAATGAGAGTTCCCAGAAATGATTAAGAACGTGTAATAAACATCTCAAGTACACGTAAATAGATTCTTACTACATTTACTGTCGAATTAAACACGGAGGTTTCCAGTGGAAAGCTGTGAAATGACGAAAATACTGGTAATGTTTACAAGTACGGGTACTTCTGGTGGCGTTTTCACGGGACTGTGCTTTCAAATATTAAGAGTTCATGTTTACAGAGCTAAGAATTGGTGTCTAAAGCCTTTGAATCACGAGAATAGTTTTTGTGTTTACAATTTAGGAGGATTGGCTTTGGCGTTTTTTTTGTGTGAATCAGTCAAAATGGTGGCGGTTCCAGTAAATACTTCTAAGCAAACTGTCTAATTGTGGTAAAACTGTTAAAATACACAATGAGAGTTCCCAGAAATGATTAAGAACATGTAATAAACATCTCAAGTACACGTAAATAGATTCTTACTACATTTACTTTCGAATTCAACACGGAGGTTTCCAGTAGAAAGCTGTGAAATGACGAAAATACTGGTAATGTTTACAAGTACGGGTACTTCTGGTGGCGTTTTCACGGGACTGTGCTTTCAAATATTAAGAGTTCATGTTTACAGAGCTAAGAATTGGTGTCTAAAGCCTTTGAATCACGAGAATAGTTTTGGTGTTTACAATTTAGGAGGATTGGCTTTGGCGTTTTTTTTGTGTGAATCAGTCAAAATGGTGGTGGTTCCAGTAAATACTTCTAAGCAAACTGTCTAATTGTGGTAAAACTGTTAAAATACACAATGAGAGTTCCCAGAAATGATTAAGAACGTGTAATAAACATCTCAAGTACACGTAAATAGATTCTTACTACATTTACTGTCGAATTCAACACGGAGGTTTCCAGTGGAAAGCTGTGAAATGACGAAAATACTGGTAATGTTTACAAGTCCGGGTACTTCTGGTGGCGTTTTCACGGGACTGTGCTTTCAAATATTAAGAGTTCATGTTTACAGAGCTAAGAATTGGTGTCTAAAGCCTTTGAATCACGAGAATAGTTTTTGTGCTTACAATTTAGGAGGATTGGCTTTGGCGTTTTTTTTGTGTGAATCAGTTAAAATGGTGGCGGTTCCAGTAAATACTTCTAAGCAAACTGTCTAATTGTGGTAAAACTGTTAAAATACACAATGAGAGTTCCCAGAAATGATTAAGAACGTGTAATAAACCCCTCAAGTACACGTAAATAGATTCTTACTACATTTACTGTCGAATTCAATCACGGAGGTTTCCAGTGGAAAGCTGTGAAATGACGAAAATACTGGTAATGTTTTCAAGTCCGGGTACTTCGGGTGGCGTTTTCACGGGACTGTGCTTTCAATTATTACGAGTTCATGTTTACAGAGCTCGGAATTGGTGTCTAAAGCCTTTGAATCACGAGAATAGTTTTTGTGTTTACAATTTAGGAGGATTGGCTTTGGCGTTTTTTTTTGTGTGAATCAGTTAAAATGGTGGCGGTTCCAGTAAATACTTCTAAGCAAACTGTCTAATTGTGGTAAAACTGTTAAAATACACAATGAGAGTTCCCAGAAATGATTAAGAACGTGTAATAAACATCTCAAGTACACGTAAATAGATTCTTACTACATTTACTGTCGAATTCAATCACGGAGGTTTCCAGTGGAAAGCTGTGAAATGACGAAAATACTGGTAATGTTTACAAGTCCGGGTACTTCTGGTGGCGTTTTCACGGGACTGTGCTTTCAAATATTAAGAGTTCACGTTTACAGAGCTCAGAATTGGTGTCTAAAGCCTTTGAATCACGAGAATAGTTTTTGTGTTTACAATTTAGGAGGATTGGCTTTGGCGGTTTTTTTTGTGTGAATCAGTTAAAATGGTGGCGGTTCCAGTAAATACTTCTAAGCAAACTGTCTAATTGTGGTAAAACTGTTAAAATACACAATGAGAGTTCCCAGAAATGATTAAGAACGTGTAATAAAAATCTCAAGTACACGTAAATAGATTCTTACTACATTTACTGTCGAATTCAACACGGAGGTTTCCAGTGGAAAGCTGTGAAATGACGAAAATACTGGTAATGTTTACAAGTCCGGGTACTTCTGGTGGCGTTTTCACGGGACTGTGCTTTCAATTATTACGAGTTCATGTTTACAGAGCTCAGAATTGGTGTCTAAAGCCTTTGAATCACGAGAATAGTTTTTGTGTTTACAATTTAGGAGGATTGGCTTTGGCGTTTTTTTTGTGTGAATCAGTTAAAATGGTGGCGGTTCCAGTAAATACTTCTAAGCAAACTGTCTAATTGTGGTAAAACTGTTAAAATACACAATGAGAGTTCCCAGAAATGATTAAGAACGTGTAATAAACATCTCAAGTACACGTAAATAGATTCTTACTACATTTACTGTCGAATTCAACACGGAGGTTTCCAGTGGAAAGCTGTGAAATGACGAAAATACTGGTAATGTTTACAAGTACGGGTACTTCTGGTGGCGTTTTCACGGGACTGTGCTTTCAAATATTAAGAGTTCATGTTTACAGAGCTCAGAATTGGTGTCTAAAGCCTTTGAATGACGAGAATAGTGTTTTTGTTTACAATTTAGGAGGATTGGCTTTGGCGTTTTTTTCTGTGAGAATCAGTTAAAATGGTGGCGGTTCCAGTAAATACTTCTAAGCAAACTGTCTAATTGTGGTAAAACTGTTAAAATACACAATGAGAGTTCCCAGAAATGATTAAGAACGTGTAATAAACATCTCAAGTACACGTAAATAGATTCTTACTACATTTACTGTCGAATTCAACACGGAGGTTTCCAGTGGAAAGCTGTGAAATGACGAAAATACTGGTAATGTTTACAAGTACGGGTACTTCTGGTGGCGTTTTCACGGGACTGTGCTTTCAAATATTAATGGTTCATGTTTACAGAGCTAAGAATTGGTGTCTAAAGCCTTTGAATCACGAGAATAGTTTTTGTGTTTACAATTTAGGAGGATTGGCTTTGGCGTTTTTTTTGTGTGAATCAGTCAAAATGGTGGCGGTTCCAGTAAATACTTCTAAGCAAACTGTCTAATTGTGGTAAAACTGTTAAAATACACAATGAGAGTTCCCAGAAATGATTAAGAACGTGTAATAAACATCTCAAGTACACGTAAATAGATTCTTACTACATTTACTGTCGAATTCAACACGGAGGTTTCCAGTGGAAAGCTGTGAAATGACGAAAATACTGGTAATGTTTACAAGTCCGGGTACTTCTGGTGGCGTTTTCACGGGACTGTGCTTTCAAATATTAAGAGTTCATGTTTACAGAGCTAAGAATTGGTGTCTAAAGCCTTTGAATCACGAGAATAGTTTTGGTGTTTACAATTTAGGAGGATTGGCTTTGGCGTTTTTTTTGTGTGAATCAGTCAAAATGGTGGCGGTTCCAGTAAATACTTCTAAGCAAACTGTCTAATTGTGGTAAAACTGTTAAAATACACAATGAGAGTTCCCAGAAATGATTAAGAACGTGTAATAAACATCTCAAGTACACGTAAATAGATTCTTACTACATTTACTGTCGAATTCAACACGGAGGTTTCCAGTGGAAAGCTGTGAAATGACGAAAATACTGGTAATGTTTACAAGTCCGGGTACTTCTGGTGGCGTTTTCACGGGACTGTGCTTTCAAATATTAAGAGTTCATGTTTACAGAGCTCAGAATTGGTGTCTAAAGCCTTTGAATCACGAGAATAGTTTTTGTGCTTACAATTTAGGAGGATTGGCTTTGGCGTTTTTTTTTGTGTGAATCAGTTAAAATGGTGGCGGTTCCAGTAAATACTTCTAAGCAAACTGTCTAATTGTGGTAAAACTGTTAAAATACACAATGAGAGTTCCCAGAAATGATTAAGAACGTGTAATAAACCCCTCAAGTACACGTAAATAGATTCTTACTACATTTACTGTCGAATTCAATCACGGAGGTTTCCAGTGGAAAGCTGTGAAATGACGAAAATACTGGTAATGTTTTCAAGTCCGGGTACTTCGGGTGGCGTTTTCACGGGACTGTGCTTTCAATTATTACGAGTTCATGTTTACAGAGCTCGGAATTGGTGTCTAAAGCCTTTGAATCACGAGAATAGTTTTTGTGTTTACAATTTAGGAGGATTGGCTTTGGCGTTTTTTTTGTGTGAATCAGTTAAAATGGTGGCGGTTCCAGTAAATACTTCTAAGCAAACTGTCTAATTGTGGTAAAACTGTTAAAATACACAATGAGAGTTCCCAGAAATGATTAAGAACGTGTAATAAACATCTCAAGTACACGTAAATAGATTCTTACTACATTTACTGTCGAATTCAACACGGAGGTTTCCAGTGGAAAGCTGTGAAATGACGAAAATACTGGTAATGTTTACAAGTACGGGTACTTCTGGTGGCGTTTTCACGGGACTGTGCTTTCAAATATTAAGAGTTCATGTTTACAGAGCTAAGAATTGGTGTCTAAAGCCTTTGAATCACGAGAATAGTTTTTGTGTTTACAATTTAGGAGGATTGGCTTTGGCGTTTTTTTTGTGTGAATCAGTCAAAATGGTGGCGGTTCCAGTAAATACTTCTAAGCAAACTGTCTAATTGTGGTAAAACTGTTAAAATACACAATGAGAGTTCCCAGAAATGATTAAGAACGTGTAATAAACATCTCAATTACACGTAAATAGATTCTTACTACATTTACTGTCGAATTCAACACGGAGGTTTCCAGTGGAAAGCTGTGAAATGACGAAAATACTGGTAATGTTTACAAGTCCGGGTACTTCTGGTGGCGTTTTCACGGGACTGTGCTTTCAAATATTAAGAGTTCATGTTTACAGAGCTAAGAATTGGTGTCTAAAGCCTTTGAATCACGAGAATAGTTTTTGTGTTTACAATTTAGGAGGATTGGCTTTGGCGTTTTTTTTGTGTGAATCAGTCAAAATGGTGGCGGTTCCAGTAAATACTTCTAAGCAAACTGTCTAATTGTGGTAAAACTGTTAAAATACACAATGAGAGTTCCCAGAAATGATTAAGAACGTGTAATAAACATCTCAAGTACACGTAAATAGATTCTTACTACATTTACTGTCGAATTCAACACGGAGGTTTCCAGTGGAAAGCTGTGAAATGACGAAAATACTGGTAATGTTTACAAGTCCGGGTACTTCTGGTGGCGTTTTCACGGGACTGTGCTTTCAAATATTAAGAGTTCATGTTTACAGAGCTCAGAATTGGTGTCTAAAGCCTTTGAATCACGAGAATAGTTTTTGTGCTTACAATTTAGGAGGATTGGCTTTGGCGTTTTTTTTGTGTGAATCAGTTAAAATGGTGGCGGTTCCAGTAAATACTTCTAAGCAAACTGTCTAATTGTGGTAAAACTGTTAAAATACACAATGAGAGTTCCCAGAAATGATTAAGAACGTGTAATAAACCCCTCAAGTACACGTAAATAGATTCTTACTACATTTACTGTCGAATTCAATCACGGAGGTTTCCAGTGGAAAGCTGTGAAATGACGAAAATACTGGTAATGTTTTCAAGTCCGGGTACTTCGGGTGGCGTTTTCACGGGACTGTGCTTTCAATTATTACGAGTTCATGTTTACAGAGCTCGGAATTGGTGTCTAAAGCCTTTGAATCACGAGAATAGTTTTTGTGTTTACAATTTAGGAGGATTGGCTTTGGCGTTTTTTTTGTGTGAATCAGTTAAAATGGTGGCGGTTCCAGTAAATACTTCTAAGCAAACTGTCTAATTGTGGTAAAACTGTTAAAATACACAATGAGAGTTCCCAGAAATGATTAAGAACGTGTAATAAACATCTCAAGTACACGTAAATAGATTCTTACTACATTTACTGTCGAATTCAATCACGGAGGTTTCCAGTGGAAAGCTGTGAAATGACGAAAATACTGGTAATGTTTACAAGTCCGGGTACTTCTGGTGGCGTTTTCACGGGACTGTGCTTTCAAATATTAAGAGTTCACGTTTACAGAGCTAAGAATTGGTGTCTAAAGCCTTTGAATCACGAGAATAGTTTTTGTGTTTACAATTTAGGAGGATTGGCTTTGGCGTTTTTTTGTGTGTGAATCAGTCAAAATGGTGGCGGTTCCAGTAAATACTTCTAAGCAAACTGTCTAATTGTGGTAAAACTGTTAAAATACACAATGAGAGTTCCCAGAAATGATTAAGAACGTGTAATAAACATCTCAAGTACACGTAAATAGATTCTTGCTACATTTACTGTCGAATTCAACACGGAGGTTTCCAGTGGAAAGCTGTGAAATGACGAAAATACTGGTAATGTTTACAAGTACGGGTACTTCTGGTGGCGTTTTCACGGGACTGTGCTTTCAAATATTAAGAGTTCATGTTTACAGAGCTCAGAATTGGTGTCTAAAGCCTTTGAATGACGAGAATAGTGTTTTTGTTTACAATTTAGGAGGATTGGCTTTGGCGTTTTTTTCTGTGAGAATCAGTTAAAATGGTGGCGGTTCCAGTAAATACTTCTAAGCAAACTGTCTAATTGTGGTAAAACTGTTAAAATACACAATGAGAGTTCCCAGAAATGATTAAGAACGTGTAATAAACATCTCAAGTACACGTAAATAGATTCTTACTACATTTACTGTCGAATTCAACACGGAGGTTTCCAGTGGAAAGCTGTGAAATGACGAAAATACTGGTAATGTTTACAAGTACGGGTACTTCTGGTGGCGTTTTCACGGGACTGTGCTTTCAAATATTAATGGTTCATGTTTACAGAGCTAAGAATTGGTGTCTAAAGCCTTTGAATCACGAGAATAGTTTTTGTGTTTACAATTTAGGAGGATTGGCTTTGGCGTTTTTTTTGTGTGAATCAGTCAAAATGGTGGCGGTTCCAGTAAATACTTCTAAGCAAACTGTCTAATTGTGGTAAAACTGTTAAAATACACAATGAGAGTTCCCAGAAATGATTAAGAACGTGTAATAAACATCTCAAGTACACGTAAATAGATTCTTACTACATTTACTGTCGAATTCAACACGGAGGTTTCCAGTGGAAAGCTGTGAAATGACGAAAATACTGGTAATGTTTACAAGTCCGGGTACTTCTGGTGGCGTTTTCACGGGACTGTGCTTTCAAATATTAAGAGTTCATGTTTACAGAGCTAAGAATTGGTGTCTAAAGCCTTTGAATCACGAGAATAGTTTTGGTGTTTACAATTTAGGAGGATTGGCTTTGGCGTTTTTTTTGTGTGAATCAGTCAAAATGGTGGCGGTTCCAGTAAATACTTCTAAGCAAACTGTCTAATTGTGGTAAAACTGTTAAAATACACAATGAGAGTTCCCAGAAATGATTAAGAACGTGTAATAAACATCTCAAGTACACGTAAATAGATTCTTACTACATTTACTGTCGAATTCAACACGGAGGTTTCCAGTGGAAAGCTGTGAAATGACGAAAATACTGGTAATGTTTACAAGTCCGGGTACTTCTGGTGGCGTTTTCACGGGACTGTGCTTTCAAATATTAAGAGTTCATGTTTACAGAGCTCAGAATTGGTGTCTAAAGCCTTTGAATCACGAGAATAGTTTTTGTGCTTACAATTTAGGAGGATTGGCTTTGGCGTTTTTTTTTGTGTGAATCAGTTAAAATGGTGGCGGTTCCAGTAAATACTTCTAAGCAAACTGTCTAATTGTGGTAAAACTGTTAAAATACACAATGAGAGTTCCCAGAAATGATTAAGAACGTGTAATAAACCCCTCAAGTACACGTAAATAGATTCTTACTACATTTACTGTCGAATTCAATCACGGAGGTTTCCAGTGGAAAGCTGTGAAATGACGAAAATACTGGTAATGTTTTCAAGTCCGGGTACTTCGGGTGGCGTTTTCACGGGACTGTGCTTTCAATTATTACGAGTTCATGTTTACAGAGCTCGGAATTGGTGTCTAAAGCCTTTGAATCACGAGAATAGTTTTTGTGTTTACAATTTAGGAGGATTGGCTTTGGCGTTTTTTTTGTGTGAATCAGTTAAAATGGTGGCGGTTCCAGTAAATACTTCTAAGCAAACTGTCTAATTGTGGTAAAACTGTTAAAATACACAATGAGAGTTCCCAGAAATGATTAAGAACGTGTAATAAACATCTCAAGTACACGTAAATAGATTCTTACTACATTTACTGTCGAATTCAACACGGAGGTTTCCAGTGGAAAGCTGTGAAATGACGAAAATACTGGTAATGTTTACAAGTACGGGTACTTCTGGTGGCGTTTTCACGGGACTGTGCTTTCAAATATTAAGAGTTCATGTTTACAGAGCTAAGAATTGGTGTCTAAAGCCTTTGAATCACGAGAATAGTTTTTGTGTTTACAATTTAGGAGGATTGGCTTTGGCGTTTTTTTTGTGTGAATCAGTCAAAATGGTGGCGGTTCCAGTAAATACTTCTAAGCAAACTGTCTAATTGTGGTAAAACTGTTAAAATACACAATGAGAGTTCCCAGAAATGATTAAGAACGTGTAATAAACATCTCAAGTACACGTAAATAGATTCTTACTACATTTACTGTCGAATTCAACACGGAGGTTTCCAGTGGAAAGCTGTGAAATGACGAAAATACTGGTAATGTTTACAAGTCCGGGTACTTCTGGTGGCGTTTTCACGGGACTGTGCTTTCAAATATTAAGAGTTCATGTTTACAGAGCTAAGAATTGGTGTCTAAAGCCTTTGAATCACGAGAATAGTTTTGGTGTTTACAATTTAGGAGGATTGGCTTTGGCGTTTTTTTTGTGTGAATCAGTCAAAATGGTGGCGGTTCCAGTAAATACTTCTAAGCAAACTGTCTAATTGTGGTAAAACTGTTAAAATACACAATGAGAGTTCCCAGAAATGATTAAGAACGTGTAATAAACATCTCAAGTACACGTAAATAGATTCTTACTACATTTACTGTCGAATTCAACACGGAGGTTTCCAGTGGAAAGCTTTGAAATGACGAAAATACTGGTAATGTTTACAAGTCCGGGTACTTCTGGTGGCGTTTTCACGGGACTGTGCTTTCAAATATTAAGAGTTCATGTTTACAGAGCTCAGAATTGGTGTCTAAAGCCTTTGAATCACGAGAATAGTTTTTGTGCTTACAATTTAGGAGGATTGGCTTTGGCGTTTTTTTTGTGTGAATCAGTTAAAATGGTGGCGGTTCCAGTAAATACTTCTAAGCAAACTGTCTAATTGTGGTAAAACTGTTAAAATACACAATGAGAGTTCCCAGAAATGATTAAGAACGTGTAATAAACCCCTCAAGTACACGTAAATAGATTCTTACTACATTTACTGTCGAATTCAATCACGGAGGTTTCCAGTGGAAAGCTGTGAAATGACGAAAATACTGGTAATGTTTTCAAGTCCGGGTACTTCGGGTGGCGTTTTCACGGGACTGTGCTTTCAATTATTACGAGTTCATGTTTACAGAGCTCGGAATTGGTGTCTAAAGCCTTTGAATCACGAGAATAGTTTTTGTGTTTACAATTTAGGAGGATTGGCTTTGGCGTTTTTTTTGTGTGAATCAGTTAAAATGGTGGCGGTTCCAGTAAATACTTCTAAGCAAACTGTCTAATTGTGGTAAAACTGTTAAAATACACAATGAGAGTTCCCAGAAATGATTAAGAACGTGTAATAAACATCTCAAGTACACGTAAATAGATTCTTACTACATTTACTGTCGAATTCAATCACGGAGGTTTCCAGTGGAAAGCTGTGAAATGACGAAAATACTGGTAATGTTTACAAGTCCGGGTACTTCTGGTGGCGTTTTCACGGGACTGTGCTTTCAAATATTAAGAGTTCACGTTTACAGAGCTAAGAATTGGTGTCTAAAGCCTTTGAATCACGAGAATAGTTTTTGTGTTTACAATTTAGGAGGATTGGCTTTGGCGTTTTTTTGTGTGTGAATCAGTCAAAATGGTGGCGGTTCCAGTAAATACTTCTAAGCAAACTGTCTAATTGTGGTAAAACTGTTAAAATACACAATGAGAGTTCCCAGAAATGATTAAGAACGTGTAATAAACATCTCAAGTACACGTAAATAGATTCTTGCTACATTTACTGTCGAATTCAACACGGAGGTTTCCAGTGGAAAGCTGTGAAATGACGAAAATACTGGTAATGTTTACAAGTACGGGTACTTCTGGTGGCGTTTTCACGGGACTGTGCTTTCAAATATTAAGAGTTCATGTTTACAGAGCTCAGAATTGGTGTCTAAAGCCTTTGAATCACGAGAATAGTTTTTGTGTTTACAATTTAGGAGGATTGGCTTTGGCGTTTTTTTTGTGTGAATCAGTCAAAATGGTGGTGGTTCCAGTAAATACTTCTAAGCAAACTGTCTAATTGTGGTAAAACTGTTAAAATACACAATGAGAGTTCCCAGAAATGATTAAAAACGTGTAATAAACATCTCAAGTACACGTAAATAGATTCTTACTACATTTACTGTCGAATTCAACACGGAGGTTTCCAGTGGAAAGCTGTGAAATGACGAAAATACTGGTAATGTTTACAAGTACGGGTACTTCTGGTGGCGTTTTCACGGGACTGTGCTTTCATATATTAAGAGTTCATGTTTACAGAGCTAAGAATTGGTGTCTAAAGCCTTTGAATCACGAGAATAGTTTTTGTGTTTACAATTTAGGAGGATTGGCTTTGGCGTTTTTTTTGTGTGAATCAGTCAAAATGGTGGCGGTTCCACTAAATACTTCTAAGCAAACTGTCTAATTGTGGTAAAACTGTTAAAATACACAATGAGAGTTCCCAGAAATGATTAAGAACGTGTAATAAACATCTCAAGTACACGTAAATAGATTCTTACTACATTTACTGTCGAATTCAACACGGAGGTTTCCAGTGGAAAGCTGTGAAATGACGAAAATACTGGTAATGTTTACAAGTCCGGGTACTTCTGGTGGCGTTTTCACGGGACTGTGCTTTCAAATATTAAGAGTTCATGTTTACAGAGCTAAGAATTGGTGTCTAAAGCCTTTGAATCACGAGAATAGTTTTGGTGTTTACAATTTAGGAGGATTGGCTTTGGCGTTTTTTTTGTGTGAATCAGTCAAAATGGTGGCGGTTCCAGTAAATACTTCTAAGCAAACTGTCTAATTGTGGTAAAACTGTTAAAATACACAATGAGAGTTCCCAGAAATGATTAAGAACGTGTAATAAACATCTCAAGTACACGTAAATAGATTCTTACTACATTTACTGTCGAATTCAACACGGAGGTTTCCAGTGGAAAGCTGTGAAATGACGAAAATACTGGTAATGTTTACAAGTCCGGGTACTTCTGGTGGCGTTTTCACGGGACTGTGCTTTCAAATATTAAGAGTTCATGTTTACAGAGCTCAGAATTGGTGTCTAAAGCCTTTGAATCACGAGAATAGTTTATGTGCTTACAATTTAGGAGGATTGGCTTTGGCGTTTTTTTTGTGTGAATCAGTTAAAATGGTGGCGGTTCCAGTAAATACTTCTAAGCAAACTGTCTAATTGTGGTAAAACTGTTAAAATACACAATGAGAGTTCCCAGAAATGATTAAGAACGTGTAATAAACCCCTCAAGTACACGTAAATAGATTCTTACTACATTTACTGTCGAATTCAATCACGGAGGTTTCCAGTGGAAAGCTGTGAAATGACGAAAATACTGGTAATGTTTTCAAGTCCGGGTACTTCGGGTGGCGTTTTCACGGGACTGTGCTTTCAATTATTACGAGTTCATGTTTACAGAGCTCGGAATTGGTGTCTAAAGCCTTTGAATCACGAGAATAGTTTTTGTGTTTACAATTTAGGAGGATTGGCTTTGGCGTTTTTTTTGTGTGAATCAGTTAAAATGGTGGCGGTTCCAGTAAATACTTCTAAGCAAACTGTCTAATTGTGGTAAAACTGTTAAAATACACAATGAGAGTTCCCAGAAATGATTAAGAACGTGTAATAAACATCTCAAGTACACGTAAATAGATTCTTACTACATTTACTGTCGAATTCAATCACGGAGGTTTCCAGTGGAAAGCTGTGAAATGACGAAAATACTGGTAATGTTTACAAGTCCGGGTACTTCTGGTGGCGTTTTCACGGAACTGTGCTTTCAAATATTAAGAGTTCACGTTTACAGAGCTAAGAATTGGTGTCTAAAGCCTTTGAATCACGAGAATAGTTTTTGTGTTTACAATTTAGGAGGATTGGCTTTGGCGTTTTTTTTTGTGTGAATCAGTCAAAATGGTGGCGGTTCCAGTAAATACTTCTAAGCAAACTGTCTAATTGTGGTAAAACTGTTAAAATACACAATGAGAGTTCCCAGAAATGATTAAGAACGTGTAATAAACATCTCAAGTACACGTAAATAGATTCTTGCTACATTTACTGTCGAATTCAACACGGAGGTTTCCAGTGGAAAGCTGTGAAATGACGAAAATACTGGTAATGTTTACAAGTACGGGTACTTCTGGTGGCGTTTTCACGGGACTGTGCTTTCAAATATTAAGAGTTCATGTTTACAGAGCTCAGAATTGGTGTCTAAAGCCTTTGAATCACGAGAATAGTTTTTGTGTTTACAATTTAGGAGGATTGGCTTTGGCGTTTTTTTTGTGTGAATCAGTCAAAATGGTGGTGGTTCCAGTAAATACTTCTAAGCAAACTGTCTAATTGTGGTAAAACTGTTAAAATACACAATGAGAGTTCCCAGAAATGATTAAAAACGTGTAATAAACATCTCAAGTACACGTAAATAGATTCTTACTACATTTACTGTCGAATTCAACACGGAGGTTTCCAGTGGAAAGCTGTGAAATGACGAAAATACTGGTAATGTTTACAAGTACGGGTACTTCTGGTGGCGTTTTCACGGGACTGTGCTTTCATATATTAAGAGTTCATGTTTACAGAGCTAAGAATTGGTGTCTAAAGCCTTTGAATCACGAGAATAGTTTTGGTGTTTACAATTTAGGAGGATTGGCTTTGGCGTTTTTTTTGTGTGAATCAGTCAAAATGGTGGCGGTTCCAGTAAATACTTCTAAGCAAACTGTCTAATTGTGGTAAAACTGTTAAAATACACAATGAGAGTTCCCAGAAATGATTAAGAACGTGTAATAAACATCTCAAGTACACGTAAATAGATTCTTACTACATTTACTGTCGAATTCAACACGGAGGTTTCCAGTGGAAAGCTGTGAAATGACGAAAATACTGGTAATGTTTACAAGTCCGGGTACTTCTGGTGGCGTTTTCACGGGACTGTGCTTTCAAATATTAAGAGTTCATGTTTACAGAGCTCAGAATTGGTGTCTAAAGCCTTTGAATCACGAGAATAGTTTTTGTGCTTACAATTTAGGAGGATTGGCTTTGGCGTTTTTTTTGTGTGAATCAGTTAAAATGGTGGCGGTTCCAGTAAATACTTCTAAGCAAACTGTCTAATTGTGGTAAAACTGTTAAAATACACAATGAGAGTTCCCAGAAATGATTAAGAACGTGTAATAAACCCCTCAAGTACACGTAAATAGATTCTTGCTACATTTACTGTCGAATTCAACACGGAGGTTTCCAGTGGAAAGCTGTGAAATGACGAAAATACTGGTAATGTTTACAAGTACGGGTACTTCTGGTGGCGTTTTCACGGGACTGTGCTTTCAAATATTAAGAGTTCATGTTTACAGAGCTCAGAATTGGTGTCTAAAGCCTTTGAATCACGAGAATAGTTTTTGTGTTTACAATTTAGGAGGATTGGCTTTGGCGTTTTTTTTGTGTGAATCAGTCAAAATGGTGGTGGTTCCAGTAAATACTTCTAAGCAAACTGTCTAATTGTGGTAAAACTGTTAAAATACACAATGAGAGTTCCCAGAAATGATTAAAAACGTGTAATAAACATCTCAAGTACACGTAAATAGATTCTTACTACATTTACTGTCGAATTCAACACGGAGGTTTCCAGTGGAAAGCTGTGAAATGACGAAAATACTGGTAATGTTTACAAGTACGGGTACTTCTGGTGGCGTTTTCACTGGACTGTGCTTTCATATATTAAGAGTTCATGTTTACAGAGCTAAGAATTGGTGTCTAAAGCCTTTGAATCACGAGAATAGTTTTTGTGTTTACAATTTAGGAGGATTGGCTTTGGCGTTTTTTTTGTGTGAATCAGTTAAAATGGTGGCGGTTCCAGTAAATACTTCTAAGCAAACTGTCTAATTGTGGTAAAACTGTTAAAATACACAATGAGAGTTCCCAGAATTGATTAAGAACGTGTAATAAACCCCTCAAGAACACGTAAATAGATTCTTGCTACATTTACTGTCGAATTCAATCACGGAGGTTTCCAGTGGAAAGCTTTGAAATGACGAAAATACTGGTAATGTTTACAAGTCCGGGTACTTCGGGTGGCGTTTTCACGGGACTGTGCTTTCAATTATTACGAGTTCATGTTTACAGAGCTCAGAATTGGTGTCTAAAGCCTTTGAATCACGAGAATAGTTTTTGTGTTTACAATTTAGGAGGATTGGCTTTGGCGGTTTTTTTTGTGTGAATCAGTTAAAATGGTGGCGGTTCCAGTAAATACTTCTAAGCAAACTGTCTAATTGTGGTAAAACTGTTAAAATACACAATGAGAGTTCCCAGAAATGATTAAGAACGTGTAATAAACATCTCAAGTACACGTAAATAGATTCTTACTACATTTACTGTCGAATTCAATCACGGAGGTTTCCAGTGGAAAGCTGTGAAATGACGAAAATACTGGTAATGTTTACAAGTCCGGGTACTTCTGGTGGCGTTTTCACGGGACTGTGCTTTCAAATATTAAGAGTTCATGTTTACAGAGCTCAGAATTGGTGTCTAAAGCCTTTGAATCACGAGAATATTTTTTGTGTTTACAATTTAGGAGGATTGGCTTTGGCGTTTTTTTTTGTGTGAATCAGTTAAAATGGTGGCGGTTCCAGTAAACAGTTCTAAGCAAACTGTCTAATTGTGGTAAAACTGTTAAAATACACAATGAGAGTTCCCAGAAATGATTAAGAACGTGTAATAAACATCTCAAGTACACGTAAATAGATTCTTAGTACATTTACTGTCGAATTCAACACGGAGGTTTCCAGTGGAAAGCTGTGAAATGACGAAAATACTGGTAATGTTTACAAGTCCGGGTACTTCTGGTGGCGTTTTCACGGGACTGTGCTTTCAAATATTAAGAGTTCATGTTTACAGAGCTCAGAATTGGTGTCTAAAGCCTTTGAATCACGAGAATAGTTTTTGTGCTTACAATTTAGGAGGATTGGCTTTGGCGTTTTTTTTGTGTGAATCAGTTAAAATGGTGGCGGTTCCAGTAAATACTTCTAAGCAAACTGTCTAATTGTGGTAAAACTGTTAAAATACACAATGAGAGTTCCCAGAAATGATTAAGAACGTGTAATAAACCCCTCAAGTACACGTAAATAGATTCTTACTACATTTACTGTCGAATTCAATCACGGAGGTTTCCAGTGGAAAGCTGTGAAATGACGAAAATACTGGTAATGTTTTCAAGTCCGGGTACTTCGGGTGGCGTTTTCACGGGACTGTGCTTTCAATTATTACGAGTTCATGTTTACAGAGCTCGGAATTGGTGTCTAAAGCCTTTGAATCACGAGAATAGTTTTTGTGTTTACAATTTAGGAGGATTGGCTTTGGCGTTTTTTTTGTGTGAATCAGTTAAAATGGTGGCGGTTCCAGTAAATACTTCTAAGCAAACTGTCTAATTGTGGTAAAACTGTTAAAATACACAATGAGAGTTCCCAGAAATGATTAAGAACGTGTAATAAACATCTCAAGTACACGTAAATAGATTCTTACTACATTTACTGTCGAATTCAATCACGGAGGTTTCCAGTGGAAAGCTGTGAAATGACGAAAATACTGGTAATGTTTACAAGTCCGGGTACTTCTGGTGGCGTTTTCACGGGACTGTGCTTTCAAATATTAAGAGTTCATGTTTACAGAGCTCAGAATTGGTGTCTAAAGCCTTTGAATCACGAGAATATTTTTTGTGTTTACAATTTAGGAGGATTGGCTTTGGCGTTTTTTTTTGTGTGAATCAGTTAAAATGGTGGCGGTTCCAGTAAACAGTTCTAAGCAAACTGTCTAATTGTGGTAAAACTGTTAAAATACACAATGAGAGTTCCCAGAAATGATTAAGAACGTGTAATAAACATCTCAAGTACACGTAAATAGATTCTTACTACATTTACTGTCGAATTCAACACGGAGGTTTCCAGTAGAAAGCTGTGAAATGACGAAAATACTGGTAATGTTTACAAGTACGGGTACTTCTGGTGGCGTTTTCACGGGACTGTGCTTTCAAATATTAAGAGTTCATGTTTACAGAGCTAAGAATTGGTGTCTAAAGCCTTTGAATCACGAGAATAGTTTTGGTGTTTACAATTTAGGAGGATTGGCTTTGGCGTTTTTTTTGTGTGAATCAGTCAAAATGGTGGCGGTTCCAGTAAATACTTCTAAGCAAACTGTCTAATTGTGGTAAAACTGTTAAAATACACAATGAGAGTTCCCAGAAATGATTAAGAACGTGTAATAAACATCTCAAGTACACGTAAATAGATTCTTACTACATTTACTGTCGAATTCAACACGGAGGTTTCCAGTAGAAAGCTGTGAAATGACGAAAATACTGGTAATGTTTACAAGTACGGGTACTTCTGGTGGCGTTTTCACGGGACTGTGCTTTCAAATATTAAGAGTTCATGTTTACAGAGCTAAGAATTGGTGTCTAAAGCCTTTGAATCACGAGAATAGTTTTGGTGTTTACAATTTAGGAGGATTGGCTTTGGCGTTTTTTTTGTGTGAATCAGTCAAAATGGTGGCGGTTCCAGTAAATACTTCTAAGCAAACTGTCTAATTGTGGTAAAACTGTTAAAATACACAATGAGAGTTCCCAGAAATGATTAAGAACGTGTAATAAACATCTCAAGTACACGTAAATAGATTCTTACTACATTTACTGTCGAATTCAACACGGAGGTTTCCAGTGGAAAGCTGTGAAATGACGAAAATACTGGTAATGTTTACAAGTCCGGGTACTTCTGGTGGCGTTTTCACGGGACTGTGCTTTCAAATATTAAGAGTTCATGTTTACAGAGCTAAGAATTGGTGTCTAAAGCCTTTGAATCACGAGAATAGTTTTTGTGCTTACAATTTAGGAGGATTGGCTTTGGCGTTTTTTTTGTGTGAATCAGTTAAAATGGTGGCGGTTCCAGTAAATACTTCTAAGCAAACTGTCTAATTGTGGTAAAACTGTTAAAATACACAATGAGAGTTCCCAGAAATGATTAAGAACGTGTAATAAACCCCTCAAGTACACGTAAATAGATTCTTACTACATTTACTGTCGAATTCAATCACGGAGGTTTCCAGTGGAAAGCTGTGAAATGACGAAAATACTGGTAATGTTTTCAAGTCCGGGTACTTCGGGTGGCGTTTTCACGGGACTGTGCTTTCAATTATTACGAGTTCATGTTTACAGAGCTCGGAATTGGTGTCTAAAGCCTTTGAATCACGAGAATAGTTTTTGTGTTTACAATTTAGGAGGATTGGCTTTGGCGTTTTTTTTGTGTGAATCAGTTAAAATGGTGGCGGTTCCAGTAAATACTTCTAAGCAAACTGTCTAATTGTGGTAAAACTGTTAAAATACACAATGAGAGTTCCCAGAAATGATTAAGAACGTGTAATAAACATCTCAAGTACACGTAAATAGATTCTTACTACATTTACTGTCGAATTCAATCACGGAGGTTTCCAGTGGAAAGCTGTGAAATGACGAAAATACTGGTAATGTTTACAAGTCCGGGTACTTCTGGTGGCGTTTTCACGGGACTGTGCTTTCAAATATTAAGAGTTCACGTTTACAGAGCTCAGAATTGGTGTCTAAAGCCTTTGAATCACGAGAATAGTTTTTGTGTTTACAATTTAGGAGGATTGGCTTTGGCGGTTTTTTTTGTGTGAATCAGTTAAAATGGTGGCGGTTCCAGTAAATACTTCTAAGCAAACTGTCTAATTGTGGTAAAACTGTTAAAATACACAATGAGAGTTCCCAGAAATGATTAAGAACGTGTAATAAAAATCTCAAGTACACGTAAATAGATTCTTACTACATTTACTGTCGAATTCAACACGGAGGTTTCCAGTGGAAAGCTGTGAAATGACGAAAATACTGGTAATGTTTTCAAGTCCGGGTACTTCGGGTGGCGTTTTCACGGGACTGTGCTTTCAATTATTACGAGTTCATGTTTACAGAGCTAAGAATTGGTGTCTAAAGCCTTTGAATCACGAGAATAGTTTTTGTGTTTACAATTTAGGAGGATTGGCTTTGGCGTTTTTTTTGTGTGAATCAGTTAAAATGGTGGCGGTTCCAGTAAATACTTCTAAGCAAACTGTCTAATTGTGGTAAAACTGTTAAAATACACAATGAGAGTTCCCAGAAATGATTAAGAACGTGTAATAAACATCTCAAGTACACGTAAATAGATTCTTACTACATTTACTGTCGAATTCAATCACGGAGGTTTCCAGTAGAAAGCTGTGAAATGACGAAAATACTGGTAATGTTTACAAGTACGGGTACTTCTGGTGGCGTTTTCACGGGACTGTGCTTTCAAATATTAAGAGTTCATGTTTACAGAGCTAAGAATTGGTGTCTAAAGCCTTTGAATCACGAGAATAGTTTTGGTGTTTACAATTTAGGAGGATTGGCTTTGGCGTTTTTTTTGTGTGAATCAGTCAAAATGGTGGCGGTTCCAGTAAATACTTCTAAGCAAACTGTCTAATTGTGGTAAAACTGTTAAAATACACAATGAGAGTTCCCAGAAATGATTAAGAACGTGTAATAAACATCTCAAGTACACGTAAATAGATTCTTACTACATTTACTGTCGAATTCAACACGGAGGTTTCCAGTGGAAAGCTGTGAAATGACGAAAATACTGGTAATGTTTTCAAGTCCGGGTACTTCGGGTGGCGTTTTCACGGGACTGTGCTTTCAATTATTACGAGTTCATGTTTACAGAGCTCGGAATTGGTGTCTAAAGCCTTTGAATCACGAGAATAGTTTTTGTGTTTACAATTTAGGAGGATTGGCTTTGGCGTTTTTTTTGTGTGAATCAGTTAAAATGGTGGCGGTTCCAGTAAATACTTCTAAGCAAACTGTCTAATTGTGGTAAAACTGTTAAAATACACAATGAGAGTTCCCAGAAATGATTAAGAACGTGTAAT
This sequence comes from Myotis daubentonii, assembly GCF_963259705.1. NCBI lineage: Eukaryota > Metazoa > Chordata > Mammalia > Chiroptera > Vespertilionidae > Myotis > Myotis daubentonii. Next base: position 845,761 of record NW_026775509.1, on the reverse strand, counting down.
AAACATCTCAAGTACACGTAAATAGATTCTTACTACATTTACTGTCGAATTCAATCACGGAGGTTTCCAGTGGAAAGCTGTGAAATGACGAAAATACTGGTAATGTTTACAAGTCCGGGTACTTCTGGTGGCGTTTTCACGGGACTGTGCTTTCAAATATTAAGAGTTCACGTTTACAGAGCTCAGAATTGGTGTCTAAAGCCTTTGAATCACGAGAATAGTTTTTGTGTTTACAATTTAGGAGGATTGGCTTTGGCGTTTTTTTTTGTGAGAATCAGTTAAAATGGTGGCGGTTCCAGTAAATACTTCTAAGCAAACTGTCTAATTGTGGTAAAACTGTTAAAATACACAATGAGAGTTCCCAGAAATGATTAAGAACGTGTAATAAAAATCTCAAGTACACGTAAATAGATTCTTACTACATTTACTGTCGAATTCAACACGGAGGTTTCCAGTGGAAAGCTGTGAAATGACGAAAATACTGGTAATGTTTTCAAGTCCGGGTACTTCGGGTGGCGTTTTCACGGGACTGTGCTTTCAATTATTACGAGTTCATGTTTACAGAGCTAAGAATTGGTGTCTAAAGCCTTTGAATCACGAGAATAGTTTTTGTGTTTACAATTTAGGAGGATTGGCTTTGGCGTTTTTTTTGTGTGAATCAGTTAAAATGGTGGCGGTTCCAGTAAATACTTCTAAGCAAACTGTCTAATTGTGGTAAAACTGTTAAAATACACAATGAGAGTTCCCAGAAATGATTAAGAACGTGTAATAAACATCTCAAGTACACGTAAATAGATTCTTACTACATTTACTGTCGAATTCAATCACGGAGGTTTCCAGTGGAAAGCTGTGAAATGGCGAAAATACTGATAATGTTTACAAGTACGGGTACTTCTGGTGGCGTTTTCACGGGACTGTGCTTTCAAATATTAAGAGTTCACGTTTACAGAGCTAAGAATTGGTGTCTAAAGCCTTTGAATCACGAGAATAGTTTTTGTGTTTACAATTTAGGAGGATTGGCTTTGGCGTTTTTTTTGTGTGAATCAGTCAAAATGGTGGCGGTTCCAGTAAATACTTCTAAGCAAACTGTCTAATTGTGGTAAAACTGTTAAAATACACAATGAGAGTTACCAGAAATGATTAAGAACGTGTAATAAACATCTCAAGTACACGTAAATAGATTCTTGCTACATTTACTGTCGAATTCAACACGGAGGTTTCCAGTGGAAATCTGTGAAATGACGAAAATACTGGTAATGTTTACAAGTACGGGTACTTCTGGTGGCGTTTTCACAGGACTGTGCTTTCAAATATTAAGAGTTCATGTTTACAGAGCTCAGAATTGGTGTCTAAAGCCTTTGAATCACGAGAATAGTTTTTGTGTTTACAATTTAGGAGGATTGGCTTTGGCGTTTTTTTTGTGTGAATCAGTCAAAATGGTGGTGGTTCCAGTAAATACTTCTAAGCAAACTGTCTAATTGTGGTAAAACTGTTAAAATACACAATGAGAGTTCCCAGAAATGATTAAAAACGTGTAATAAAATCTCAAGTACACGTAAATAGATTCTTACTACATTTACTGTCGAATTCAACACGGAGGTTTCCAGTGGAAAGCTGTGAAATGACGAAAATACTGGTAATGTTTACAAGTACGGGTACTTCTGGTGGCGTTTTCACGGGACTGTGCTTTCATATATTAAGAGTTCATGTTTACAGAGCTAAGAATTGGTGTCTAAAGCCTTTGAATCACGAGAATAGTTTTTGTGTTTACAATTTAGGAGGATTGGCTTTGGCGTTTTTTTTGTGTGAATCAGTTAAAATGGTGGCGGTTCCAGTAAATACTTCTAAGCAAACTGTCTAATTGTGGTAAAACTGTTAAAATACACAATGAGAGTTCCCAGAATTGATTAAGAACGTGTAATAAACCCCTCAAGAACACGTAAATAGATTCTTGCTACATTTACTGTCGAATTCAATCACGGAGGTTTCCAGTGGAAAGCTTTGAAATGACGAAAATACTGGTAATGTTTACAAGTCCGGGTACTTCGGGTGGCGTTTTCACGGGACTGTGCTTTCAATTATTACGAGTTCATGTTTACAGAGCTCAGAATTGGTGTCTAAAGCCTTTGAATCACGAGAATAGTTTTTGTGTTTACAATTTAGGAGGATTGGCTTTGGCGGTTTTTTTTGTGTGAATCAGTTAAAATGGTGGCGGTTCCAGTAAATACTTCTAAGCAAACTGTCTAATTGTGGTAAAACTGTTAAAATACACAATGAGAGTTCCCAGAAATGATTAAGAACGTGTAATAAACATCTCAAGTACACGTAAATAGATTCTTACTACATTTACTGTCGAATTCAATCACGGAGGTTTCCAGTGGAAAGCTGTGAAATGACGAAAATACTGGTAATGTTTACAAGTCCGGGTACTTCTGGTGGCGTTTTCACGGGACTGTGCTTTCAAATATTAAGAGTTCATGTTTACAGAGCTCAGAATTGGTGTCTAAAGCCTTTGAATCACGAGAATATTTTTTGTGTTTACAATTTAGGAGGATTGGCTTTGGCGTTTTTTTTTTGTGTGAATCAGTTAAAATGGTGGCGGTTCCAGTAAACAGTTCTAAGCAAACTGTCTAATTGTGGTAAAACTGTTAAAATACACAATGAGAGTTCCCAGAAATGATTAAGAACGTGTAATAAACATCTCAAGTACACGTAAATAGATTCTTACTACATTTACTGTCGAATTCAACACGGAGGTTTCCAGTGGAAAGCTGTGAAATGACGAAAATACTGGTAATGTTTACAAGTACGGGTACTTCTGGTGGCGTTTTCACGGAACTGTGCTTTCAAATATTAAGAGTTCATGTTTACAGAGCTAAGAATTGGTGTCTAAAGCCTTTGAATCACGAGAATAGTTTTTGTGCTTACAATTTAGGAGGATTGGCTTTGGCGTTTTTTTTGTGTGAATCAGTTAAAATGGTGGCGGTTCCAGTAAATACTTCTAAGCAAACTGTCTAATTGTGGTAAAACTGTTAAAATACACAATGAGAGTTCCCAGAAATGATTAAGAACGTGTAATAAACATCTCAAGTACACGTAAATAGATTCTTACTACATTTACTGTCGAATTCAACACGGAGGTTTCCAGTGGAAAGCTGTGAAATGACGAAAATACTGGTAATGTTTACAAGTACGGGTACTTCTGGTGGCGTTTTCACGGGACTGTGCTTTCAAATATTAAGAGTTCATGTTTACAGAGCTAGAATTGGTGTCTAAAGCCTTTGAATCACGAGAATAGTTTTTGTGTTTACAATTTAGGAGGATTGGCTTTGGCGTTTTTTTTGTGTGAATCAGTCAAAATGGTGGCGGTTCCAGTAAATACTTCTAAGCAAACTGTCTAATTGTGGTAAAACTGTTAAAATACACAATGAGAGTTCCCAGAAATGATTAAGAACGTGTAATAAACATCTCAAGTACACGTAAATAGATTCTTACTACATTTACTGTCGAATTCAACACGGAGGTTTCCAGTGGAAAGCTGTGAAATGACGAAAATACTGGTAATGTTTACAAGTCCGGGTACTTCTGGTGGCGTTTTCACGGGACTGTGCTTTCAAATATTAAGAGTTCATGTTTACAGAGCTAAGAATTGGTGTCTAAAGCCTTTGAATCACGAGAATAGTTTTTGTGCTTACAATTTAGGAGGATTGGCTTTGGCGTTTTTTTTGTGTGAATCAGTTAAAATGGTGGCGGTTCCAGTAAATACTTCTAAGCAAACTGTCTAATTGTGGTAAAACTGTTAAAATACACAATGAGAGTTCCCAGAAATGATTAAGAACGTGTAATAAACCCCTCAAGTACACGTAAATAGATTCTTACTACATTTACTGTCGAATTCAATCACGGAGGTTTCCAGTGGAAAGCTGTGAAATGACGAAAATACCGGTAATGTTTTCAAGTCCGGGTACTTCGGGTGGCGTTTTCACGGGACTGTGCTTTCAATTATTACGAGTTCATGTTTACAGAGCTCGGAATTGGTGTCTAAAGCCTTTGAATCACGAGAATAGTTTTTGTGTTTACAATTTAGGAGGATTGGCTTTGGCGTTTTTTTTGTGTGAATCAGTTAAAATGGTGGCGGTTCCAGTAAATACTTCTAAGCAAACTGTCTAATTGTGGTAAAACTGTTAAAATACACAATGAGAGTTCCCAGAAATGATTAAGAACGTGTAATAAACATCTCAAGTACACGTAAATAGATTCTTACTACATTTACTGTCGAATTCAATCACGGAGGTTTCCAGTGGAAAGCTGTGAAATGACGAAAATACTGGTAATGTTTACAAGTCCGGGTACTTCTGGTGGCGTTTTCACGGGACTGTGCTTTCAAATATTAAGAGTTCACGTTTACAGAGCTCAGAATTGGTGTCTAAAGCCTTTGAATGACGAGAATAGTGTTTTTGTTTACAATTTAGGAGGATTGGCTTTGGCGTTTTTTTTTGTGAGAATCAGTTAAAATGGTGGCGGTTCCAGTAAATACTTCTAAGCAAACTGTCTAATTGTGGTAAAACTGTTAAAATACACAATGAGAGTTCCCAGAAATGATTAAGAACGTGTAATAAACATCTCAAGTACACGTAAATAGATTCTTACTACATTTACTGTCGAATTCAACACGGAGGTTTCCAGTGGAAAGCTGTGAAATGACGAAAATACTGGTAATGTTTACAAGTACGGGTACTTCTGGTGGCGTTTTCACGGGACTGTGCTTTCAAATATTAAGAGTTCATGTTTACAGAGCTAAGAATTGGTGTCTAAAGCCTTTGAATCACGAGAATAGTTTTTGTGTTTACAATTTAGGAGGATTGGCTTTGGCGTTTTTTTTGTGTGAATCAGTCAAAATGGTGGCGGTTCCAGTAAATACTTCTAAGCAAACTGTCTAATTGTGGTAAAACTGTTAAAATACACAATGAGAGTTCCCAGAAATGATTAAGAACGTGTAATAAACATCTCAAGTACACGTAAATAGATTCTTACTACATTTACTGTCGAATTCAACACGGAGGTTTCCAGTAGAAAGCTGTGAAATGACGAAAATACTGGTAATGTTTACAAGTACGGGTACTTCTGGTGGCGTTTTCACGGGACTGTGCTTTCAAATATTAAGAGTTCATGTTTACAGAGCTAAGAATTGGTGTCTAAAGCCTTTGAATCACGAGAATAGTTTTTGTGTTTACAATTTAGGAGGATTGGCTTTGGCGTTTTTTTTGTGTGAATCAGTCAAAATGGTGGCGGTTCCAGTAAATACTTCTAAGCAAACTGTCTAATTGTGGTAAAACTGTTAAAATACACAATGAGAGTTCCCAGAAATGATTAAGAACGTGTAATAAACATCTCAAGTACACGTAAATAGATTCTTACTACATTTACTGTCGAATTCAACACGGAGGTTTCCAGTAGAAAGCTGTGAAATGACGAAAATACTGGTAATGTTTACAAGTACGGGTACTTCTGGTGGCGTTTTCACGGGACTGTGCTTTCAAATATTAAGAGTTCATGTTTACAGAGCTAAGAATTGGTGTCTAAAGCCTTTGAATCACGAGAATAGTTTTGGTGTTTACAATTTAGGAGGATTGGCTTTGGCGTTTTTTTTGTGTGAATCAGTCAAAATGGTGGCGGTTCCAGTAAATACTTCTAAGCAAACTGTCTAATTGTGGTAAAACTGTTAAAATACACAATGAGAGTTCCCAGAAATGATTAAGAACGTGTAATAAACATCTCAAGTACACGTAAATAGATTCTTACTACATTTACTGTCGAATTCAACACGGAGGTTTCCAGTGGAAAGCTGTGAAATGACGAAAATACTGGTAATGTTTACAAGTCCGGGTACTTCTGGTGGCGTTTTCACGGGACTGTGCTTTCAAATATTAAGAGTTCATGTTTACAGAGCTAAGAATTGGTGTCTAAAGCCTTTGAATCACGAGAATAGTTTTTGTGCTTACAATTTAGGAGGATTGGCTTTGGCGTTTTTTTTGTGTGAATCAGTTAAAATGGTGGCGGTTCCAGTAAATACTTCTAAGCAAACTGTCTAATTGTGGTAAAACTGTTAAAATACACAATGAGAGTTCCCAGAAATGATTAAGAACGTGTAATAAACCCCTCAAGTACACGTAAATAGATTCTTACTACATTTACTGTCGAATTCAATCACGGAGGTTTCCAGTGGAAAGCTGTGAAATGACGAAAATACTGGTAATGTTTTCAAGTCCGGGTACTTCGGGTGGCGTTTTCACGGGACTGTGCTTTCAATTATTACGAGTTCATGTTTACAGAGCTCGGAATTGGTGTCTAAAGCCTTTGAATCACGAGAATAGTTTTTGTGTTTACAATTTAGGAGGATTGGCTTTGGCGTTTTTTTTGTGTGAATCAGTTAAAATGGTGGCGGTTCCAGTAAATACTTCTAAGCAAACTGTCTAATTGTGGTAAAACTGTTAAAATACACAATGAGAGTTCCCAGAAATGATTAAGAACGTGTAATAAACATCTCAAGTACACGTAAATAGATTCTTACTACATTTACTGTCGAATTCAATCACGGAGGTTTCCAGTGGAAAGCTGTGAAATGACGAAAATACTGGTAATGTTTACAAGTCCGGGTACTTCTGGTGGCGTTTTCACGGGACTGTGCTTTCAAATATTAAGAGTTCACGTTTACAGAGCTCAGAATTGGTGTCTAAAGCCTTTGAATCACGAGAATAGTTTTTGTGTTTACAATTTAGGAGGATTGGCTTTGGCGGTTTTTTTTGTGTGAATCAGTTAAAATGGTGGCGGTTCCAGTAAATACTTCTAAGCAAACTGTCTAATTGTGGTAAAACTGTTAAAATACACAATGAGAGTTCCCAGAAATGATTAAGAACGTGTAATAAAAATCTCAAGTACACGTAAATAGATTCTTACTACATTTACTGTCGAATTCAACACGGAGGTTTCCAGTGGAAAGCTGTGAAATGACGAAAATACTGGTAATGTTTTCAAGTCCGGGTACTTCGGGTGGCGTTTTCACGGGACTGTGCTTTCAATTATTACGAGTTCATGTTTACAGAGCTAAGAATTGGTGTCTAAAGCCTTTGAATCACGAGAATAGTTTTTGTGTTTACAATTTAGGAGGATTGGCTTTGGCGTTTTTTTTGTGTGAATCAGTTAAAATGGTGGCGGTTCCAGTAAATACTTCTAAGCAAACTGTCTAATTGTGGTAAAACTGTTAAAATACACAATGAGAGTTCCCAGAAATGATTAAGAACGTGTAATAAACATCTCAAGTACACGTAAATAGATTCTTACTACATTTACTGTCGAATTCAATCACGGAGGTTTCCAGTAGAAAGCTGTGAAATGACGAAAATACTGGTAATGTTTACAAGTACGGGTACTTCTGGTGGCGTTTTCACGGGACTGTGCTTTCAAATATTAAGAGTTCATGTTTACAGAGCTAAGAATTGGTGTCTAAAGCCTTTGAATCACGAGAATAGTTTTGGTGTTTACAATTTAGGAGGATTGGCTTTGGCGTTTTTTTTGTGTGAATCAGTCAAAATGGTGGCGGTTCCAGTAAATACTTCTAAGCAAACTGTCTAATTGTGGTAAAACTGTTAAAATACACAATGAGAGTTCCCAGAAATGATTAAGAACGTGTAATAAACATCTCAAGTACACGTAAATAGATTCTTACTACATTTACTGTCGAATTCAACACGGAGGTTTCCAGTGGAAAGCTGTGAAATGACGAAAATACTGGTAATGTTTTCAAGTCCGGGTACTTCGGGTGGCGTTTTCACGGGACTGTGCTTTCAATTATTACGAGTTCATGTTTACAGAGCTCGGAATTGGTGTCTAAAGCCTTTGAATCACGAGAATAGTTTTTGTGTTTACAATTTAGGAGGATTGGCTTTGGCGTTTTTTTTGTGTGAATCAGTTAAAATGGTGGCGGTTCCAGTAAATACTTCTAAGCAAACTGTCTAATTGTGGTAAAACTGTTAAAATACACAATGAGAGTTCCCAGAAATGATTAAGAACGTGTAATAAACATCTCAAGTACACGTAAATAGATTCTTACTACATTTACTGTCGAATTCAATCACGGAGGTTTCCAGTGGAAAGCTGTGAAATGACGAAAATACTGGTAATGTTTACAAGTCCGGGTACTTCTGGTGGCGTTTTCACGGGACTGTGCTTTCAAATATTAAGAGTTCACGTTTACAGAGCTCAGAATTGGTGTCTAAAGCCTTTGAATCACGAGAATAGTTTTTGTGTTTACAATTTAGGAGGATTGGCTTTGGCGGTTTTTTTTGTGTGAATCAGTTAAAATGGTGGCGGTTCCAGTAAATACTTCTAAGCAAACTGTCTAATTGTGGTAAAACTGTTAAAATACACAATGAGAGTTCCCAGAAATGATTAAGAACGTGTAATAAAAATCTCAAGTACACGTAAATAGATTCTTACTACATTTACTGTCGAATTCAACACGGAGGTTTCCAGTGGAAAGCTGTGAAATGACGAAAATACTGGTAATGTTTTCAAGTCCGGGTACTTCGGGTGGCGTTTTCACGGGACTGTGCTTTCAATTATTACGAGTTCATGTTTACAGAGCTAAGAATTGGTGTCTAAAGCCTTTGAATCACGAGAATAGTTTTTGTGTTTACAATTTAGGAGGATTGGCTTTGGCGTTTTTTTTGTGTGAATCAGTTAAAATGGTGGCGGTTCCAGTAAATACTTCTAAGCAAACTGTCTAATTGTGGTAAAACTGTTAAAATACACAATGAGAGTTCCCAGAAATGATTAAGAACGTGTAATAAACATCTCAAGTACACGTAAATAGATTCTTACTACATTTACTGTCGAATTCAATCACGGAGGTTTCCAGTGGAAAGCTGTGAAATGGCGAAAATACTGATAATGTTTACAAGTACGGGTACTTCTGGTGGCGTTTTCACGGGACTGTGCTTTCAAATATTAAGAGTTCACGTTTACAGAGCTAAGAATTGGTGTCTAAAGCCTTTGAATCACGAGAATAGTTTTTGTGTTTACAATTTAGGAGGATTGGCTTTGGCGTTTTTTTTGTGTGAATCAGTCAAAATGGTGGCGGTTCCAGTAAATACTTCTAAGCAAACTGTCTAATTGTGGTAAAACTGTTAAAATACACAATGAGAGTTACCAGAAATGATTAAGAACGTGTAATAAACATCTCAAGTACACGTAAATAGATTCTTGCTACATTTACTGTCGAATTCAACACGGAGGTTTCCAGTGGAAATCTGTGAAATGACGAAAATACTGGTAATGTTTACAAGTACGGGTACTTCTGGTGGCGTTTTCACAGGACTGTGCTTTCAAATATTAAGAGTTCATGTTTACAGAGCTCAGAATTGGTGTCTAAAGCCTTTGAATCACGAGAATAGTTTTTGTGTTTACAATTTAGGAGGATTGGCTTTGGCGTTTTTTTTGTGTGAATCAGTCAAAATGGTGGTGGTTCCAGTAAATACTTCTAAGCAAACTGTCTAATTGTGGTAAAACTGTTAAAATACACAATGAGAGTTCCCAGAAATGATTAAAAACGTGTAATAAAATCTCAAGTACACGTAAATAGATTCTTACTACATTTACTGTCGAATTCAACACGGAGGTTTCCAGTGGAAAGCTGTGAAATGACGAAAATACTGGTAATGTTTACAAGTACGGGTACTTCTGGTGGCGTTTTCACGGGACTGTGCTTTCATATATTAAGAGTTCATGTTTACAGAGCTAAGAATTGGTGTCTAAAGCCTTTGAATCACGAGAATAGTTTTTGTGTTTACAATTTAGGAGGATTGGCTTTGGCGTTTTTTTTGTGTGAATCAGTTAAAATGGTGGCGGTTCCAGTAAATACTTCTAAGCAAACTGTCTAATTGTGGTAAAACTGTTAAAATACACAATGAGAGTTCCCAGAATTGATTAAGAACGTGTAATAAACCCCTCAAGAACACGTAAATAGATTCTTGCTACATTTACTGTCGAATTCAATCACGGAGGTTTCCAGTGGAAAGCTTTGAAATGACGAAAATACTGGTAATGTTTACAAGTCCGGGTACTTCGGGTGGCGTTTTCACGGGACTGTGCTTTCAATTATTACGAGTTCATGTTTACAGAGCTCAGAATTGGTGTCTAAAGCCTTTGAATCACGAGAATAGTTTTTGTGTTTACAATTTAGGAGGATTGGCTTTGGCGGTTTTTTTTGTGTGAATCAGTTAAAATGGTGGCGGTTCCAGTAAATACTTCTAAGCAAACTGTCTAATTGTGGTAAAACTGTTAAAATACACAATGAGAGTTCCCAGAAATGATTAAGAACGTGTAATAAACATCTCAAGTACACGTAAATAGATTCTTACTACATTTACTGTCGAATTCAATCACGGAGGTTTCCAGTGGAAAGCTGTGAAATGACGAAAATACTGGTAATGTTTACAAGTCCGGGTACTTCTGGTGGCGTTTTCACGGGACTGTGCTTTCAAATATTAAGAGTTCATGTTTACAGAGCTCAGAATTGGTGTCTAAAGCCTTTGAATCACGAGAATATTTTTTGTGTTTACAATTTAGGAGGATTGGCTTTGGCGTTTTTTTTTGTGTGAATCAGTTAAAATGGTGGCGGTTCCAGTAAACAGTTCTAAGCAAACTGTCTAATTGTGGTAAAACTGTTAAAATACACAATGAGAGTTCCCAGAAATGATTAAGAACGTGTAATAAACATCTCAAGTACACGTAAATAGATTCTTACTACATTTACTGTCGAATTCAACACGGAGGTTTCCAGTGGAAAGCTGTGAAATGACGAAAATACTGGTAATGTTTACAAGTACGGGTACTTCTGGTGGCGTTTTCACGGGACTGTGCTTTCAAATATTAAGAGTTCATGTTTACAGAGCTAAGAATTGGTGTCTAAAGCCTTTGAATCACGAGAATAGTTTTTGTGCTTACAATTTAGGAGGATTGGCTTTGGCGTTTTTTTTGTGTGAATCAGTTAAAATGGTGGCGGTTCCAGTAAATACTTCTAAGCAAACTGTCTAATTGTGGTAAAACTGTTAAAATACACAATGAGAGTTCCCAGAAATGATTAAGAACGTGTAATAAACATCTCAAGTACACGTAAATAGATTCTTACTACATTTACTGTCGAATTCAACACGGAGGTTTCCAGTGGAAAGCTGTGAAATGACGAAAATACTGGTAATGTTTACAAGTACGGGTACTTCTGGTGGCGTTTTCACGGGACTGTGCTTTCAAATATTAAGAGTTCATGTTTACAGAGCTAGAATTGGTGTCTAAAGCCTTTGAATCACGAGAATAGTTTTTGTGTTTACAATTTAGGAGGATTGGCTTTGGCGTTTTTTTTGTGTGAATCAGTCAAAATGGTGGCGGTTCCAGTAAATACTTCTAAGCAAACTGTCTAATTGTGGTAAAACTGTTAAAATACACAATGAGAGTTCCCAGAAATGATTAAGAACGTGTAATAAACATCTCAAGTACACGTAAATAGATTCTTACTACATTTACTGTCGAATTCAACACGGAGGTTTCCAGTGGAAAGCTGTGAAATGACGAAAATACTGGTAATGTTTACAAGTCCGGGTACTTCTGGTGGCGTTTTCACGGGACTGTGCTTTCAAATATTAAGAGTTCATGTTTACAGAGCTAAGAATTGGTGTCTAAAGCCTTTGAATCACGAGAATAGTTTTTGTGCTTACAATTTAGGAGGATTGGCTTTGGCGTTTTTTTTGTGTGAATCAGTTAAAATGGTGGCGGTTCCAGTAAATACTTCTAAGCAAACTGTCTAATTGTGGTAAAACTGTTAAAATACACAATGAGAGTTCCCAGAAATGATTAAGAACGTGTAATAAACCCCTCAAGTACACGTAAATAGATTCTTACTACATTTACTGTCGAATTCAATCACGGAGGTTTCCAGTGGAAAGCTGTGAAATGACGAAAATACTGGTAATGTTTTCAAGTCCGGGTACTTCGGGTGGCGTTTTCACGGGACTGTGCTTTCAATTATTACGAGTTCATGTTTACAGAGCTCGGAATTGGTGTCTAAAGCCTTTGAATCACGAGAATAGTTTTTGTGTTTACAATTTAGGAGGATTGGCTTTGGCGTTTTTTTTGTGTGAATCAGTTAAAATGGTGGCGGTTCCAGTAAATACTTCTAAGCAAACTGTCTAATTGTGGTAAAACTGTTAAAATACACAATGAGAGTTCCCAGAAATGATTAAGAACGTGTAATAAACATCTCAAGTACACGTAAATAGATTCTTACTACATTTACTGTCGAATTCAACACGGAGGTTTCCAGTGGAAAGCTGTGAAATGACGAAAATACTGGTAATGTTTACAAGTCCGGGTACTTCTGGTGGCGTTTTCACGGGACTGTGCTTTCAAATATTAAGAGTTCATGTTTACAGAGCTAAGAATTGGTGTCTAAAGCCTTTGAATCACGAGAATAGTTTTTGTGCTTACAATTTAGGAGGATTGGCTTTGGCGTTTTTTTTGTGTGAATCAGTTAAAATGGTGGCGGTTCCAGTAAATACTTCTAAGCAAACTGTCTAATTGTGGTAAAACTGTTAAAATACACAATGAGAGTTCCCAGAAATGATTAAGAACGTGTAATAAACCCCTCAAGTACACGTAAATAGATTCTTACTACATTTACTGTCGAATTCAATCACGGAGGTTTCCAGTGGAAAGCTGTGAAATGACGAAAATACTGGTAATGTTTTCAAGTCCGGGTACTTCGGGTGGCGTTTTCACGGGACTGTGCTTTCAATTATTACGAGTTCATGTTTACAGAGCTCGGAATTGGTGTCTAAAGCCTTTGAATCACGAGAATAGTTTTTGTGTTTACAATTTAGGAGGATTGGCTTTGGCGTTTTTTTTGTGTGAATCAGTTAAAATGGTGGCGGTTCCAGTAAATACTTCTAAGCAAACTGTCTAATTGTGGTAAAACTGTTAAAATACACAATGAGAGTTCCCAGAAATGATTAAGAACGTGTAATAAACATCTCAAGTACACGTAAATAGATTCTTACTACATTTACTGTCGAATTCAACACGGAGGTTTCCAGTGGAAAGCTGTGAAATGACGAAAATACTGGTAATGTTTACAAGTCCGGGTACTTCTGGTGGCGTTTTCACGGGACTGTGCTTTCAAATATTAAGAGTTCACGTTTACAGAGCTCAGAATTGGTGTCTAAAGCCTTTGAATCACGAGAATAGTTTTTGTGTTTACAATTTAGGAGGATTGGCTTTGGCGGTTTTTTTTGTGTGAATCAGTTAAAATGGTGGCGGTTCCAGTAAATACTTCTAAGCAAACTGTCTAATTGTGGTAAAACTGTTAAAATACACAATGAGAGTTCCCAGAAATGATTAAGAACGTGTAATAAAAATCTCAAGTACACGTAAATAGATTCTTACTACATTTACTGTCGAATTCAACACGGAGGTTTCCAGTGGAAAGCTGTGAAATGACGAAAATACTGGTAATGTTTTCAAGTCCGGGTACTTCGGGTGGCGTTTTCACGGGACTGTGCTTTCAATTATTACGAGTTCATGTTTACAGAGCTAAGAATTGGTGTCTAAAGCCTTTGAATCACGAGAATAGTTTTTGTGTTTACAATTTAGGAGGATTGGCTTTGGCGTTTTTTTTGTGTGAATCAGTTAAAATGGTGGCGGTTCCAGTAAATACTTCTAAGCAAACTGTCTAATTGTGGTAAAACTGTTAAAATACACAATGAGAGTTCCCAGAAATGATTAAGAACGTGTAATAAACATCTCAAGTACACGTAAATAGATTCTTACTACATTTACTGTCGAATTCAATCACGGAGGTTTCCAGTAGAAAGCTGTGAAATGACGAAAATACTGGTAATGTTTACAAGTACGGGTACTTCTGGTGGCGTTTTCACGGGACTGTGCTTTCAAATATTAAGAGTTCATGTTTACAGAGCTAAGAATTGGTGTCTAAAGCCTTTGAATCACGAGAATAGTTTTGGTGTTTACAATTTAGGAGGATTGGCTTTGGCGTTTTTTTTGTGTGAATCAGTCAAAATGGTGGCGGTTCCAGTAAATACTTCTAAGCAAACTGTCTAATTGTGGTAAAACTGTTAAAATACACAATGAGAGTTCCCAGAAATGATTAAGAACGTGTAATAAACATCTCAAGTACACGTAAATAGATTCTTACTACATTTACTGTCGAATTCAACACGGAGGTTTCCAGTGGAAAGCTGTGAAATGACGAAAATACTGGTAATGTTTTCAAGTCCGGGTACTTCGGGTGGCGTTTTCACGGGACTGTGCTTTCAATTATTACGAGTTCATGTTTACAGAGCTCGGAATTGGTGTCTAAAGCCTTTGAATCACGAGAATAGTTTTTGTGTTTACAATTTAGGAGGATTGGCTTTGGCGTTTTTTTTGTGTGAATCAGTTAAAATGGTGGCGGTTCCAGTAAATACTTCTAAGCAAACTGTCTAATTGTGGTAAAACTGTTAAAATACACAATGAGAGTTCCCAGAAATGATTAAGAACGTGTAATAAACATCTCAAGTACACGTAAATAGATTCTTACTACATTTACTGTCGAATTCAATCACGGAGGTTTCCAGTGGAAAGCTGTGAAATGACGAAAATACTGGTAATGTTTACAAGTCCGGGTACTTCTGGTGGCGTTTTCACGGGACTGTGCTTTCAAATATTAAGAGTTCACGTTTACAGAGCTCAGAATTGGTGTCTAAAGCCTTTGAATCACGAGAATAGTTTTTGTGTTTACAATTTAGGAGGATTGGCTTTGGCGGTTTTTTTTGTGTGAATCAGTTAAAATGGTGGCGGTTCCAGTAAATACTTCTAAGCAAACTGTCTAATTGTGGTAAAACTGTTAAAATACACAATGAGAGTTCCCAGAAATGATTAAGAACGTGTAATAAAAATCTCAAGTACACGTAAATAGATTCTTACTACATTTACTGTCGAATTCAACACGGAGGTTTCCAGTGGAAAGCTGTGAAATGACGAAAATACTGGTAATGTTTTCAAGTCCGGGTACTTCGGGTGGCGTTTTCACGGGACTGTGCTTTCAATTATTACGAGTTCATGTTTACAGAGCTAAGAATTGGTGTCTAAAGCCTTTGAATCACGAGAATAGTTTTTGTGTTTACAATTTAGGAGGATTGGCTTTGGCGTTTTTTTTGTGTGAATCAGTTAAAATGGTGGCGGTTCCAGTAAATACTTCTAAGCAAACTGTCTAATTGTGGTAAAACTGTTAAAATACACAATGAGAGTTCCCAGAAATGATTAAGAACGTGTAATAAACATCTCAAGTACACGTAAATAGATTCTTACTACATTTACTGTCGAATTCAATCACGGAGGTTTCCAGTGGAAAGCTGTGAAATGGCGAAAATACTGATAATGTTTACAAGTACGGGTACTTCTGGTGGCGTTTTCACGGGACTGTGCTTTCAAATATTAAGAGTTCACGTTTACAGAGCTAAGAATTGGTGTCTAAAGCCTTTGAATCACGAGAATAGTTTTTGTGTTTACAATTTAGGAGGATTGGCTTTGGCGTTTTTTTTGTGTGAATCAGTCAAAATGGTGGCGGTTCCAGTAAATACTTCTAAGCAAACTGTCTAATTGTGGTAAAACTGTTAAAATACACAATGAGAGTTACCAGAAATGATTAAGAACGTGTAATAAACATCTCAAGTACACGTAAATAGATTCTTGCTACATTTACTGTCGAATTCAACACGGAGGTTTCCAGTGGAAATCTGTGAAATGACGAAAATACTGGTAATGTTTACAAGTACGGGTACTTCTGGTGGCGTTTTCACAGGACTGTGCTTTCAAATATTAAGAGTTCATGTTTACAGAGCTCAGAATTGGTGTCTAAAGCCTTTGAATCACGAGAATAGTTTTTGTGTTTACAATTTAGGAGGATTGGCTTTGGCGTTTTTTTTGTGTGAATCAGTCAAAATGGTGGTGGTTCCAGTAAATACTTCTAAGCAAACTGTCTAATTGTGGTAAAACTGTTAAAATACACAATGAGAGTTCCCAGAAATGATTAAAAACGTGTAATAAAATCTCAAGTACACGTAAATAGATTCTTACTACATTTACTGTCGAATTCAACACGGAGGTTTCCAGTGGAAAGCTGTGAAATGACGAAAATACTGGTAATGTTTACAAGTACGGGTACTTCTGGTGGCGTTTTCACGGGACTGTGCTTTCATATATTAAGAGTTCATGTTTACAGAGCTAAGAATTGGTGTCTAAAGCCTTTGAATCACGAGAATAGTTTTTGTGTTTACAATTTAGGAGGATTGGCTTTGGCGTTTTTTTTGTGTGAATCAGTTAAAATGGTGGCGGTTCCAGTAAATACTTCTAAGCAAACTGTCTAATTGTGGTAAAACTGTTAAAATACACAATGAGAGTTCCCAGAATTGATTAAGAACGTGTAATAAACCCCTCAAGAACACGTAAATAGATTCTTGCTACATTTACTGTCGAATTCAATCACGGAGGTTTCCAGTGGAAAGCTTTGAAATGACGAAAATACTGGTAATGTTTACAAGTCCGGGTACTTCGGGTGGCGTTTTCACGGGACTGTGCTTTCAATTATTACGAGTTCATGTTTACAGAGCTCAGAATTGGTGTCTAAAGCCTTTGAATCACGAGAATAGTTTTTGTGTTTACAATTTAGGAGGATTGGCTTTGGCGGTTTTTTTTGTGTGAATCAGTTAAAATGGTGGCGGTTCCAGTAAATACTTCTAAGCAAACTGTCTAATTGTGGTAAAACTGTTAAAATACACAATGAGAGTTCCCAGAAATGATTAAGAACGTGTAATAAACATCTCAAGTACACGTAAATAGATTCTTACTACATTTACTGTCGAATTCAATCACGGAGGTTTCCAGTGGAAAGCTGTGAAATGACGAAAATACTGGTAATGTTTACAAGTCCGGGTACTTCTGGTGGCGTTTTCACGGGACTGTGCTTTCAAATATTAAGAGTTCATGTTTACAGAGCTCAGAATTGGTGTCTAAAGCCTTTGAATCACGAGAATATTTTTTGTGTTTACAATTTAGGAGGATTGGCTTTGGCGTTTTTTTTTGTGTGAATCAGTTAAAATGGTGGCGGTTCCAGTAAACAGTTCTAAGCAAACTGTCTAATTGTGGTAAAACTGTTAAAATACACAATGAGAGTTCCCAGAAATGATTAAGAACGTGTAATAAACATCTCAAGTACACGTAAATAGATTCTTACTACATTTACTGTCGAATTCAACACGGAGGTTTCCAGTGGAAAGCTGTGAAATGACGAAAATACTGGTAATGTTTACAAGTACGGGTACTTCTGGTGGCGTTTTCACGGGACTGTGCTTTCAAATATTAAGAGTTCATGTTTACAGAGCTAAGAATTGGTGTCTAAAGCCTTTGAATCACGAGAATAGTTTTTGTGCTTACAATTTAGGAGGATTGGCTTTGGCGTTTTTTTTGTGTGAATCAGTTAAAATGGTGGCGGTTCCAGTAAATACTTCTAAGCAAACTGTCTAATTGTGGTAAAACTGTTAAAATACACAATGAGAGTTCCCAGAAATGATTAAGAACGTGTAATAAACATCTCAAGTACACGTAAATAGATTCTTACTACATTTACTGTCGAATTCAACACGGAGGTTTCCAGTGGAAAGCTGTGAAATGACGAAAATACTGGTAATGTTTACAAGTACGGGTACTTCTGGTGGCGTTTTCACGGGACTGTGCTTTCAAATATTAAGAGTTCATGTTTACAGAGCTAGAATTGGTGTCTAAAGCCTTTGAATCACGAGAATAGTTTTTGTGTTTACAATTTAGGAGGATTGGCTTTGGCGTTTTTTTTGTGTGAATCAGTCAAAATGGTGGCGGTTCCAGTAAATACTTCTAAGCAAACTGTCTAATTGTGGTAAAACTGTTAAAATACACAATGAGAGTTCCCAGAAATGATTAAGAACGTGTAATAAACATCTCAAGTACACGTAAATAGATTCTTACTACATTTACTGTCGAATTCAACACGGAGGTTTCCAGTGGAAAGCTGTGAAATGACGAAAATACTGGTAATGTTTACAAGTCCGGGTACTTCTGGTGGCGTTTTCACGGGACTGTGCTTTCAAATATTAAGAGTTCATGTTTACAGAGCTAAGAATTGGTGTCTAAAGCCTTTGAATCACGAGAATAGTTTTTGTGCTTACAATTTAGGAGGATTGGCTTTGGCGTTTTTTTTGTGTGAATCAGTTAAAATGGTGGCGGTTCCAGTAAATACTTCTAAGCAAACTGTCTAATTGTGGTAAAACTGTTAAAATACACAATGAGAGTTCCCAGAAATGATTAAGAACGTGTAATAAACCCCTCAAGTACACGTAAATAGATTCTTACTACATTTACTGTCGAATTCAATCACGGAGGTTTCCAGTGGAAAGCTGTGAAATGACGAAAATACTGGTAATGTTTTCAAGTCCGGGTACTTCGGGTGGCGTTTTCACGGGACTGTGCTTTCAATTATTACGAGTTCATGTTTACAGAGCTCGGAATTGGTGTCTAAAGCCTTTGAATCACGAGAATAGTTTTTGTGTTTACAATTTAGGAGGATTGGCTTTGGCGTTTTTTTTGTGTGAATCAGTTAAAATGGTGGCGGTTCCAG
Organism: Myotis daubentonii; assembly: GCF_963259705.1. Taxonomy (NCBI): domain Eukaryota; kingdom Metazoa; phylum Chordata; class Mammalia; order Chiroptera; family Vespertilionidae; genus Myotis; species Myotis daubentonii. The sequence continues at coordinate 827,004 of NW_026775509.1, read as the reverse complement.
TAAATACTTCTAAGCAAACTGTCTAATTGTGGTAAAACTGTTAAAATACACAATGAGAGTTCCCAGAAATGATTAAGAACGTGTAATAAACATCTCAAGTACACGTAAATAGATTCTTACTACATTTACTGTCGAATTCAATCACGGAGGTTTCCAGTGGAAAGCTGTGAAATGACGAAAATACTGGTAATGTTTACAAGTCCGGGTACTTCTGGTGGCGTTTTCACGGGACTGTGCTTTCAAATATTAAGAGTTCACGTTTACAGAGCTCAGAATTGGTGTCTAAAGCCTTTGAATGACGAGAATAGTGTTTTTGTTTACAATTTAGGAGGATTGGCTTTGGCGTTTTTTTTTGTGAGAATCAGTTAAAATGGTGGCGGTTCCAGTAAATACTTCTAAGCAAACTGTCTAATTGTGGTAAAACTGTTAAAATACACAATGAGAGTTCCCAGAAATGATTAAGAACGTGTAATAAACATCTCAAGTACACGTAAATAGATTCTTACTACATTTACTGTCGAATTCAACACGGAGGTTTCCAGTGGAAAGCTGTGAAATGACGAAAATACTGGTAATGTTTACAAGTACGGGTACTTCTGGTGGCGTTTTCACGGGACTGTGTTTTCAAATATTAAGAGTTCATGTTTACAGAGCTAAGAATTGGTGTCTAAAGCCTTTGAATCACGAGAATAGTTTTTGTGTTTACAATTTAGGAGGATTGGCTTTGGCGTTTTTTTTGTGTGAATCAGTCAAAATGGTGGCGGTTCCAGTAAATACTTCTAAGCAAACTGTCTAATTGTGGTAAAACTGTTAAAATACACAATGAGAGTTCCCAGAAATGATTAAGAACGTGTAATAAACATCTCAAGTACACGTAAATAGATTCTTACTACATTTACTGTCGAATTCAACACGGAGGTTTCCAGTAGAAAGCTGTGAAATGACGAAAATACTGGTAATGTTTACAAGTACGGGTACTTCTGGTGGCGTTTTCACGGGACTGTGCTTTCAAATATTAAGAGTTCATGTTTACAGAACTAAGAATTGGTGTCTAAAGCCTTTGAATCACGAGAATAGTTTTGGTGCTTACAATTTAGGAGGATTGGCTTTGGCGTTTTTTTTGTGTGAATCAGTTAAAATGGTGGCGGTTCCAGTAAATACTTCTAAGCAAACTGTCTAATTGTGGTAAAACTGTTAAAATACACAATGAGAGTTCCCAGAAATGATTAAGAACGTGTAATAAACCCCTCAAGTACACGTAAATAGATTCTTACTACATTTACTGTCGAATTCAATCACGGAAGTTTCCAGTGGAAAGCTGTGAAATGACGAAAATACTGGTAATGTTTTCAAGTCCGGGTACTTCGGGTGGCGTTTTCACGGGACTGTGCTTTCAATTATTACGAGTTCATGTTTACAGAGCTCGGAATTGGTGTCTAAAGCCTTTGAATCACGAGAATAGTTTTTGTGTTTACAATTTAGGAGGATTGGCTTTGGCGTTTTTTTTGTGTGAATCAGTTAAAATGGTGGCGGTTCCAGTAAATACTTCTAAGCAAACTGTCTAATTGTGGTAAAACTGTTAAAATACACAATGAGAGTTCCCAGAAATGATTAAGAACGTGTAATAAACATCTCAAGTACACGTAAATAGATTCTTACTACATTTACTGTCGAATTCAATCACGGAGGTTTCCAGTGGAAAGCTGTGAAATGACGAAAATACTGGTAATGTTTACAAGTGCGGGTACTTCTGGTGGCGTTTTCACGGGACTGTGCTTTCAAATATTAAGAGTTCACGTTTACAGAGCTCAGAATTGGTGTCTAAAGCCTTTGAATCACGAGAATAGTTTTTGTGTTTACAATTTAGGAGGATTGGCTTTGGCGGTTTTTTTTGTGTGAATCAGTTAAAATGGTGGCGGTTCCAGTAAATACTTCTAAGCAAACTGTCTAATTGTGGTAAAACTGTTAAAATACACAATGAGAGTTCCCAGAAATGATTAAGAACGTGTAATAAAAATCTCAAGTACACGTAAATAGATTCTTACTACATTTACTGTCGAATTCAACACGGAGGTTTCCAGTGGAAAGCTGTGAAATGACGAAAATACTGGTAATGTTTACAAGTCCGGGTACTTCTGGTGGCGTTTTCACGGGACTGTGCTTTCAATTATTACGAGTTCATGTTTACAGAGCTCAGAATTGGTGTCTAAAGCCTTTGAATCACGAGAATAGTTTTTGTGTTTACAATTTAGGAGGATTGGCTTTGGCGTTTTTTTTGTGTGAATCAGTTAAAATGGTGGCGGTTCCAGTAAATACTTCTAAGCAAACTGTCTAATTGTGGTAAAACTGTTAAAATACACAATGAGAGTTCCCAGAAATGATTAAGAACGTGTAATAAACATCTCAAGTACACGTAAATAGATTCTTACTACATTTACTGTCGAATTCAACACGGAGGTTTCCAGTGGAAAGCTGTGAAATGACGAAAATACTGGTAATGTTTACAAGTACGGGTACTTCTGGTGGCGTTTTCACGGGACTGTGCTTTCAAATATTAAGAGTTCATGTTTACAGAGCTAAGAATTGGTGTCTAAAGCCTTTGAATCACGAGAATAGTTTTTGTGTTTACAATTTAGGAGGATTGGCTTTGGCGTTTTTTTTGTGTGAATCAGTCAAAATGGTGGCGGTTCCAGTAAATACTTCTAAGCAAACTGTCTAATTGTGGTAAAACTGTTAAAATACACAATGAGAGTTCCCAGAAATGATTAAGAACGTGTAATAAACATCTCAAGTACACGTAAATAGATTCTTACTACATTTACTGTCGAATTCAACACGGAGGTTTCCAGTGGAAAGCTGTGAAATGACGAAAATACTGGTAATGTTTACAAGTACGGGTACTTCTGGTGGCGTTTTCACGGGACTGTGCTTTCAAATATTAAGAGTTCATGTTTACAGAGCTAAGAATTGGTGTCTAAAGCCTTTGAATCACGAGAATAGTTTTTGTGTTTACAATTTAGGAGGATTGGCTTTGGCGTTTTTTTTGTGTGAATCAGTCAAAATGGTGGCGGTTCCAGTAAATACTTCTAAGCAAACTGTCTAATTGTGGTAAAACTGTTAAAATACACAATGAGAGTTCCCAGAAATGATTAAGAACGTGTAATAAACATCTCAAGTACACGTAAATAGATTCTTACTACATTTACTGTCGAATTCAACACGGAGGTTTCCAGTAGAAAGCTGTGAAATGACGAAAATACTGGTAATGTTTACAAGTACGGGTACTTCTGGTGGCGTTTTCACGGGACTGTGCTTTCAAATATTAAGAGTTCATGTTTACAGAGCTAAGAATTGGTGTCTAAAGCCTTTGAATCACGAGAATAGTTTTGGTGCTTACAATTTAGGAGGATTGGCTTTGGCGTTTTTTTTGTGTGAATCAGTTAAAATGGTGGCGGTTCCAGTAAATACTTCTAAGCAAACTGTCTAATTGTGGTAAAACTGTTAAAATACACAATGAGAGTTCCCAGAAATGATTAAGAACGTGTAATAAACCCCTCAAGTACACGTAAATAGATTCTTACTACATTTACTGTCGAATTCAATCACGGAAGTTTCCAGTGGAAAGCTGTGAAATGTCGAAAATACTGGTAATGTTTTCAAGTCCGGGTACTTCGGGTGGCGTTTTCACGGGACTGTGCTTTCAATTATTACGAGTTCATGTTTACAGAGCTCGGAATTGGTGTCTAAAGCCTTTGAATCACGAGAATAGTTTTTGTGTTTACAATTTAGGAGGATTGGCTTTGGCGTTTTTTTTGTGTGAATCAGTTAAAATGGTGGCGGTTCCAGTAAATACTTCTAAGCAAACTGTCTAATTGTGGTAAAACTGTTAAAATACACAATGAGAGTTCCCAGAAATGATTAAGAACGTGTAATAAACATCTCAAGTACACGTAAATAGATTCTTACTACATTTACTGTCGAATTCAATCACGGAGGTTTCCAGTGGAAAGCTGTGAAATGACGAAAATACTGGTAATGTTTACAAGTGCGGGTACTTCTGGTGGCGTTTTCACGGGACTGTGCTTTCAAATTTTAAGAGTTCACGTTTACAGAGCTCAGAATTGGTGTCTAAAGCCTTTGAATCACGAGAATAGTTTTTGTGTTTACAATTTAGGAGGATTGGCTTTGGCGGTTTTTTTTGTGTGAATCAGTTAAAATGGTGGCGGTTCCAGTAAATACTTCTAAGCAAACTGTCTAATTGTGGTAAAACTGTTAAAATACACAATGAGAGTTCCCAGAAATGATTAAGAACGTGTAATAAAAATCTCAAGTACACGTAAATAGATTCTTACTACATTTACTGTCGAATTCAACACGGAGGTTTCCAGTGGAAAGCTGTGAAATGACGAAAATACTGGTAATGTTTACAAGTCCGGGTACTTCTGGTGGCGTTTTCACGGGACTGTGCTTTCAATTATTACGAGTTCATGTTTACAGAGCTCAGAATTGGTGTCTAAAGCCTTTGAATCACGAGAATAGTTTTTGTGTTTACAATTTAGGAGGATTGGCTTTGGCGTTTTTTTTGTGTGAATCAGTTAAAATGGTGGCGGTTCCAGTAAATACTTCTAAGCAAACTGTCTAATTGTGGTAAAACTGTTAAAATACACAATGAGAGTTCCCAGAAATGATTAAGAACGTGTAATAAACATCTCAAGTACACGTAAATAGATTCTTACTACATTTACTGTCGAATTCAACACGGAGGTTTCCAGTGGAAAGCTGTGAAATGACGAAAATACTGGTAATGTTTACAAGTACGGGTACTTCTGGTGGCGTTTTCACGGGACTGTGCTTTCAAATATTAAGAGTTCATGTTTACAGAGCTAAGAATTGGTGTCTAAAGCCTTTGAATCACGAGAATAGTTTTTGTGTTTACAATTTAGGAGGATTGGCTTTGGCGTTTTTTTTGTGTGAATCAGTCAAAATGGTGGCGGTTCCAGTAAATACTTCTAAGCAAACTGTCTAATTGTGGTAAAACTGTTAAAATACACAATGAGAGTTCCCAGAAATGATTAAGAACGTGTAATAAACATCTCAAGTACACGTAAATAGATTCTTACTACATTTACTGTCGAATTCAACACGGAGGTTTCCAGTGGAAAGCTGTGAAATGACGAAAATACTGGTAATGTTTACAAGTACGGGTACTTCTGGTGGCGTTTTCACGGGACTGTGCTTTCAAATATTAAGAGTTCATGTTTACAGAGCTAAGAATTGGTGTCTAAAGCCTTTGAATCACGAGAATAGTTTTTGTGTTTACAATTTAGGAGGATTGGCTTTGGCGTTTTTTTTGTGTGAATCAGTCAAAATGGTGGCGGTTCCAGTAAATACTTCTAAGCAAACTGTCTAATTGTGGTAAAACTGTTAAAATACACAATGAGAGTTCCCAGAAATGATTAAGAACGTGTAATAAACATCTCAAGTACACGTAAATAGATTCTTACTACATTTACTGTCGAATTCAACACGGAGGTTTCCAGTAGAAAGCTGTGAAATGACGAAAATACTGGTAATATTTACAAGTACGGGTACTTCTGGTGGCGTTTTCACGGGACTGTGCTTTCAAATATTAAGAGTTCATGTTTACAGAGCTAAGAATTGGTGTCTAAAGCCTTTGAATCACGAGAATAGTTTTGGTGTTTACAATTTAGGAGGATTGGCTTTGGCGTTTTTTTTGTGTGAATCAGTCAAAATGGTGGCGGTTCCAGTAAATACTTCTAAGCAAACTGTCTAATTGTGGTAAAACTGTTAAAATACACAATGAGAGTTCCCAGAAATGATTAAGAACGTGTAATAAACATCTCAAGTACACGTAAATAGATTCTTACTACATTTACTGTCGAATTCAACACGGAGGTTTCCAGTGGAAAGCTGTGAAATGACGAAAATACTGGTAATGTTTACAAGTCCGGGTACTTCTGGTGGCGTTTTCACGGGACTGTGCTTTCAAATATTAAGAGTTCATGTTTACAGAGCTAAGAATTGGTGTCTAAAGCCTTTGAATCACGAGAATAGTTTTTGTGCTTACAATTTAGGAGGATTGGCTTTGGCGTTTTTTTTGTGTGAATCAGTTAAAATGGTGGCGGTTCCAGTAAATACTTCTAAGCAAACTGTCTAATTGTGGTAAAACTGTTAAAATACACAATGAGAGTTCCCAGAAATGATTAAGAACGTGTAATAAACCCCTCAAGTACACGTAAATAGATTCTTACTACATTTACTGTCGAATTCAATCACGGAAGTTTCCAGTGGAAAGCTGTGAAATGACGAAAATACTGGTAATGTTTTCAAGTCCGGGTACTTCGGGTGGCGTTTTCACGGGACTGTGCTTTCAATTATTACGAGTTCATGTTTACAGAGCTCGGAATTGGTGTCTAAAGCCTTTGAATCACGAGAATAGTTTTTGTGTTTACAATTTAGGAGGATTGGCTTTGGCGTTTTTTTTGTGTGAATCAGTTAAAATGGTGGCGGTTCCAGTAAATACTTCTAAGCAAACTGTCTAATTGTGGTAAAACTGTTAAAATACACAATGAGAGTTCCCAGAAATGATTAAGAACGTGTAATAAACATCTCAAGTACACGTAAATAGATTCTTACTACATTTACTGTCGAATTCAATCACGGAGGTTTCCAGTGGAAAGCTGTGAAATGACGAAAATACTGGTAATGTTTACAAGTGCGGGTACTTCTGGTGGCGTTTTCACGGGACTGTGCTTTCAAATATTAAGAGTTCACGTTTACAGAGCTCAGAATTGGTGTCTAAAGCCTTTGAATCACGAGAATAGTTTTTGTGTTTACAATTTAGGAGGATTGGCTTTGGCGGTTTTTTTTGTGTGAATCAGTTAAAATGGTGGCGGTTCCAGTAAATACTTCTAAGCAAACTGTCTAATTGTGGTAAAACTGTTAAAATACACAATGAGAGTTCCCAGAAATGATTAAGAACGTGTAATAAAAATCTCAAGTACACGTAAATAGATTCTTACTACATTTACTGTCGAATTCAACACGGAGGTTTCCAGTGGAAAGCTGTGAAATGACGAAAATACTGGTAATGTTTACAAGTCCGGGTACTTCTGGTGGCGTTTTCACGGGACTGTGCTTTCAATTATTACGAGTTCATGTTTACAGAGCTCAGAATTGGTGTCTAAAGCCTTTGAATCACGAGAATAGTTTTTGTGTTTACAATTTAGGAGGATTGGCTTTGGCGTTTTTTTTGTGTGAATCAGTTAAAATGGTGGCGGTTCCAGTAAATACTTCTAAGCAAACTGTCTAATTGTGGTAAAACTGTTAAAATACACAATGAGAGTTCCCAGAAATGATTAAGAACGTGTAATAAACATCTCAAGTACACGTAAATAGATTCTTACTACATTTACTGTCGAATTCAACACGGAGGTTTCCAGTGGAAAGCTGTGAAATGACGAAAATACTGGTAATGTTTACAAGTACGGGTACTTCTGGTGGCGTTTTCACGGGACTGTGCTTTCAAATATTAAGAGTTCATGTTTACAGAGCTAAGAATTGGTGTCTAAAGCCTTTGAATCACGAGAATAGTTTTTGTGTTTACAATTTAGGAGGATTGGCTTTGGCGTTTTTTTTGTGTGAATCAGTCAAAATGGTGGCGGTTCCAGTAAATACTTCTAAGCAAACTGTCTAATTGTGGTAAAACTGTTAAAATACACAATGAGAGTTCCCAGAAATGATTAAGAACGTGTAATAAACATCTCAAGTACACGTAAATAGATTCTTACTACATTTACTGTCGAATTCAACACGGAGGTTTCCAGTGGAAAGCTGTGAAATGACGAAAATACTGGTAATGTTTACAAGTACGGGTACTTCTGGTGGCGTTTTCACGGGACTGTGCTTTCAAATATTAAGAGTTCATGTTTACAGAGCTAAGAATTGGTGTCTAAAGCCTTTGAATCACGAGAATAGTTTTTGTGTTTACAATTTAGGAGGATTGGCTTTGGCGTTTTTTTTGTGTGAATCAGTCAAAATGGTGGCGGTTCCAGTAAATACTTCTAAGCAAACTGTCTAATTGTGGTAAAACTGTTAAAATACACAATGAGAGTTCCCAGAAATGATTAAGAACGTGTAATAAACATCTCAAGTACACGTAAATAGATTCTTACTACATTTACTGTCGAATTCAACACGGAGGTTTCCAGTAGAAAGCTGTGAAATGACGAAAATACTGGTAATGTTTACAAGTACGGGTACTTCTGGTGGCGTTTTCACGGGACTGTGCTTTCAAATATTAAGAGTTCATGTTTACAGAGCTAAGAATTGGTGTCTAAAGCCTTTGAATCACGAGAATAGTTTTGGTGCTTACAATTTAGGAGGATTGGCTTTGGCGTTTTTTTTGTGTGAATCAGTTAAAATGGTGGCGGTTCCAGTAAATACTTCTAAGCAAACTGTCTAATTGTGGTAAAACTGTTAAAATACACAATGAGAGTTCCCAGAAATGATTAAGAACGTGTAATAAACCCCTCAAGTACACGTAAATAGATTCTTACTACATTTACTGTCGAATTCAATCACGGAAGTTTCCAGTGGAAAGCTGTGAAATGTCGAAAATACTGGTAATGTTTTCAAGTCCGGGTACTTCGGGTGGCGTTTTCACGGGACTGTGCTTTCAATTATTACGAGTTCATGTTTACAGAGCTCGGAATTGGTGTCTAAAGCCTTTGAATCACGAGAATAGTTTTTGTGTTTACAATTTAGGAGGATTGGCTTTGGCGTTTTTTTTGTGTGAATCAGTTAAAATGGTGGCGGTTCCAGTAAATACTTCTAAGCAAACTGTCTAATTGTGGTAAAACTGTTAAAATACACAATGAGAGTTCCCAGAAATGATTAAGAACGTGTAATAAACATCTCAAGTACACGTAAATAGATTCTTACTACATTTACTGTCGAATTCAATCACGGAGGTTTCCAGTGGAAAGCTGTGAAATGACGAAAATACTGGTAATGTTTACAAGTGCGGGTACTTCTGGTGGCGTTTTCACGGGACTGTGCTTTCAAATTTTAAGAGTTCACGTTTACAGAGCTCAGAATTGGTGTCTAAAGCCTTTGAATCACGAGAATAGTTTTTGTGTTTACAATTTAGGAGGATTGGCTTTGGCGGTTTTTTTTGTGTGAATCAGTTAAAATGGTGGCGGTTCCAGTAAATACTTCTAAGCAAACTGTCTAATTGTGGTAAAACTGTTAAAATACACAATGAGAGTTCCCAGAAATGATTAAGAACGTGTAATAAAAATCTCAAGTACACGTAAATAGATTCTTACTACATTTACTGTCGAATTCAACACGGAGGTTTCCAGTGGAAAGCTGTGAAATGACGAAAATACTGGTAATGTTTACAAGTCCGGGTACTTCTGGTGGCGTTTTCACGGGACTGTGCTTTCAATTATTACGAGTTCATGTTTACAGAGCTCAGAATTGGTGTCTAAAGCCTTTGAATCACGAGAATAGTTTTTGTGTTTACAATTTAGGAGGATTGGCTTTGGCGTTTTTTTTGTGTGAATCAGTTAAAATGGTGGCGGTTCCAGTAAATACTTCTAAGCAAACTGTCTAATTGTGGTAAAACTGTTAAAATACACAATGAGAGTTCCCAGAAATGATTAAGAACGTGTAATAAACATCTCAAGTACACGTAAATAGATTCTTACTACATTTACTGTCGAATTCAACACGGAGGTTTCCAGTGGAAAGCTGTGAAATGACGAAAATACTGGTAATGTTTACAAGTACGGGTACTTCTGGTGGCGTTTTCACGGGACTGTGCTTTCAAATATTAAGAGTTCATGTTTACAGAGCTAAGAATTGGTGTCTAAAGCCTTTGAATCACGAGAATAGTTTTTGTGTTTACAATTTAGGAGGATTGGCTTTGGCGTTTTTTTTGTGTGAATCAGTCAAAATGGTGGCGGTTCCAGTAAATACTTCTAAGCAAACTGTCTAATTGTGGTAAAACTGTTAAAATACACAATGAGAGTTCCCAGAAATGATTAAGAACGTGTAATAAACATCTCAAGTACACGTAAATAGATTCTTACTACATTTACTGTCGAATTCAACACGGAGGTTTCCAGTGGAAAGCTGTGAAATGACGAAAATACTGGTAATGTTTACAAGTACGGGTACTTCTGGTGGCGTTTTCACGGGACTGTGCTTTCAAATATTAAGAGTTCATGTTTACAGAGCTAAGAATTGGTGTCTAAAGCCTTTGAATCACGAGAATAGTTTTTGTGTTTACAATTTAGGAGGATTGGCTTTGGCGTTTTTTTTGTGTGAATCAGTCAAAATGGTGGCGGTTCCAGTAAATACTTCTAAGCAAACTGTCTAATTGTGGTAAAACTGTTAAAATACACAATGAGAGTTCCCAGAAATGATTAAGAACGTGTAATAAACATCTCAAGTACACGTAAATAGATTCTTACTACATTTACTGTCGAATTCAACACGGAGGTTTCCAGTAGAAAGCTGTGAAATGACGAAAATACTGGTAATATTTACAAGTACGGGTACTTCTGGTGGCGTTTTCACGGGACTGTGCTTTCAAATATTAAGAGTTCATGTTTACAGAGCTAAGAATTGGTGTCTAAAGCCTTTGAATCACGAGAATAGTTTTGGTGTTTACAATTTAGGAGGATTGGCTTTGGCGTTTTTTTTGTGTGAATCAGTCAAAATGGTGGCGGTTCCAGTAAATACTTCTAAGCAAACTGTCTAATTGTGGTAAAACTGTTAAAATACACAATGAGAGTTCCCAGAAATGATTAAGAACGTGTAATAAACATCTCAAGTACACGTAAATAGATTCTTACTACATTTACTGTCGAATTCAACACGGAGGTTTCCAGTGGAAAGCTGTGAAATGACGAAAATACTGGTAATGTTTACAAGTCCGGGTACTTCTGGTGGCGTTTTCACGGGACTGTGCTTTCAAATATTAAGAGTTCATGTTTACAGAGCTAAGAATTGGTGTCTAAAGCCTTTGAATCACGAGAATAGTTTTTGTGCTTACAATTTAGGAGGATTGGCTTTGGCGTTTTTTTTGTGTGAATCAGTTAAAATGGTGGCGGTTCCAGTAAATACTTCTAAGCAAACTGTCTAATTGTGGTAAAACTGTTAAAATACACAATGAGAGTTCCCAGAAATGATTAAGAACGTGTAATAAACCCCTCAAGTACACGTAAATAGATTCTTACTACATTTACTGTCGAATTCAATCACGGAGGTTTCCAGTGGAAAGCTGTGAAATGACGAAAATACTGGTAATGTTTTCAAGTCCGGGTACTTCGGGTGGCGTTTTCACGGGACTGTGCTTTCAAATATTAAGAGTTCATGTTTACAGAGCTCAGAATTGGTGTCTAAAGCCTTTGAATCACGAGAATAGTTTTTGTGCTTACAATTTAGGAGGATTGGCTTTGGCGTTTTTTTTGTGTGAATCAGTTAAAATGGTGGCGGTTCCAGTAAATACTTCTAAGCAAACTGTCTAATTGTGGTAAAACTGTTAAAATACACAATGAGAGTTCCCAGAAATGATTAAGAACGTGTAATAAACCCCTCAAGTACACGTAAATAGATTCTTACTACATTTACTGTCGAATTCAATCACGGAGGTTTCCAGTGGAAAGCTGTGAAATGACGAAAATACTGGTAATGTTTTCAAGTCCGGGTACTTCGGGTGGCGTTTTCACGGGACTGTGCTTTCAATTATTACGAGTTCATGTTTACAGAGCTAAGAATTGGTGTCTAAAGCCTTTGAATCAAGAGAATAGTTTTTGTGTTTACAATTTAGGAGGATTGGCTTTGGCGTTTTTTTTGTGTGAATCAGTTAAAATGGTGGCGGTTCCAGTAAATACTTCTAAGCAAACTGTCTAATTGTGGTAAAACTGTTAAAATACACAATGAGAGTTCCCAGAAATGATTAAGAATGTGTAATAAACATCTCAAGTACACGTAAATAGATTCTTACTACATTTACTGTCGAATTCAATCACGGAGGTTTCCAGTGGAAAGCTGTGAAATGACGAAAATACTGGTAATGTTTACAAGTACGGGTACTTCTGGTGGCGTTTTCACGGGACTGTGCTTTCAAATATTAAGAGTTCATGTTTACAGAGCTCAGAATTGGTGTCTAAAGCCTTTGAATCACGAGAATAGTTTTTGTGTTTACAATTTAGGAGGATTGGCTTTGGCGTTTTTTTTGTGTGAATCAGTCAAAATGGTGGTGGTTCCAGTAAATACTTCTAAGCAAACTGTCTAATTGTGGTAAAACTGTTAAAATACACAATGAGAGTTCCCAGAAATGATTAAAAACGTGTAATAAACATCTCAAGTACACGTAAATAGATTCTTACTACATTTACTGTCGAATTCAACACGGAGGTTTCCAGTGGAAAGCTGTGAAATGACGAAAATACTGGTAATGTTTACAAGTACGGGTACTTCTGGTGGCGTTTTCATGGGACTGTGCTTTCATATATTAAGAGTTCATGTTTACAGAGCTAAGAATTGGTGTCTAAAGCCTTTGAATCACGAGAATAGTTTTTGTGTTTACAATTTAGGAGGATTGGCTTTGGCGTTTTTTTTGTGTGAATCAGTTAAAATGGTGGCGGTTCCAGTAAATACTTCTAAGCAAACTGTCTAATTGTGGTAAAACTGTTAAAATACACAATGAGAGTTCCCAGAATTGATTAAGAACGTGTAATAAACCCCTCAAGAACACGTAAATAGATTCTTGCTACATTTACTGTCGAATTCAATCACGGAGGTTTCCAGTGGAAAGCTTTGAAATGACGAAAATACTGGTAATATTTACAAGTCCGGGTACTTCGGGTGGCGTTTTCACGGGACTGTGCTTTCAATTATTACGAGTTCATGTTTACAGAGCTCAGAATTGGTGTCTAAAGCCTTTGAATCACGAGAATAGTTTTTGTGTTTACAATTTAGGAGGATTGGCTTTGGCGGTTTTTTTTGTGTGAATCAGTTAAAATGGTGGCGGTTCCAGTAAATACTTCTAAGCAAACTGTCTAATTGTGGTAAAACTGTTAAAATACACAATGAGAGTTCCCAGAAATGATTAAGAACGTGTAATAAACATCTCAAGTACACGTAAATAGATTCTTACTACATTTACTGTCGAATTCAGTCACGGAGGTTTCCAGTGGAAAGCTGTGAAATGACGAAAATACTGGTAATGTTTACAAGTCCGGGTACTTCTGGTGGCGTTTTCACGGGACTGTGCTTTCAAATATTAAGAGTTCATGTTTACAGAGCTCAGAATTGGTGTCTAAAGCCTTTGAATCACGAGAATAGTTTTTGTGTTTACAATTTAGGAGGATTGGCTTTGGCGTTTTTTTTTGTGTGAATCAGTTAAAATGGTGGCGGTTCCAGTAAACAGTTCTAAGCAAACTGTCTAATTGTGGTAAAACTGTTAAAATACACAATGAGAGTTCCCAGAAATGATTAAGAACGTGTAATAAACATCTCAAGTACACGTAAATAGATTCTTACTACATTTACTGTCGAATTCAATCACGGAGGTTTCCAGTGGAAAGCTGTGAAATGACGAAAATACTGGTAATGTTTACAAGTCCGGGTACTTCTGGTGGCGTTTTCACGGGACTGTGCTTTCAAATATTAAGAGTTCACGTTTACAGAGCTCAGAATTGGTGTCTAAAGCCTTTGAATCACGAGAATAGTTTTTGTGTTTACAATTTAGGAGGATTGGCTTTGGTGGTTTTTTTTGTGTGAATCAGTTAAAATGGTGGCGGTTCCAGTAAATACTTCTAAGCAAACTGTCTAATTGTGGTAAAACTGTTAAAATACACAATGAGAGTTCCCAGAAATGATTAAGAACGTGTAATAAAAATCTCAAGTACACGTAAATAGATTCTTACTACATTTACTGTCGAATTCAACACGGAGGTTTCCAGTGGAAAGCTGTGAAATGACGAAAATACTGGTAATGTTTACAAGTACGGGTACTTCTGGTGGCGTTTTCACGGGACTGTGCTTTCAAATATTAAGAGTTCATGTTTACAGAGCTCAGAATTGGTGTCTAAAGCCTTTGAATCACGAGAATAGTTTTTGTGTTTACAATTTAGGAGGATTGGCTTTGGCGTTTTTTTTGTGTGAATCAGTTAAAATGGTGGCGGTTCCAGTAAATACTTCTAAGCGAACTGTGTAATTGTGGTAAAACTGTTAAAATACACAATGAGAGTTCCCAGAAATGATTAAGAACGTGTAATAAACATCTCAAGTACACGTAAATAGATTCTTACTACATTTACTCTCGAATTCAACACGGAGGTTTCCAGTGGAAAGCTGTGAAATGACGAAAATACTGGTAATGTTTACAAGTACGGGTACTTCTGGTGGCGTTTTCACGGGACTGTGCTTTCAAATATTAAGAGTTCATGTTTACAGAGCTAAGAATTGGTGTCTAAAGCCTTTGAATCACGAGAATAGTTTTTGTGTTTACAATTTAGGAGGATTGGCTTTGGCGTTTTTTTTGTGTGAATCAGTCAAAATGGTGGCGGTTCCAGTAAATACTTCTAAGCAAACTGTCTAATTGTGGTAAAACTGTTAAAATACACAATGAGAGTTCCCAGAAATGATTAAGAACGTGTAATAAACATCTCAAGTACACGTAAATAGATTCTTACTACATTTACTGTCAAATTCAACACGGAGGTTTCCAGTGGAAAGCTGTGAAATGACGAAAATACTGGTAATGTTTACAAGTCCGGGTACTTCTGGTGGCATTTTCACGGGACTGTGCTTTCAAATATTAAGAGTTCATGTTTACAGAGCTAAGAATTGGTGTCTAAAGCCTTTGAATCACGAGAATAGTTTTGGTGTTTACAATTTAGGAGGATTGGCTTTGGCGTTTTTTTTGTGTGAATCAGTCAAAATGGTGGCGGTTCCAGTAAATACTTCTAAGCAAACTGTCTAATTGTGGTAAAACTGTTAAAATACACAATGAGAGTTCCCAGAAATGATTAAGAACGTGTAATAAACCCCTCAAGTACACGTAAATAGATTCTTACTACATTTACTGTCGAATTCAATCACGGAGGTTTCTAGTGGAAAGCTGTGAAATGACGAAAATACTGGTAATGTTTTCAAGTCCGGGTACTTCGGGTGGCGTTTTCACGGGACTGTGCTTTCAATTATTACGAGTTCATGTTTACAGAGCTCGGAATTGGTGTCTAAAGCCTTTGAATCACGAGAATAGTTTTTGTGTTTACAATTTAGGAGGATTGGCTTTGGCGTTTTTTTTGTGTGAATCAGTTAAAATGGTGGCGGTTCCAGTAAATACTTCTAAGCAAACTGTCTAATTGTGGTAAAACTGTTAAAATACACAATGAGAGTTCCCAGAAATGATTAAGAACGTGTAATAAACATCTCAAGTACACGTAAATAGATTCTTACTACATTTACTGTCGAATTCAATCACGGAGGTTTCCAGTGGAAAGCTGTGAAATGACGAAAATACTGGTAATGTTTACAAGTCCGGGTACTTCTGGTGGCGTTTTCACGGGACTGTGCTTTCAAATATTAAGAGTTCACGTTTACAGAGCTCAGAATTGGTGTCTAAAGCCTTTGAATGACGAGAATAGTGTTTTTGTTTACAATTTAGGAGGATTGGCTTTGGCGTTTTTTTTTGTGAGAATCAGTTAAAATGGTGGCGGTTCCAGTAAATACTTCTAAGCAAACTGTCTAATTGTGGTAAAACTGTTAAAATACACAATGAGAGTTCCCAGAAATGATTAAGAACGTGTAATAAACATCTCAAGTACACGTAAATAGATTCTTACTACATTTACTGTCGAATTCAACACGGAGGTTTCCAGTGGAAAGCTGTGAAATGACGAAAATACTGGTAATGTTTACAAGTCCGGGTACTTCTGGTGGCGTTTTCACGGGACTGTGCTTTCAAATATTAAGAGTTCATGTTTACAGAGCTAAGAATTGGTGTCTAAAGCCTTTGAATCACGAGAATAGTTTTTGTGTTTACAATTTAGGAGGATTGGCTTTGGCGTTTTTTTTGTGTGAATCAGTCAAAATGGTGGCGGTTCCAGTAAATACTTCTAAGCAAACTGTCTAATTGTGGTAAAACTGTTAAAATACACAATGAGAGTTCCCAGAAATGATTAAGAACGTGTAATAAACATCTCAAGTACACGTAAATAGATTCTTACTACATTTACTGTCGAATTCAATCACGGAGGTTTCTAGTGGAAAGCTGTGAAATGACGAAAATACTGGTAATGTTTTCAAGTCCGGGTACTTCGGGTGGCGTTTTCACGGGACTGTGCTTTCAATTATTACGAGTTCATGTTTACAGAGCTCGGAATTGGTGTCTAAAGCCTTTGAATCACGAGAATAGTTTTTGTGTTTACAATTTAGGAGGATTGGCTTTGGCGTTTTTTTTGTGTGAATCAGTTAAAATGGTGGCGGTTCCAGTAAATACTTCTAAGCAAACTGTCTAATTGTGGTAAAACTGTTAAAATACACAATGAGAGTTCCCAGAAATGATTAAGAACGTGTAATAAACATCTCAAGTACACGTAAATAGATTCTTACTACATTTACTGTCGAATTCAATCACGGAGGTTTCCAGTGGAAAGCTGTGAAATGACGAAAATACTGGTAATGTTTACAAGTCCGGGTACTTCTGGTGGCGTTTTCACGGGACTGTGCTTTCAAATATTAAGAGTTCACGTTTACAGAGCTCAGAATTGGTGTCTAAAGCCTTTGAATGACGAGAATAGTGTTTTTGTTTACAATTTAGGAGGATTGGCTTTGGCGTTTTTTTTTGTGAGAATCAGTTAAAATGGTGGCGGTTCCAGTAAATACTTCTAAGCAAACTGTCTAATTGTGGTAAAACTGTTAAAATACACAATGAGAGTTCCCAGAAATGATTAAGAACGTGTAATAAACATCTCAAGTACACGTAAATAGATTCTTACTACATTTACTGTCGAATTCAACACGGAGGTTTCCAGTGGAAAGCTGTGAAATGACGAAAATACTGGTAATGTTTACAAGTACGGGTACTTCTGGTGGCGTTTTCACGGGACTGTGCTTTCAAATATTAAGAGTTCATGTTTACAGAGCTAAGAATTGGTGTCTAAAGCCTTTGAATCACGAGAATAGTTTTTGTGTTTACAATTTAGGAGGATTGGCTTTGGCGTTTTTTTTGTGTGAATCAGTCAAAATGGTGGCGGTTCCAGTAAATACTTCTAAGCAAACTGTCTAATTGTGGTAAAACTGTTAAAATACACAATGAGAGTTCCCAGAAATGATTAAGAACGTGTAATAAACATCTCAAGTACACGTAAATAGATTCTTACTACATTTACTGTCGAATTCAACACGGAGGTTTCCAGTAGAAAGCTGTGAAATGACGAAAATACTGGTAATGTTTACAAGTACGGGTACTTCTGGTGGCGTTTTCACGGGACTGTGCTTTCAAATATTAAGAGTTCATGTTTACAGAGCTAAGAATTGGTGTCTAAAGCCTTTGAATCACGAGAATAGTTTTTGTGCTTACAATTTAGGAGGATTGGCTTTGGCGTTTTTTTTGTGTGAATCAGTTAAAATGGTGGCGGTTCCAGTAAATACTTCTAAGCAAACTGTCTAATTGTGGTAAAACTGTTAAAATACACAATGAGAGTTCCCAGAAATGATTAAGAACGTGTAATAAACATCTCAAGTACACGTAAATAGATTCTTACTACATTTACTGTCGAATTCAACACGGAGGTTTCCAGTGGAAAGCTGTGAAATGACGAAAATACTGGTAATGTTTACAAGTCCGGGTACTTCTGGTGGCGTTTTCACGGGACTGTGCTTTCAAATATTAAGAGTTCATGTTTACAGAGCTCAGAATTGGTGTCTAAAGCCTTTGAATCACGAGAATAGTTTTTGTGCTTACAATTTAGGAGGATTGGCTTTGGCGTTTTTTTTGTGTGAATCAGTTAAAATGGTGGCGGTTCCAGTAAATA
Organism: Myotis daubentonii; assembly: GCF_963259705.1. NCBI lineage: Eukaryota > Metazoa > Chordata > Mammalia > Chiroptera > Vespertilionidae > Myotis > Myotis daubentonii. Next base: position 808,921 of record NW_026775509.1, on the reverse strand, counting down.
CTTCTAAGCAAACTGTCTAATTGTGGTAAAACTGTTAAAATACACAATGAGAGTTCCCAGAAATGATTAAGAACGTGTAATAAACCCCTCAAGTACACGTAAATAGATTCTTACTACATTTACTGTCGAATTCAATCACGGAGGTTTCCAGTGGAAAGCTGTGAAATGACGAAAATACTGGTAATGTTTTCAAGTCCGGGTACTTCGGGTGGCGTTTTCACGGGACTGTGCTTTCAATTATTACGAGTTCATGTTTACAGAGCTCGGAATTGGTGTCTAAAGCCTTTGAATCACGAGAATAGTTTTTGTGTTTACAATTTAGGAGGATTGGCTTTGGCGTTTTTTTTGTGTGAATCAGTTAAAATGGTGGCGGTTCCAGTAAATACTTCTAAGCAAACTGTCTAATTGTGGTAAAACTGTTAAAATACACAATGAGAGTTCCCAGAAATGATTAAGAACGTGTAATAAACATCTCAAGTACACGTAAATAGATTCTTACTACATTTACTGTCGAATTCAATCACGGAGGTTTCCAGTGGAAAGCTGTGAAATGACGAAAATACTGGTAATGTTTACAAGTCCGGGTACTTCTGGTGGCGTTTTCACGGGACTGTGCTTTCAAATATTAAGAGTTCACGTTTACAGAGCTCAGAATTGGTGTCTAAAGCCTTTGAATCACGAGAATAGTTTTTGTGTTTACAATTTAGGAGGATTGGCTTTGGCGGTTTTTTTTGTGTGAATCAGTTAAAATGGTGGCGGTTCCAGTAAATACTTCTAAGCAAACTGTCTAATTGTGGTAAAACTGTTAAAATACACAATGAGAGTTCCCAGAAATGATTAAGAACGTGTAATAAAAATCTCAAGTACACGTAAATAGATTCTTACTACATTTACTGTCGAATTCAACACGGAGGTTTCCAGTGGAAAGCTGTGAAATGACGAAAATACTGGTAATGTTTACAAGTCCGGGTACTTCTGGTGGCGTTTTCACGGGACTGTGCTTTCAATTATTACGAGTTCATGTTTACAGAGCTCAGAATTGGTGTCTAAAGCCTTTGAATCACGAGAATAGTTTTTGTGTTTACAATTTAGGAGGATTGGCTTTGGCGTTTTTTTTGTGTGAATCAGTTAAAATGGTGGCGGTTCCAGTAAATACTTCTAAGCAAACTGTCTAATTGTGGTAAAACTGTTAAAATACACAATGAGAGTTCCCAGAAATGATTAAGAACGTGTAATAAACATCTCAAGTACACGTAAATAGATTCTTACTACATTTACTGTCGAATTCAACACGGAGGTTTCCAGTGGAAAGCTGTGAAATGACGAAAATACTGGTAATGTTTACAAGTACGGGTACTTCTGGTGGCGTTTTCACGGGACTGTGCTTTCAAATATTAAGAGTTCATGTTTACAGAGCTCAGAATTGGTGTCTAAAGCCTTTGAATGACGAGAATAGTGTTTTTGTTTACAATTTAGGAGGATTGGCTTTGGCGTTTTTTTCTGTGAGAATCAGTTAAAATGGTGGCGGTTCCAGTAAATACTTCTAAGCAAACTGTCTAATTGTGGTAAAACTGTTAAAATACACAATGAGAGTTCCCAGAAATGATTAAGAACGTGTAATAAACATCTCAAGTACACGTAAATAGATTCTTACTACATTTACTGTCGAATTCAACACGGAGGTTTCCAGTGGAAAGCTGTGAAATGACGAAAATACTGGTAATGTTTACAAGTACGGGTACTTCTGGTGGCGTTTTCACGGGACTGTGCTTTCAAATATTAAGAGTTCATGTTTACAGAGCTAAGAACTGGTGTCTAAAGCCTTTGAATCACGAGAATAGTTTTTGTGTTTACAATTTAGGAGGATTGGCTTTGGCGTTTTTTTTGTGTGAATCAGTCAAAATGGTGGCGGTTCCAGTAAATACTTCTAAGCAAACTGTCTAATTGTGGTAAAACTGTTAAAATACACAATGAGAGTTCCCAGAAATGATTAAGAACGTGTAATAAACATCTCAAGTACACGTAAATAGATTCTTACTACATTTACTGTCGAATTCAACACGGAGGTTTCCAGTGGAAAGCTGTGAAATGACGAAAATACTGGTAATGTTTACAAGTCCGGGTACTTCTGGTGGCGTTTTCACGGGACTGTGCTTTCAAATATTAAGAGTTCACGTTTACAGAGCTCAGAATTGGTGTCTAAAGCCTTTGAATCACGAGAATAGTTTTGGTGTTTACAATTTAGGAGGATTGGCTTTGGCGTTTTTTTTGTGTGAATCAGTCAAAATGGTGGCGGTTCCAGTAAATACTTCTAAGCAAACTGTCTAATTGTGGTAAAACTGTTAAAATACACAATGAGAGTTCCCAGAAATGATTAAGAACGTGTAATAAACATCTCAAGTACACGTAAATAGATTCTTACTACATTTACTGTCGAATTCAACACGGAGGTTTCCAGTGGAAAGCTGTGAAATGACGAAAGTACTGGTAATGTTTACAAGTCCGGGTACTTCTGGTGGCGTTTTCACGGGACTGTGCTTTCAAATATTAAGAGTTCATGTTTACAGAGCTCAGAATTGGTGTCTAAAGCCTTTGAATCACGAGAATAGTTTTTGTGTTTACAATTTAGGAGGATTGGCTTTGGCGTTTTTTTTGTGTGAATCAGTTAAAATGGTGGCGGTTCCAGTAAATACTTCTAAGCAAACTGTCTAATTGTGGTAAAACTGTTAAAATACACAATGAGAGTTCCCAGAAATGATTAAGAACGTGTAATAAACATCTCAAGTACACGTAAATAGATTCTTACTACATTTACTGTCGAATTCAATCACGGAGGTTTCCAGTGGAAAGCTGTGAAATGACGAAAATACTGGTAATGTTTACAAGTCCGGGTACTTCTGGTGGCGTTTTCACGGGACTGTGCTTTCAAATATTAAGAGTTCACGTTTACAGAGCTCAGAATTGGTGTCTAAAGCCTTTGAATGACGAGAATAGTGTTTTTGTTTACAATTTAGGAGGATTGGCTTTGGCGTTTTTTTTTGTGAGAATCAGTTAAAATGGTGGCGGTTCCAGTAAATACTTCTAAGCAAACTGTCTAATTGTGGTAAAACTGTTAAAATACACAATGAGAGTTCCCAGAAATGATTAAGAACGTGTAATAAACATCTCAAGTACACGTAAATAGATTCTTACTACATTTACTGTCGAATTCAACACGGAGGTTTCCAGTGGAAAGCTGTGAAATGACGAAAATACTGGTAATGTTTACAAGTACGGGTACTTCTGGTGGCGTTTTCACGGGACTGTGCTTTCAAATATTAAGAGTTCATGTTTACAGAGCTAAGAATTGGTGTCTAAAGCCTTTGAATCACGAGAATAGTTTTTGTGTTTACAATTTAGGAGGATTGGCTTTGGCGTTTTTTTTGTGTGAATCAGTCAAAATGGTGGCGGTTCCAGTAAATACTTCTAAGCAAACTGTCTAATTGTGGTAAAACTGTTAAAATACACAATGAGAGTTCCCAGAAATGATTAAGAACGTGTAATAAACATCTCAAGTACACGTAAATAGATTCTTACTACATTTACTGTCGAATTCAACACGGAGGTTTCCAGTAGAAAGCTGTGAAATGACGAAAATACTGGTAATGTTTAAAAGTACGGGTACTTCTGGTGGCGTTTTCACGGGACTGTGCTTTCAAATATTAAGAGTTCATGTTTACAGAGCTAAGAATTGGTGTCTAAAGCCTTTGAATCACGAGAATAGTTTTGGTGTTTACAATTTAGGAGGATTGGCTTTGGCGTTTTTTTTGTGTGAATCAGTCAAAATGGTGGCGGTTCCAGTAAATACTTCTAAGCAAACTGTCTAATTGTGGTAAAACTGTTAAAATACACAATGAGAGTTCCCAGAAATGATTAAGAACGTGTAATAAACATCTCAAGTACACGTAAATAGATTCTTACTACATTTACTGTCGAATTCAACACGGAGGTTTCCAGTGGAAAGCTGTGAAATGACGAAAATACTGGTAATGTTTACAAGTCCGGGTACTTCTGGTGGCGTTTTCACGGGACTGTGCTTTCAAATATTAAGAGTTCATGTTTACAGAGCTCAGAATTGGTGTCTAAAGCCTTTGAATCACGAGAATAGTTTTTGTGCTTACAATTTAGGAGGATTGGCTTTGGCGTTTTTTTTGTGTGAATCAGTTAAAATGGTGGCGGTTCCAGTAAATACTTCTAAGCAAACTGTCTAATTGTGGTAAAACTGTTAAAATACACAATGAGAGTTCCCAGAAATGATTAAGAACGTGTAATAAACCCCTCAAGTACACGTAAATAGATTCTTACTACATTTACTGTCGAATTCAATCACGGAGGTTTCCAGTGGAAAGCTGTGAAATGACGAAAATACTGGTAATGTTTTCAAGTCCGGGTACTTCGGGTGGCGTTTACACGGGACTGTGCTTTCAATTATTACGAGTTCATGTTTACAGAGCTCGGAATTGGTGTCTAAAGCCTTTGAATCACGAGAATAGTTTTTGTGTTTACAATTTAGGAGGATTGGCTTTGGCGTTTTTTTTGTGTGAATCAGTTAAAATGGTGGCGGTTCCAGTAAATACTTCTAAGCAAACTGTCTAATTGTGGTAAAACTGTTAAAATACACAATGAGAGTTCCCAGAAATGATTAAGAACGTGTAATAAACATCTCAAGTACACGTAAATAGATTCTTACTACATTTACTGTCGAATTCAATCACGGAGGTTTCCAGTGGAAAGCTGTGAAATGACGAAAATACTGGTAATGTTTACAAGTCCGGGTACTTCTGGTGGCGTTTTCACGGGACTGTGCTTTCAAATATTAAGAGTTCACGTTTACAGAGCTCAGAATTGGTGTCTAAAGCCTTTGAATCACGAGAATAGTTTTTGTGTTTACAATTTAGGAGGATTGGCTTTGGCGGTTTTTTTTGTGTGAATCAGTTAAAATGGTGGCGGTTCCAGTAAATACTTCTAAGCAAACTGTCTAATTGTGGTAAAACTGTTAAAATACACAATGAGAGTTCCCAGAAATGATTAAGAACGTGTAATAAACATCTCAAGTACACGTAAATAGATTCTTACTACATTTACTGTCGAATTCAATCACGGAGGTTTCCAGTGGAAAGCTGTGAAATGACGAAAATACTGGTAATGTTTACAAGTCCGGGTACTTCTGGTGGCGTTTTCACGGGACTGTGCTTTCAAATATTAAGAGTTCACGTTTACAGAGCTCAGAATTGGTGTCTAAAGCCTTTGAATCACGAGAATAGTTTTTGTGTTTACAATTTAGGAGGATTGGCTTTGGTGGTTTTTTTTGTGTGAATCAGTTAAAATGGTGGCGGTTCCAGTAAATACTTCTAAGCAAACTGTCTAATTGTGGTAAAACTGTTAAAATACACAATGAGAGTTCCCAGAAATGATTAAGAACGTGTAATAAAAATCTCAAGTACACGTAAATAGATTCTTACTACATTTACTGTCGAATTCAACACGGAGGTTTCCAGTGGAAAGCTGTGAAATGACGAAAATACTGGTAATGTTTACAAGTGCGGGTACTTCTGGTGGCGTTTTCACGGGACTGTGCTTTCAATTATTACGAGTTCATGTTTACAGAGCTCAGAATTGGTGTCTAAAGCCTTTGAATCACGAGAATAGTTTTTGTGTTTACAATTTAGGAGGATTGGCTTTGGCGTTTTTTTTGTGTGAATCAGTTAAAATGGTGGCGGTTCCAGTAAATACTTCTAAGCGAACTGTGTAATTGTGGTAAAACTGTTAAAATACACAATGAGAGTTCCCAGAAATGATTAAGAACGTGTAATAAACATCTCAAGTACACGTAAATAGATTCTTACTACATTTACTCTCGAATTCAACACGGAGGTTTCCAGTGGAAAGCTGTGAAATGACGAAAATACTGGTAATGTTTTCAAGTCCGGGTACTTCGGGTGGCGTTTTCACGGGACTGTGCTTTCAATTATTACGAGTTCATGTTTACAGAGCTCGGAATTGGTGTCTAAAGCCTTTGAATCACGAGAATAGTTTTTGTGTTTACAATTTAGGAGGATTGGCTTTGGCGTTTTTTTTGTGTGAATCAGTTAAAATGGTGGCGGTTCCAGTAAATACTTCTAAGCAAACTGTCTAATTGTGGTAAAACTGTTAAAATACACAATGAGAGTTCCCAGAAATGATTAAGAACGTGTAATAAACATCTCAAGTACACGTAAATAGATTCTTACTACATTTACTGTCGAATTCAATCACGGAGGTTTCCAGTGGAAAGCTGTGAAATGACGAAAATACTGGTAATGTTTACAAGTCCGGGTACTTCTGGTGGCGTTTTCACGGGACTGTGCTTTCAAATATTAAGAGTTCACGTTTACAGAGCTCAGAATTGGTGTCTAAAGCCTTTGAATGACGAGAATAGTGTTTTTGTTTACAATTTAGGAGGATTGGCTTTGGCGTTTTTTTTTGTGAGAATCAGTTAAAATGGTGGCGGTTCCAGTAAATACTTCTAAGCAAACTGTCTAATTGTGGTAAAACTGTTAAAATACACAATGAGAGTTCCCAGAAATGATTAAGAACGTGTAATAAACATCTCAAGTACACGTAAATAGATTCTTACTACATTTACTGTCGAATTCAACACGGAGGTTTCCAGTGGAAAGCTGTGAAATGACGAAAATACTGGTAATGTTTACAAGTACGGGTACTTCTGGTGGCGTTTTCACGGGACTGTGCTTTCAAATATTAAGAGTTCATGTTTACAGAGCTAAGAATTGGTGTCTAAAGCCTTTGAATCACGAGAATAGTTTTTGTGTTTACAATTTAGGAGGATTGGCTTTGGCGTTTTTTTTGTGTGAATCAGTCAAAATGGTGGCGGTTCCAGTAAATACTTCTAAGCAAACTGTCTAATTGTGGTAAAACTGTTAAAATACACAATGAGAGTTCCCAGAAATGATTAAGAACGTGTAATAAACATCTCAAGTACACGTAAATAGATTCTTACTACATTTACTGTCGAATTCAACACGGAGGTTTCCAGTAGAAAGCTGTGAAATGACGAAAATACTGGTAATGTTTACAAGTACGGGTACTTCTGGTGGCGTTTTCACGGGACTGTGCTTTCAAATATTAAGAGTTCATGTTTACAGAGCTAAGAATTGGTGTCTAAAGCCTTTGAATCACGAGAATAGTTTTGGTGTTTACAATTTAGGAGGATTGGCTTTGGCGTTTTTTTTGTGTGAATCAGTCAAAATGGTGGCGGTTCCAGTAAATACTTCTAAGCAAACTGTCTAATTGTGGTAAAACTGTTAAAATACACAATGAGAGTTCCCAGAAATGATTAAGAACGTGTAATAAACATCTCAAGTACACGTAAATAGATTCTTACTACATTTACTGTCGAATTCAACACGGAGGTTTCCAGTGGAAAGCTGTGAAATGACGAAAATACTGGTAATGTTTACAAGTCCGGGTACTTCTGGTGGCGTTTTCACGGGACTGTGCTTTCAAATATTAAGAGTTCATGTTTACAGAGCTCAGAATTGGTGTCTAAAGCCTTTGAATCACGAGAATAGTTTTTGTGCTTACAATTTAGGAGGATTGGCTTTGGCGTTTTTTTTGTGTGAATCAGTTAAAATGGTGGCGGTTCCAGTAAATACTTCTAAGCAAACTGTCTAATTGTGGTAAAACTGTTAAAATACACAATGAGAGTTCCCAGAAATGATTAAGAACGTGTAATAAACCCCTCAAGTACACGTAAATAGATTCTTACTACATTTACTGTCGAATTCAATCACGGAGGTTTCCAGTGGAAAGCTGTGAAATGACGAAAATACTGGTAATGTTTTCAAGTCCGGGTACTTCGGGTGGCGTTTTCACGGGACTGTGCTTTCAATTATTACGAGTTCATGTTTACAGAGCTCGGAATTGGTGTCTAAAGCCTTTGAATCACGAGAATAGTTTTTGTGTTTACAATTTAGGAGGATTGGCTTTGGCGTTTTTTTTGTGTGAATCAGTTAAAATGGTGGCGGTTCCAGTAAATACTTCTAAGCAAACTGTCTAATTGTGGTAAAACTGTTAAAATACACAATGAGAGTTCCCAGAAATGATTAAGAACGTGTAATAAACATCTCAAGTACACGTAAATAGATTCTTACTACATTTACTGTCGAATTCAATCACGGAGGTTTCCAGTGGAAAGCTGTGAAATGACGAAAATACTGGTAATGTTTACAAGTCCGGGTACTTCTGGTGGCGTTTTCACGGGACTGTGCTTTCAAATATTAAGAGTTCACGTTTACAGAGCTCAGAATTGGTGTCTAAAGCCTTTGAATCACGAGAATAGTTTTTGTGTTTACAATTTAGGAGGATTGGCTTTGGCGGTTTTTTTGTGTGTGAATCAGTTAAAATGGTGGCGGTTCCAGTAAATACTTCTAAGCAAACTGTCTAATTGTGGTAAAACTGTTAAAATACACAATGAGAGTTCCCAGAAATGATTAAGAACGTGTAATAAAAATCTCAAGTACACGTAAATAGATTCTTACTACATTTACTGTCGAATTCAACACGGAGGTTTCCAGTGGAAAGCTGTGAAATGACGAAAATACTGGTAATGTTTACAAGTCCGGGTACTTCTGGTGGCGTTTTCACGGGACTGTGCTTTCAATTATTACGAGTTCATGTTTACAGAGCTCAGAATTGGTGTCTAAAGCCTTTGAATCACGAGAATAGTTTTTGTGTTTACAATTTAGGAGGATTGGCTTTGGCGTTTTTTTTGTGTGAATCAGTTAAAATGGTGGCGGTTCCAGTAAATACTTCTAAGCAAACTGTCTAATTGTGGTAAAACTGTTAAAATACACAATGAGAGTTCCCAGAAATGATTAAGAACGTGTAATAAACATCTCAAGTACACGTAAATAGATTCTTACTACATTTACTGTCGAATTCAACACGGAGGTTTCCAGTGGAAAGCTGTGAAATGACGAAAATACTGGTAATGTTTACAAGTACGGGTACTTCTGGTGGCGTTTTCACGGGACTGTGCTTTCAAATATTAAGAGTTCATGTTTACAGAGCTAAGAACTGGTGTCTAAAGCCTTTGAATCACGAGAATAGTTTTTGTGTTTACAATTTAGGAGGATTGGCTTTGGCGTTTTTTTTGTGTGAATCAGTCAAAATGGTGGCGGTTCCAGTAAATACTTCTAAGCAAACTGTCTAATTGTGGTAAAACTGTTAAAATACACAATGAGAGTTCCCAGAAATGATTAAGAACGTGTAATAAACATCTCAAGTACACGTAAATAGATTCTTACTACATTTACTGTCGAATTCAACACGGAGGTTTCCAGTGGAAAGCTGTGAAATGACGAAAATACTGGTAATGTTTACAAGTCCGGGTACTTCTGGTGGCGTTTTCACGGGACTGTGCTTTCAAATATTAAGAGTTCATGTTTACAGAGCTAAGAATTGGTGTCTAAAGCCTTTGAATCACGAGAATAGTTTTGGTGTTTACAATTTAGGAGGATTGGCTTTGGCGTTTTTTTTGTGTGAATCAGTCAAAATGGTGGCGGTTCCAGTAAATACTTCTAAGCAAACTGTCTAATTGTGGTAAAACTGTTAAAATACACAATGAGAGTTCCCAGAAATGATTAAGAACGTGTAATAAACATCTCAAGTACACGTAAATAGATTCTTACTACATTTACTGTCGAATTCAACACGGAGGTTTCCAGTGGAAAGCTGTGAAATGACGAAAGTACTGGTAATGTTTACAAGTCCGGGTACTTCTGGTGGCGTTTTCACGGGACTGTGCTTTCAAATATTAAGAGTTCATGTTTACAGAGCTCAGAATTGGTGTCTAAAGCCTTTGAATCACGAGAATAGTTTTTGTGTTTACAATTTAGGAGGATTGGCTTTGGCGTTTTTTTTGTGTGAATCAGTTAAAATGGTGGCGGTTCCAGTAAATACTTCTAAGCAAACTGTCTAATTGTGGTAAAACTGTTAAAATACACAATGAGAGTTCCCAGAAATGATTAAGAACGTGTAATAAACATCTCAAGTACACGTAAATAGATTCTTACTACATTTACTGTCGAATTCAATCACGGAGGTTTCCAGTGGAAAGCTGTGAAATGACGAAAATACTGGTAATGTTTACAAGTCCGGGTACTTCTGGTGGCGTTTTCACGGGACTGTGCTTTCAAATATTAAGAGTTCACGTTTACAGAGCTCAGAATTGGTGTCTAAAGCCTTTGAATGACGAGAATAGTGTTTTTGTTTACAATTTAGGAGGATTGGCTTTGGCGTTTTTTTTTGTGAGAATCAGTTAAAATGGTGGCGGTTCCAGTAAATACTTCTAAGCAAACTGTCTAATTGTGGTAAAACTGTTAAAATACACAATGAGAGTTCCCAGAAATGATTAAGAACGTGTAATAAACATCTCAAGTACACGTAAATAGATTCTTACTACATTTACTGTCGAATTCAACACGGAGGTTTCCAGTGGAAAGCTGTGAAATGACGAAAATACTGGTAATGTTTACAAGTACGGGTACTTCTGGTGGCGTTTTCACGGGACTGTGCTTTCAAATATTAAGAGTTCATGTTTACAGAGCTAAGAATTGGTGTCTAAAGCCTTTGAATCACGAGAATAGTTTTTGTGTTTACAATTTAGGAGGATTGGCTTTGGCGTTTTTTTTGTGTGAATCAGTCAAAATGGTGGCGGTTCCAGTAAATACTTCTAAGCAAACTGTCTAATTGTGGTAAAACTGTTAAAATACACAATGAGAGTTCCCAGAAATGATTAAGAACGTGTAATAAACATCTCAAGTACACGTAAATAGATTCTTACTACATTTACTGTCGAATTCAACACGGAGGTTTCCAGTAGAAAGCTGTGAAATGACGAAAATACTGGTAATGTTTACAAGTACGGGTACTTCTGGTGGCGTTTTCACGGGACTGTGCTTTCAAATATTAAGAGTTCATGTTTACAGAGCTAAGAATTGGTGTCTAAAGCCTTTGAATCACGAGAATAGTTTTGGTGTTTACAATTTAGGAGGATTGGCTTTGGCGTTTTTTTTGTGTGAATCAGTCAAAATGGTGGCGGTTCCAGTAAATACTTCTAAGCAAACTGTCTAATTGTGGTAAAACTGTTAAAATACACAATGAGAGTTCCCAGAAATGATTAAGAACGTGTAATAAACATCTCAAGTACACGTAAATAGATTCTTACTACATTTACTGTCGAATTCAACACGGAGGTTTCCAGTGGAAAGCTGTGAAATGACGAAAATACTGGTAATGTTTACAAGTCCGGGTACTTCTGGTGGCGTTTTCACGGGACTGTGCTTTCAAATATTAAGAGTTCATGTTTACAGAGCTCAGAATTGGTGTCTAAAGCCTTTGAATCACGAGAATAGTTTTTGTGCTTACAATTTAGGAGGATTGGCTTTGGCGTTTTTTTTGTGTGAATCAGTTAAAATGGTGGCGGTTCCAGTAAATACTTCTAAGCAAACTGTCTAATTGTGGTAAAACTGTTAAAATACACAATGAGAGTTCCCAGAAATGATTAAGAACGTGTAATAAACCCCTCAAGTACACGTAAATAGATTCTTACTACATTTACTGTCGAATTCAATCACGGAGGTTTCCAGTGGAAAGCTGTGAAATGACGAAAATACTGGTAATGTTTTCAAGTCCGGGTACTTCGGGTGGCGTTTTCACGGGACTGTGCTTTCAATTATTACGAGTTCATGTTTACAGAGCTCGGAATTGGTGTCTAAAGCCTTTGAATCACGAGAATAGTTTTTGTGTTTACAATTTAGGAGGATTGGCTTTGGCGTTTTTTTTGTGTGAATCAGTTAAAATGGTGGCGGTTCCAGTAAATACTTCTAAGCAAACTGTCTAATTGTGGTAAAACTGTTAAAATACACAATGAGAGTTCCCAGAAATGATTAAGAACGTGTAATAAACATCTCAAGTACACGTAAATAGATTCTTACTACATTTACTGTCGAATTCAATCACGGAGGTTTCCAGTGGAAAGCTGTGAAATGACGAAAATACTGGTAATGTTTACAAGTCCGGGTACTTCTGGTGGCGTTTTCACGGGACTGTGCTTTCAAATATTAAGAGTTCACGTTTACAGAGCTCAGAATTGGTGTCTAAAGCCTTTGAATCACGAGAATAGTTTTTGTGTTTACAATTTAGGAGGATTGGCTTTGGCGGTTTTTTTTGTGTGAATCAGTTAAAATGGTGGCGGTTCCAGTAAATACTTCTAAGCAAACTGTCTAATTGTGGTAAAACTGTTAAAATACACAATGAGAGTTCCCAGAAATGATTAAGAACGTGTAATAAAAATCTCAAGTACACGTAAATAGATTCTTACTACATTTACTGTCGAATTCAACACGGAGGTTTCCAGTGGAAAGCTGTGAAATGACGAAAATACTGGTAATGTTTACAAGTCCGGGTACTTCTGGTGGCGTTTTCACGGGACTGTGCTTTCAATTATTACGAGTTCATGTTTACAGAGCTCAGAATTGGTGTCTAAAGCCTTTGAATCACGAGAATAGTTTTTGTGTTTACAATTTAGGAGGATTGGCTTTGGCGTTTTTTTTGTGTGAATCAGTTAAAATGGTGGCGGTTCCAGTAAATACTTCTAAGCAAACTGTCTAATTGTGGTAAAACTGTTAAAATACACAATGAGAGTTCCCAGAAATGATTAAGAACGTGTAATAAACATCTCAAGTACACGTAAATAGATTCTTACTACATTTACTGTCGAATTCAACACGGAGGTTTCCAGTGGAAAGCTGTGAAATGACGAAAATACTGGTAATGTTTACAAGTACGGGTACTTCTGGTGGCGTTTTCACGGGACTGTGCTTTCAAATATTAAGAGTTCATGTTTACAGAGCTCAGAATTGGTGTCTAAAGCCTTTGAATGACGAGAATAGTGTTTTTGTTTACAATTTAGGAGGATTGGCTTTGGCGTTTTTTTCTGTGAGAATCAGTTAAAATGGTGGCGGTTCCAGTAAATACTTCTAAGCAAACTGTCTAATTGTGGTAAAACTGTTAAAATACACAATGAGAGTTCCCAGAAATGATTAAGAACGTGTAATAAACATCTCAAGTACACGTAAATAGATTCTTACTACATTTACTGTCGAATTCAACACGGAGGTTTCCAGTGGAAAGCTGTGAAATGACGAAAATACTGGTAATGTTTACAAGTACGGGTACTTCTGGTGGCGTTTTCACGGGACTGTGCTTTCAAATATTAAGAGTTCATGTTTACAGAGCTAAGAACTGGTGTCTAAAGCCTTTGAATCACGAGAATAGTTTTTGTGTTTACAATTTAGGAGGATTGGCTTTGGCGTTTTTTTTGTGTGAATCAGTCAAAATGGTGGCGGTTCCAGTAAATACTTCTAAGCAAACTGTCTAATTGTGGTAAAACTGTTAAAATACACAATGAGAGTTCCCAGAAATGATTAAGAACGTGTAATAAACATCTCAAGTACACGTAAATAGATTCTTACTACATTTACTGTCGAATTCAACACGGAGGTTTCCAGTGGAAAGCTGTGAAATGACGAAAATACTGGTAATGTTTACAAGTCCGGGTACTTCTGGTGGCGTTTTCACGGGACTGTGCTTTCAAATATTAAGAGTTCATGTTTACAGAGCTAAGAATTGGTGTCTAAAGCCTTTGAATCACGAGAATAGTTTTGGTGTTTACAATTTAGGAGGATTGGCTTTGGCGTTTTTTTTGTGTGAATCAGTCAAAATGGTGGCGGTTCCAGTAAATACTTCTAAGCAAACTGTCTAATTGTGGTAAAACTGTTAAAATACACAATGAGAGTTCCCAGAAATGATTAAGAACGTGTAATAAACATCTCAAGTACACGTAAATAGATTCTTACTACATTTACTGTCGAATTCAACACGGAGGTTTCCAGTGGAAAGCTGTGAAATGACGAAAGTACTGGTAATGTTTACAAGTCCGGGTACTTCTGGTGGCGTTTTCACGGGACTGTGCTTTCAAATACTAAGAGTTCATGTTTACAGAGCTCAGAATTGGTGTCTAAAGCCTTTGAATCACGAGAATAGTTTTTGTGCTTACAATTTAGGAGGATTGGCTTTGGCGTTTTTTTTGTGTGAATCAGTTAAAATGGTGGCGGTTCCAGTAAATACTTCTAAGCAAACTGTCTAATTGTGGTAAAACTGTTAAAATACACAATGAGAGTTCCCAGAAATGATTAAGAACGTGTAATAAACCCCTCAAGTACACGTAAATAGATTCTTACTACATTTACTGTCGAATTCAATCACGGAGGTTTCCAGTGGAAAGCTGTGAAATGACGAAAATACTGGTAATGTTTTCAAGTCCGGGTACTTCGGGTGGCGTTTTCACGGGACTGTGCTTTCAATTATTACGAGTTCATGTTTACAGAGCTCGGAATTGGTGTCTAAAGCCTTTGAATCAAGAGAATAGTTTTTGTGTTTACAATTTAGGAGGATTGGCTTTGGCGTTTTTTTTGTGTGAATCAGTTAAAATGGTGGCGGTTCCAGTAAATACTTCTAAGCAAACTGTCTAATTGTGGTAAAACTGTTAAAATACACAATGAGAGTTCCCAGAAATGATTAAGAACGTGTAATAAACATCTCAAGTACACGTAAATAGATTCTTACTACATTTACTGTCGAATTCAATCACGGAGGTTTCCAGTGGAAAGCTGTGAAATGACGAAAATACTGGTAATGTTTACAAGTCCGGGTACTTCTGGTGGCGTTTTCACGGGACTGTGCTTTCAAATATTAAGAGTTCACGTTTACAGAGCTAAGAATTGGTGTCTAAAGCCTTTGAATCACGAGAATAGTTTTTGTGTTTACAATTTAGGAGGATTGGCTTTGGCGTTTTTTTTGTGTGAATCAGTCAAAATGGTGGCGGTTCCAGTAAATACTTCTAAGCAAACTGTCTAATTGTGGTAAAACTGTTAAAATACACAATGAGAGTTCCCAGAAATGATTAAGAACGTGTAATAAACATCTCAAGTACACGTAAATAGATTCTTACTACATTTACTGTCGAATTCAACACGGAGGTTTCCAGTGGAAAGCTGTGAAATGACGAAAATACTGGTAATGTTTACAAGTACGGGTACTTCTGGTGGCGTTTTCACGGGACTGTGCTTTCATATATTAAGAGTTCATGTTTACAGAGCTAAGAATTGGTGTCTAAAGCCTTTGAATCACGAGAATAGTTTTTGTGTTTACAATTTAGGAGGATTGGCTTTGACGTTTTTTTTGTGTGAATGAGTTAAAATGGTGGCGGTTCCAGTAAATACTTCTAAGCAAACTGTCTAATTGTGGTAAAACTGTTAAAATACACAATGAGAGTTCCCAGAATTGATTAAGAACGTGTAATAAACCCCTCAAGAACACGTAAATAGATTCTTGCTACATTTACTGTCGAATTCAATCAGGAGGTTTCCAGTGGAAAGCTTTGAAATGACGAAAATACTGGTAATGTTTACAAGTCCGGGTACTTCGGGTGGCGTTTTCACGGGACTGTGCTTTCAATTATTACGAGTTCATGTTTACAGAGCTCAGAATTGGTGTCTAAAGCCTTTGAATCATGAGAATAGTTTTTGTGTTTACAATTTAGGAGGATTGGCTTTGGCGGTTTTTTTTGTGTGAATCAGTTAAAATGGTGGCGGTTCCAGTAAATACTTCTAAGCAAACTGTCTAATTGTGGTAAAACTGTTAAAATACACAATGAGAGTTCCCAGAAATGATTAAGAACGTGTAATAAACATCTCAAGTACACGTAAATAGATTCTTACTACATTTACTGTCGAATTCAATCACGGAGGTTTCCAGTGGAAAGCTGTGAAATGACGAAAATACTGGTAATGTTTACAAGTCCGGGTACTTCTGGTGGCGTTTTCACGGGACTGTGCTTTCAAATATTAAGAGTTCATGTTTACAGAGCTCAGAATTGGTGTCTAAAGCCTTTGAATCACGAGAATAGTTTTTGTGTTTACAATTTAGGAGGATTGGCTTTGGCGGTTTTTTTTGTGTGAATCAGTTAAAATGGTGGCGGTTCCAGTAAATACTCCTAAGCAAACTGTCTAATTGTGGTAAAACAGTTAAAATACACAATGAGAGTTCCCAGAAATGATTAAGAACGTGTAATAAACATCTCAAGTACACGTAAATAGATTCTTACTACATTTACTGTCGAATTCAATCACGGAGGTTTCCAGTGGAAAGCTGTGAAATGACGAAAATACTGGTAATGTTTACAAGTCCGGGTACTTCTGGTGGCGTTTTCACGGGACTGTGCTTTCAATTATTACGAGTTCACGTTTACAGAGCTCAGAATTGGTGTCTAAAGCCTTTGAATGACGAGAATAGTTTTTGTGTTTACAATTTAGGAGGATTGGCTTTGGCGGTTTTTTTTGTGTGAATCAGTTAAAATGGTGGCGGTTCCAGTAAATACTTCTAAGCAAACTGTCTAATTGTGGTAAAACTGTTAAAATACACAATGAGAGTTCCCAGAAATGATTAAGAACGTGTAATAAAAATCTCAAGTACACGTAAATAGATTCTTACTACATTTACTGTCGAATTCAACACGGAGGTTTCCAGTGGAAAGCTGTGAAATGACGAAAATACTGGTAATGTTTACAAGTCCGGGTACTTCTGGTGGCGTTTTCACGGGACTGTGCTTTCAATTATTACGAGTTCATGTTTACAGAGCTCAGAATTGGTGTCTAAAGCCTTTGAATCACGAGAATAGTTTTTGTGTTTACAATTTAGGAGGATTGGCTTTGGCGTTTTTTTTGTGTGAATCAGTTAAAATGGTGGCGGTTCCAGTAAATACTTCTAAGCGAACTGTGTAATTGTGGTAAAACTGTTAAAATACACAATGAGAGTTCCCAGAAATGATTAAGAACGTGTAATAAACATCTCAAGTACACGTAAATAGATTCTTACTACATTTACTGTCGAATTCAACACGGAGGTTTCCAGTGGAAAGCTGTGAAATGACGAAAATACTGGTAATGTTTACAAGTACGGGTACTTCTGGTGGCGTTTTCACGGGACTGTGCTTTCAAATATTAAGAGTTCATGTTTTCAGAGCTAAGAATTGGTGTCTAAAGCCTTTGAATCACGAGAATAGTTTTTGTGTTTACAATTTAGGAGGATTGGCTTTGGCGTTTTTTTTGTGTGAATCAGTCAAAATGGTGGCGGTTCCAGTAAATACTTCTAAGCAAACTGTCTAATTGTGGTAAAACTGTTAAAATACACAATGAGAGTTCCCAGAAATGATTAAGAACGTGTAATAAACATCTCAAGTACACGTAAATAGATTCTTACTACATTTACTGTCGAATTCAACACGGAGGTTTCCAGTGGAAAGCTGTGAAATGACGAAAATACTGGTAATGTTTACAAGTCCGGGTACTTCTGGTGGCGTTTTCACGGGACTGTGCTTTCAAATATTAAGAGTTCATGTTTACAGAGCTCAGAATTGGTGTCTAAAGCTTTTGAATCACGAGAATAGTTTTTGTGCTTACAATTTAGGAGGATTGGCTTTGGCGTTTTTTTTGTGTGAATCAGTTAAAATGGTGGCGGTTCCAGTAAATACTTCTAAGCAAACTGTCTAATTGTGGTAAAACTGTTAAAATACACAATGAGAGTTCCCAGAAATGATTAAGAACGTGTAATAAACCCCTCAAGTACACGTAAATAGATTCTTACTACATTTACTGTCGAATTCAATCACGGAGGTTTCCAGTGGAAAGCTGTGAAATGACGAAAATACTGGTAATGTTTTCAAGTCCGGGTACTTCGGGTGGCGTTTTCACGGGACTGTGCTTTCAATTATTACGAGTTCATGTTTACAGAGCTCGGAATTGGTGTCTAAAGCCTTTGAATCAAGAGAATAGTTTTTGTGTTTACAATTTAGGAGGATTGGCTTTGGCGTTTTTTTTGTGTGAATCAGTTAAAATGGTGGCGGTTCCAGTAAATACTTCTAAGCAAACTGTCTAATTGTGGTAAAACTGTTAAAATACACAATGAGAGTTCCCAGAAATGATTAAGAACGTGTAATAAACATCTCAAGTACACGTAAATAGATTCTTACTACATTTACTGTCGAATTCAATCACGGAGGTTTCCAGTGGAAAGCTGTGAAATGACGAAAATACTGGTAATGTTTACAAGTCCGGGTACTTCTGGTGGCGTTTTCACGGGACTGTGCTTTCAAATATTAAGAGTTCACGTTTACAGAGCTAAGAATTGGTGTCTAAAGCCTTTGAATCACGAGAATAGTTTTTGTGTTTACAATTTAGGAGGATTGGCTTTGGCGTTTTTTTTGTGTGAATCAGTCAAAATGGTGGCGGTTCCAGTAAATACTTCTAAGCAAACTGTCTAATTGTGGTAAAACTGTTAAAATACACAATGAGAGTTCCCAGAAATGATTAAGAACGTGTAATAAACATCTCAAGTACACGTAAATAGATTCTTGCTACATTTACTGTCGAATTCAACACGGAGGTTTCCAGTGGAAAGCTGTGAAATGACGAAAATACTGGTAATGTTTACAAGTACGGGTACTTCTGGTGGCATTTTCACGGGACTGTGCTTTCAAATATTAAGAGTTCATGTTTACAGAGCTCAGAATTGGTGTCTAAAGCCTTTGAATCACGAGAATAGTTTTTGTGTTTACAATTTAGGAGGATTGGCTTTGGCGTTTTTTTTGTGTGAATCAGTCAAAATGGTGGTGGTTCCAGTAAATACTTCTAAGCAAACTGTCTAATTGTGGTAAAACTGTTAAAATACACAATGAGAGTTCCCAGAAATGATTAAAAACGTGTAATAAACATCTCAAGTACACGTAAATAGATTCTTACTACATTTACTGTCGAATTCAACACGGAGGTTTCCAGTGGAAAGCTGTGAAATGACGAAAATACTGGTAATGTTTACAAGTACGGGTACTTCTGGTGGCGTTTTCACGGGACTGTGCTTTCATATATTAAGAGTTCATGTTTACAGAGCTAAGAATTGGTGTCTAAAGCCTTTGAATCACGAGAATAGTTTTTGTGTTTACAATTTAGGAGGATTGGCTTTGGCGTTTTTTTTGTGTGAATCAGTCAAAATGGTGGCGGTTCCAGTAAATACTTCTAAGCAAACTGTCTAATTGTGGTAAAACTGTTAAAATACACAATGAGAGTTCCCAGAATTGATTAAGAACGTGTAATAAACCCCTCAAGAACACGTAAATAGATTCTTGCTACATTTACTGTCGAATTCAATCACGGAGGTTTCCAGTGGAAAGCTTTGAAATGACGAAAATACTGGTAATGTTTACAAGTCCGGGTACTTCGGGTGGCGTTTTCACGGGACTGTGCTTTCAATTATTACGAGTTCATGTTTACAGAGCTCAGAATTGGTGTCTAAAGACTTTGAATCACGAGAATAGTTTTTGTGTTTACAATTTAGGAGGATTGGCTTTGGCGGTTTTTTTTGTGTGAATCAGTTAAAATGGTGGCGGTTCCAGTAAATACTTCTAAGCAAACTGTCTAATTGTGGTAAAACTGTTAAAATACACAATGAGAGTTCCCAGAAATGATTAAGAACGTGTAATAAACATCTCAAGTACACGTAAATAGATTCTTACTACATTTACTGTCGAATTCAATCACGGAGGTTTCCAGTGGAAAGCTGTGAAATGACGAAAATACTGGTAATGTTTACAAGTCCGGGTACTTCTGGTGGCGTTTTCACGGGACTGTGCTTTCAAATATTAAGAGTTCATGTTTACAGAGCTCAGAATTGGTGTCTAAAGCCTTTGAATCACGAGAATATTTTTTGTGTTTACAATTTAGGAGGATTGGCTTTGGCGTTTTTTTTTGTGTGAATCAGTTAAAATGGTGGCGGTTCCAGTAAACAGTTCTAAGCAAACTGTCTAATTGTGGTAAAACTGTTAAAATACACAATGAGAGTTCCCAGAAATGATTAAGAACGTGTAATAAACATCTCAAGTACACGTAAATAGATTCTTACTACATTTACTGTCGAATTCAATCACGGAGGTTTCCAGTGGAAAGCTGTGAAATGACGAAAATACTGGTAATGTTTACAAGTCCGGGTACTTCTGGTGGCGTTTTCACGGGACTGTGCTTTCAATTATTACGAGTTCATGTTTACAGAGCTCAGAATTGGTGTCTAAAGCCTTTGAATCACGAGAATAGTTTTTGTGTTTACAATTTAGGAGGATTGGCTTTGGCGGTTTTTTTTGTGTGAATCAGTTAAAATGGTGGCGGTTCCAGTAAATACTTCTAAGCAAACTGTCTAATTGTGGTAAAACAGTTAAAATACACAATGAGAGTTCCCAGAAATGATTAAGAACGTGTAATAAACATCTCAAGTACACGTAAATAGATTCTTACTACATTTACTGTCGAATTCAATCACGGAGGTTTCCAGTGGAAAGCTGTGAAATGACGAAAATACTGGTAATGTTTACAAGTCCGGGTACTTCTGGTGGCGTTTTCACGGGACTGTGCTTTCAAATATTAAGAGTTCACGTTTACAGAGCTCAGAATTGGTGTCTAAAGCCTTTGAATCACGAGAATAGTTTTTGTGTTTACAATTTAGGAGGATTGGCTTTGGCGGTTTTTTTTGTGTGAATCAGTTAAAATGGTGGCGGTTCCAGTAAATACTTCTAAGCCAACTGTCTAATTGTGGTAAAACTGTTAAAATACACAATGAGAGTTCCCAGAAATGATTAAGAACGTGTAATAAAAATCTCAAGTACACGTAAATAGATTCTTACTACATTTACTGTCGAATTCAACACGGAGGTTTCCAGTGGAAAGCTGTGAAATGACGAAAATACTGGTAATGTTTACAAGTACGGGTACTTCTGGTGGCGTTTTCACGGGACTGTGCTTTCATATATTAAGAGTTCATGTTTACAGAGCTAAGAATTGGTGTCTAAAGCCTTTGAATCACGAGAATAGTTTTTGTGTTTACAATTTAGGAGGATTGGCTTTGGCGTTTTTTTTGTGTGAATCAGTTAAAATGGTGGCGGTTCCAGTAAATACTTCTAAGCAAACTGTCTAATTGTGGTAAAACTGTTAAAATACACAATGAGAGTTCCCAGAATTGATTAAGAACGTGTAATAAACCCCTCAAGAACACGTAAATAGATTCTTGCTACATTTACTGTCGAATTCAATCACGGAGGTTTCCAGTGGAAAGCTTTGAAATGACGAAAATACTGGTAATGTTTACAAGTCCGGGTACTTCGGGTGGCGTTTTCACGGGACTGTGCTTTCAATTATTACGAGTTCATGTTTACAGAGCTCAGAATTGGTGTCTAAAGCCTTTGAATCACGAGAATAGTTTTTGTGTTTACAATTTAGGAGGATTGGCTTTGGCGGTTTTTTTTGTGTGAAATAGTTAAAATGGTGGCGGTTCCAGTAAATACTTCTAAGCAAACTGTCTAATTGTGGTAAAACTGTTAAAATACACAATGAGAGTTCCCAGAAATGATTAAGAACGTGTAATAAACATCTCAAGTACACGTAAATAGATTCTTACTACATTTACTGTCGAATTCAATCACGGAGGTTTCCAGTGGAAAGCTGTGAAATGACGAAAATACTGGTAATGTTTACAAGTCCGGGTACTTCTGGTGGCGTTTTCACGGGACTGTGCTTTCAAATATTAAGAGTTCATGTTTACAGAGCTCAGAATTGGTGTCTAAAGCCTTTGAATCACGAGAATATTTTTTGTGTTTACAATTTAGGAGGATTGGCTTTGGCGTTTTTTTTTGTGTGAATCAGTTAAAATGGTGGCGGTTCCAGTAAACAGTTCTAAGCAAACTGTCTAATTGTGGTAAAACTGTTAAAATACACAATGAGAGTTCCCAGAAATGATTAAGAACGTGTAATAAACATCTCAAGTACACGTAAATAGATTCTTACTACATTTACTGTCGAATTCAATCACGGAGGTTTCCAGTGGAAAGCTGTGAAATGACGAAAATACTGGTAATGTTTACAAGTCCGGGTACTTCTGGTGGCGTTTTCACGGGACTGTGCTTTCAATTATTACGAGTTCATGTTTACAGAGCTCAGAATTGGTGTCTAAAGCCTTTGAATCACGAGAATAGTTTTTGTGTTTACAATTTAGGAGGATTGGCTTTGGCGGTTTTTTTTGTGTGAATCAGTTAAAATGGTGGCGGTTCCAGTAAATACTTCTAAGCAAACTGTCTAATTGTGGTAAAACAGTTAAAATACACAATGAGAGTTCCCAGAAATGATTAAGAACGTGTAATAAACATCTCAAGTACACGTAAATAGATTCTTACTACATTTACTGTCGAATTCAATCACGGAGGTTTCCAGTGGAAAGCTGTGAAATGACGAAAATACTGGTAATGTTTACAAGTCCGGGTACTTCTGGTGGCGTTTTCACGGGACTGTGCTTTCAAATATTAAGAGTTCACGTTTACAGAGCTCAGAATTGGTGTCTAAAGCCTTTGAATCACGAGAATAGTTTTTGTGTTTACAATTTAGGAGGATTGGCTTTGGCGGTTTTTTTTGTGTGAATCAGTTAAAATGGTGGCGGTTCCAGTAAATACTTCTAAGCAAACTGTCTAATTGTGGTAAAACTGTTAAAATACACAATGAGAGTTCCCAGAAATGATTAAGAACGTGTAATAAAAATCTCAAGTACACGTAAATAGATTCTTACTACATTTACTGTCGAATTCAACACGGAGGTTTCCAGTGGAAAGCTGTGAAATGACGAAAATACTGGTAATGTTTACAAGTACGGGTACTTCTGGTGGCGTTTTCATGGGACTGTGCTTTCATATATTAAGAGTTCATGTTTACAGAGCTAAGAATTGGTGTCTAAAGCCTTTGAATCACGAGAATAGTTTTTGTGTTTACAATTTAGGAGGATTGGCTTTGGCGTTTTTTTTGTGTGAATCAGTTAAAATGGTGGCGGTTCCAGTAAATACTTCTAAGCAAACTGTCTAATTGTGGTAAAACTGTTAAAATACACAATGAGAGTTCCCAGAATTGATTAAGAACGTGTAATAAACCCCTCAAGAACACGTAAATAGATTCTTGCTACATTTACTGTCGAATTCAATCACGGAGGTTTCCAGTGGAAAGCTGTGAAATGACGAAAATACTGGTAATGTTTACAAGTCCGGGTACTTCTGGTGGCGTTTTCACGGGACTGTGCTTTCAAATATTAAGAGTTCACGTTTACAGAGCTCAGAATTGGTGTCTAAAGCCTTTGAATCACGAGAATAGTTTTTGTGTTTACAATTTAGGAGGATTGGCTTTGGCGGTTTTTTTTGTGTGAATCAGTTAAAATGGTGGCGGTTCCAGTAAATACTTCTAAGCAAACTGTCTAATTGTGGTAAAACTGTTAAAATACACAATGAGAGTTCCCAGAAATGATTAAGAACGTGTAATAAAAATCTCAAGTACACGTAAATAGATTCTTACTACATTTACTGTCGAATTCAACACGGAGGTTTCCAGTGGAAAGCTGTGAAATGACGAAAATACTGGTAATGTTTACAAGTCCGGGTACTTCTGGTGGCGTTTTCACGGGACTGTGCTTTCAATTATTACGAGTTCATGTTTACAGAGCTCAGAATTGGTGTCTAAAGCCTTTGAATCACGAGAATAGTTTTTGTGTTTACAATTTAGGAGGATTGGCTTTGGCGTTTTTTTTGTGTGAATCAGTTAAAATGGTGGCGGTTCCAGTAAATACTTCTAAGCAAACTGTCTAATTGTGGTAAAACTGTTAAAATACAGAATGAGAGTTCCCAGAAATGATTAAGAACGTATAATAAACATCTCAAGTACACGTAAATAGATTCTTACTACATTTACTGTCGAATTCAACACGGAGGTTTCCAGTGGAAAGCTGTGAAATGACGAAAATACTGGTAATGTTTACAAGTACGGGTACTTCTGGTGGCGTTTTCACGGGACTGTGCTTTCAAATATTAAGAGTTCATGTTTACAGAGCTCAGAATTGGTGTCTAAAGCCTTTGAATGACGAGAATAGTGTTTTTGTTTACAATTTAGGAGGATTGGCTTTGGCGTTTTTTTTTGTGAGAATCAGTTAAAATGGTGGCGGTTCCAGTAAATACTTCTAAGCAAACTGTCTAATTGTGGTAAAACTGTTAAAATACACAATGAGAGTACCCAGAAATGATTAAGAACGTGTAATAAACATCTCAAGTACACGTAAATAGATTCTTACTACATTTACTGTCGAATTCAACACGGAGGTTTCCAGTGGAAAGCTGTGAAATGACGAAAATACTGGTAATGTTTACAAGTACGGGTACTTCTGGTGGCGTTTTCACGGGACTGTGCTTTCAAATATTAAGAGTTCATGTTTACAGAGCTAAGAATTGGTGTCTAAAGCCTTTGAATCACGAGAATAGTTTTTGTGTTTACAATTTAGGAGGATTGGCTTTGGCGTTTTTTTTGTGTGAATCAGTCAAAATGGTGGCGGTTCCAGTAAATACTTCTAAGCAAACTGTCTAATTGTGGTAAAACTGTTAAAATACACAATGAGAGTTCCCAGAAATGATTAAGAACGTGTAATAAACATCTCAAGTACACGTAAATAGATTCTTACTACATTTACTGTCGAATTCAACACGGAGGTTTCCAGTGGAAAGCTGTGAAATGACGAAAATACTGGTAATGTTTACAAGTACGGGTACTTCTGGTGGCGTTTTCACGGGACTGTGCTTTCAAATATTAAGAGTTCATGTTTACAGAGCTAAGAATTGGTGTCTAAAGCCTTTGAATCACGAGAATAGTTTTGGTGTTTACAATTTAGGAGGATTGGCTTTGGCGTTTTTTTTGTGTGAATCAGTCAAAATGGTGGCGGTTCCAGTAAATACTTCTAAGCAAACTGTCTAATTGTGGTAAAACTGTTAAAATACACAATGAGAGTTCCCAGAAATGATTAAGAACGTGTAATAAACATCTCAAGTACACGTAAATAGATTCTTACTACATTTACTGTCGAATTCAACACGGAGGTTTCCAGTGGAAAGCTGTGAAATGACGAAAATACTGGTAATGTTTACAAGTCCGGGTACTTCTGGTGGCGTTTTCACGGGACTGTGCTTTCAAATATTAAGAGTTCATGTTTACAGAGCTCAGAATTGGTGTCTAAAGCCTTTGAATCACGAGAATAGTTTTTGTGCTTACAATTTAGGAGGATTGGCTTTGGCGTTTTTTTTGTGTGAATCAGTTAAAATGGTGGCGGTTCCAGTAAATACTTCTAAGCAAACTGTCTAATTGTGGTAAAACTGTTAAAATACACAATGAGAGTTCCCAGAAATGATTAAGAACGTGTAATAAACCCCTCAAGTACACGTAAATAGATTCTTACTACATTTACTGTCGAATTCAATCACGGAGGTTTCCAGTGGAAAGCTGTGAAATGACGAAAATACTGGTAATGTTTTCAAGTCCGGGTACTTCGGGTGGCGTTTTCACGGGACTGTGCTTTCAATTATTACGAGTTCATGTTTACAGAGCTCGGAATTGGTGTCTAAAGCCTTTGAATCACGAGAATAGTTTTTGTGTTTACAATTTAGGAGGATTGGCTTTGGCGTTTTTTTTGTGTGAATCAGTTAAAATGGTGGCGGTTCCAGTAAATACTTCTAAGCAAACTGTCTAATTGTGGTAAAACTGTTAAAATACACAATGAGAGTTCCCAGAAATGATTAAGAACGTGTAATAAACATCTCAAGTACACGTAAATAGATTCTTGCTACATTTACTGTCGAATTCAACACGGAGGTTTCCAGTGGAAAGCTGTGAAATGACGAAAATACTGGTAATGTTTACAAGTACGGGTACTTCTGGTGGCGTTTTCACGGGACTGTGCTTTCAAATATTAAGAGTTCATGTTTACAGAGCTCAGAATTGGTGTCTAAAGCCTTTGAATCACGAG
This sequence comes from Myotis daubentonii, assembly GCF_963259705.1. NCBI lineage: Eukaryota > Metazoa > Chordata > Mammalia > Chiroptera > Vespertilionidae > Myotis > Myotis daubentonii. Next base: position 782,845 of record NW_026775509.1, on the reverse strand, counting down.
AATAGTTTTTGTGTTTACAATTTAGGAGGATTGGCTTTGGCGTTTTTTTTGTGTGAATCAGTCAAAATGGTGGTGGTTCCAGTAAATACTTCTAAGCAAACTGTCTAATTGTGGTAAAACTGTTAAAATACACAATGAGAGTTCCCAGAAATGATTAAGAACGTGTAATAAACATCTCAAGTACACGTAAATAGATTCTTACTACATTTACTGTCGAATTCAACACGGAGGTTTCCAGTGGAAAGCTGTGAAATGACGAAAATACTGGTAATGTTTACAAGTACGGGTACTTCTGGTGGCGTTTTCACGGGACTGTGCTTTCATATATTAAGAGTTCATGTTTACAGAGCTAAGAATTGGTGTCTAAAGCCTTTGAATCACGAGAATAGTTTTTGTGTTTACAATTTAGGAGGATTGGCTTTGGCGTTTTTTTTGTGTGAATCAGTTAAAATGGTGGCGGTTCCAGTAAATACTTCTAAGCAAACTGTCTAATTGTGGTAAAACTGTTAAAATACACAATGAGAGTTCCCAGAATTGATTAAGAACGTGTAATAAACCCCTCAAGAACACGTAAATAGATTCTTGCTACATTTACTGTCGAATTCAATCATGGAGGTTTCCAGTGGAAAGCTTTGAAATGACGAAAATAATGGTAATGTTTACAAGTCCGGGTACTTCGGGTGGCGTTTTCACGGGACTGTGCTTTCAATTATTACGAGTTCATGTTTACAGAGCTCAGAATTGGTGTCTAAAGCCTTTGAATCACGAGAATAGTTTTTGTGTTTACAATTTAGGAGGATTGGCTTTGGCGGTTTTTTTTGTGTGAATCAGTTAAAATGGTGGCGGTTCCAGTAAATACTTCTAAGCAAACTGTCTAATTGTGGTAAAACTGTTAAAATACACAATGAGAGTTCCCAGAAATGATTAAGAACGTGTAATAAACATCTCAAGTACACGTAAATAGATTCTTACTACATTTACTGTCGAATTCAATCACGGAGGTTTCCAGTGGAAAGCTGTGAAATGACGAAAATACTGGTAATGTTTACAAGTCCGGGTACTTCTGGTGGCGTTTTCACGGGACTGTGCTTTCAAATATTAAGAGTTCACGTTTACAGAGCTCAGAATTGGTGTCTAAAGCCTTTGAATCACGAGAATATTTTTTGTGTTTACAATTTAGGAGGATTGGCTTTGGCGTTTTTTTTTGTGTGAATCAGTTAAAATGGTGGCGGTTCCAGTAAACAGTTCTAAGCAAACTGTCTAATTGTGGTAAAACTGTTAAAATACACAATGAGAGTTCCCAGAAATGATTAAGAACGTGTAATAAACATCTCAAGTACACGTAAATAGATTCTTACTACATTTACTGTCGAATTCAATCACGGAGGTTTCCAGTGGAAAGCTGTGAAATGACGAAAATACTGGTAATGTTTACAAGTCCGGGTACTTCTGGTGGCATTTTCACGGGACTGTGCTTTCAATTATTACGAGTTCATGTTTACAGAGCTCAGAATTGGTGTCTAAAGCCTTTGAATCACGAGAAGAGTTTTTGTGTTTACAATTTAGGAGGATTGGCTTTGGCGGTTTTTTTTGTGTGAATCAGTTAAAATGGTGGCGGTTCCAGTAAATACTTCTAAGCAAACTGTCTAATTGTGGTAAAACTGTTAAAATACACAATGAGAGTTCCCAGAAATGATTAAGAACGTGTAATAAACATCTCAAGTACACGTAAATAGATTCTTACTACATTTACTGTCGAATTCAACACGGAGGTTTCCAGTGGAAAGCTGTGAAATGACGAAAATACTGGTAATGTTTACAAGTACGGGTACTTCTGGTGGCGTTTTCACGGGACTGTGCTTTCATATATTAAGAGTTCATGTTTACAGAGCTAAGAATTGGTGTCTAAAGCCTTTGAATCACGAGAATAGTTTTTGTGTTTACAATTTAGGAGGATTGGCTTTGGCGTTTTTTTTGTGTGAATCAGTTAAAATGGTGGCGGTTCCAGTAAATACTTCTAAGCAAACTGTCTAATTGTGGTAAAACTGTTAAAATACACAATGAGAGTTCCCAGAATTGATTAAGAACGTGTAATAAACCCCTCAAGAACACGTAAATAGATTCTTGCTACATTTACTGTCGAATTCAATCACGGAGGTTTCCAGTGGAAAGCTTTGAAATGACGAAAATACTGGTAATGTTTACAAGTCCGGGTACTTCGGGTGGCGTTTTCACGGGACTGTGCTTTCAATTATTACGAGTTCATGTTTACAGAGCTCAGAATTGGTGTCTAAAGCCTTTGAATCACGAGAATAGTTTTTGTGTTTACAATTTAGGAGGATTGGCTTTGGCGGTTTTTTTTGTGTGAATCAGTTAAAATGGTGGCGGTTCCAGTAAATACTTCTAAGCAAACTGTCTAATTGTGGTAAAACTGTTAAAATACACAATGAGAGTTCCCAGAAATGATTAAGAACGTGTAATAAACATCTCAAGTACACGTAAATAGATTCTTACTACATTTACTGTCGAATTCAATCACGGAGGTTTCCAGTGGAAAGCTGTGAAATGACGAAAATACTGGTAATGTTTACAAGTCCGGGTACTTCTGGTGGCGTTTTCACGGGACTGTGCTTTCAAATATTAAGAGTTCATGTTTACAGAGCTCAGAATTGGTGTCTAAAGCCTTTGAATCACGAGAATAGTTTTTGTGTTTACAATTTAGGAGGATTGGCTTTGGCATTTTTTTTTGTGTGAATCAGTTAAAATGGTGGCGGTTCCAGTAAACAGTTCTAAGCAAACTGTCTAATTGTGGTAAAACTGTTAAAATACACAATGAGAGTTCCCAGAAATGATTAAGAACGTGTAATAAACATCTCAAGTACACGTAAATAGATTCTTACTACATTTACTGTCGAATTCAATCACGGAGGTTTCCAGTGGAAAGCTGTGAAATGACGAAAATACTGGTAATGTTTACAAGTCCGGGTACTTCTGGTGGCGTTTTCACGGGACTGTGCTTTCAATTATTACGAGTTCATGTTTACAGAGCTCAGAATTGGTGTCTAAAGCCTTTGAATCACGAGAAGAGTTTTTGTGTTTACAATTTAGGAGGATTGGCTTTGGCGGTTTTTTTTGTGTGAATCAGTTAAAATGGTGGCGGTTCCAGTAAATACTTCTAAGCAAACTGTCTAATTGTGGTAAAACTGTTAAAATACACAATGAGAGTTCCCAGAAATGATTAAGAACGTGTAATAAACATCTCAAGTACACGTAAATAGATTCTTGCTACATTTACTGTCGAATTCAACACGGAGGTTTCCAGTGGAAAGCTGTGAAATGACGAAAATACTGGTAATGTTTACAAGTACGGGTACTTCTGGTGGCGTTTTCACGGGACTGTGCTTTCAAATATTAAGAGTTCATGTTTACAGAGCTCAGAATTGGTGTCTAAAGCCTTTGAATCACGAGAATAGTTTTTGTGTTTACAATTTAGGAGGATTGGCTTTGGCGTTTTTTTTGTGTGAATCAGTCAAAATGGTGGTGGTTCCAGTAAATACTTCTAAGCAAACTGTCTAATTGTGGTAAAACTGTTAAAATACACAATGAGAGTTCCCAGAAATGATTAAGAACGTGTAATAAACATCTCAAGTACACGTAAATAGATTCTTACTACATTTACTGTCGAATTCAACACGGAGGTTTCCAGTGGAAAGCTGTGAAATGACGAAAATACTGGTAATGTTTACAAGTACGGGTACTTCTGGTGGCGTTTTCACGGGACTGTGCTTTCATATATTAAGAGTTCATGTTTACAGAGCTAAGAATTGGTGTCTAAAGCCTTTGAATCACGAGAATAGTTTTTGTGTTTACAATTTAGGAGGATTGGCTTTGGCGTTTTTTTTGTGTGAATCAGTTAAAATGGTGGCGGTTCCAGTAAATACTTCTAAGCAAACTGTCTAATTGTGGTAAAACTGTTAAAATACACAATGAGAGTTCCCAGAATTGATTAAGAACGTGTAATAAACCCCTCAAGAACACGTAAATAGATTCTTGCTACATTTACTGTCGAATTCAATCATGGAGGTTTCCAGTGGAAAGCTTTGAAATGACGAAAATAATGGTAATGTTTACAAGTCCGGGTACTTCGGGTGGCGTTTTCACGGGACTGTGCTTTCAATTATTACGAGTTCATGTTTACAGAGCTCAGAATTGGTGTCTAAAGCCTTTGAATCACGAGAATAGTTTTTGTGTTTACAATTTAGGAGGATTGGCTTTGGCGGTTTTTTTTGTGTGAATCAGTTAAAATGGTCGCGGTTCCAGTAAATACTTCTAAGCAAACTGTCTAATTGTGGTAAAACTGTTAAAATACACAATGAGAGTTCCCAGAAATGATTAAGAACGTGTAATAAACATCTCAAGTACACGTAAATAGATTCTTACTACATTTACTGTCGAATTCAATCACGGAGGTTTCCAGTGGAAAGCTGTGAAATGACGAAAATACTGGTAATGTTTACAAGTCCGGGTACTTCTGGTGGCGTTTTCACGGGACTGTGCTTTCAAATATTAAGAGTTCACGTTTACAGAGCTCAGAATTGGTGTCTAAAGCCTTTGAATCACGAGAATATTTTTTGTGTTTACAATTTAGGAGGATTGGCTTTGGCGTTTTTTTGTGTGTGAATCAGTTAAAATGGTGGCGGTTCCAGTAAACAGTTCTAAGCAAACTGTCTAATTGTGGTAAAACTGTTAAAATACACAATGAGAGTTCCCAGAAATGATTAAGAACGTGTAATAAACATCTCAAGTACACGTAAATAGATTCTTACTACATTTACTGTCGAATTCAATCACGGAGGTTTCCAGTGGAAAGCTGTGAAATGACGAAAATACTGGTAATGTTTACAAGTCCGGGTACTTCTGGTGGCATTTTCACGGGACTGTGCTTTCAATTATTACGAGTTCATGTTTACAGAGCTCAGAATTGGTGTCTAAAGCCTTTGAATCACGAGAAGAGTTTTTGTGTTTACAATTTAGGAGGATTGGCTTTGGCGGTTTTTTTTGTGTGAATCAGTTAAAATGGTGGCGGTTCCAGTAAATACTTCTAAGCAAACTGTCTAATTGTGGTAAAACTGTTAAAATACACAATGAGAGTTCCCAGAAATGATTAAGAACGTGTAATAAACATCTCAAGTACACGTAAATAGATTCTTACTACATTTACTGTCGAATTCAACACGGAGGTTTCCAGTGGAAAGCTGTGAAATGACGAAAATACTGGTAATGTTTACAAGTACGGGTACTTCTGGTGGCGTTTTCACGGGACTGTGCTTTCATATATTAAGAGTTCATGTTTACAGAGCTAAGAATTGGTGTCTAAAGCCTTTGAATCACGAGAATAGTTTTTGTGTTTACAATTTAGGAGGATTGGCTTTGGCGTTTTTTTTGTGTGAATCAGTTAAAATGGTGGCGGTTCCAGTAAATACTTCTAAGCAAACTGTCTAATTGTGGTAAAACTGTTAAAATACACAATGAGAGTTCCCAGAATTGATTAAGAACGTGTAATAAACCCCTCAAGAACACGTAAATAGATTCTTGCTACATTTACTGTCGAATTCAATCACGGAGGTTTCCAGTGGAAAGCTTTGAAATGACGAAAATACTGGTAATGTTTACAAGTCCGGGTACTTCGGGTGGCGTTTTCACGGGACTGTGCTTTCAATTATTACGAGTTCATGTTTACAGAGCTCAGAATTGGTGTCTAAAGCCTTTGAATCACGAGAATAGTTTTTGTGTTTACAATTTAGGAGGATTGGCTTTGGCGGTTTTTTTTGTGTGAATCAGTTAAAATGGTGGCGGTTCCAGTAAATACTTCTAAGCAAACTGTCTAATTGTGGTAAAACTGTTAAAATACACAATGAGAGTTCCCAGAAATGATTAAGAACGTGTAATAAACATCTCAAGTACACGTAAATAGATTCTTACTACATTTACTGTCGAATTCAATCACGGAGGTTTCCAGTGGAAAGCTGTGAAATGACGAAAATACTGGTAATGTTTACAAGTCCGGGTACTTCTGGTGGCGTTTTCACGGGACTGTGCTTTCAAATATTAAGAGTTCATGTTTACAGAGCTCAGAATTGGTGTCTAAAGCCTTTGAATCACGAGAATAGTTTTTGTGTTTACAATTTAGGAGGATTGGCTTTGGCATTTTTTTTTGTGTGAATCAGTTAAAATGGTGGCGGTTCCAGTAAACAGTTCTAAGCAAACTGTCTAATTGTGGTAAAACTGTTAAAATACACAATGAGAGTTCCCAGAAATGATTAAGAACGTGTAATAAACATCTCAAGTACACGTAAATAGATTCTTACTACATTTACTGTCGAATTCAATCACGGAGGTTTCCAGTGGAAAGCTGTGAAATGACGAAAATACTGGTAATGTTTACAAGTCCGGGTACTTCTGGTGGCGTTTTCACGGGACTGTGCTTTCAATTATTACGAGTTCATGTTTACAGAGCTCAGAATTGGTGTCTAAAGCCTTTGAATCACGAGAAGAGTTTTTGTGTTTACAATTTAGGAGGATTGGCTTTGGCGGTTTTTTTTGTGTGAATCAGTTAAAATGGTGGCGGTTCCAGTAAATACTTCTAAGCAAACTGTCTAATTGTGGTAAAACTGTTAAAATACACAATGAGAGTTCCCAGAAATGATTAAGAACGTGTAATAAACATCTCAAGTACACGTAAATAGATTCTTGCTACATTTACTGTCGAATTCAACACGGAGGTTTCCAGTGGAAAGCTGTGAAATGACGAAAATACTGGTAATGTTTACAAGTACGGGTACTTCTGGTGGCGTTTTCACGGGACTGTGCTTTCAAATATTAAGAGTTCATGTTTACAGAGCTCAGAATTGGTGTCTAAAGCCTTTGAATCACGAGAATAGTTTTTGTGTTTACAATTTAGGAGGATTGGCTTTGGCGTTTTTTTTGTGTGAATCAGTCAAAATGGTGGTGGTTCCAGTAAATACTTCTAAGCAAACTGTCTAATTGTGGTAAAACTGTTAAAATACACAATGAGAGTTCCCAGAAATGATTAAGAACGTGTAATAAACATCTCAAGTACACGTAAATAGATTCTTACTACATTTACTGTCGAATTCAACACGGAGGTTTCCAGTGGAAAGCTGTGAAATGACGAAAATACTGGTAATGTTTACAAGTACGGGTACTTCTGGTGGCGTTTTCACGGGACTGTGCTTTCATATATTAAGAGTTCATGTTTACAGAGCTAAGAATTGGTGTCTAAAGCCTTTGAATCACGAGAATAGTTTTTGTGTTTACAATTTAGGAGGATTGGCTTTGGCGTTTTTTTTGTGTGAATCAGTTAAAATGGTGGCGGTTCCAGTAAATACTTCTAAGCAAACTGTCTAATTGTGGTAAAACTGTTAAAATACACAATGAGAGTTCCCAGAATTGATTAAGAACGTGTAATAAACCCCTCAAGAACACGTAAATAGATTCTTGCTACATTTACTGTCGAATTCAATCATGGAGGTTTCCAGTGGAAAGCTTTGAAATGACGAAAATAATGGTAATGTTTACAAGTCCGGGTACTTCGGGTGGCGTTTTCACGGGACTGTGCTTTCAATTATTACGAGTTCATGTTTACAGAGCTCAGAATTGGTGTCTAAAGCCTTTGAATCACGAGAATAGTTTTTGTGTTTACAATTTAGGAGGATTGGCTTTGGCGGTTTTTTTTGTGTGAATCAGTTAAAATGGTCGCGGTTCCAGTAAATACTTCTAAGCAAACTGTCTAATTGTGGTAAAACTGTTAAAATACACAATGAGAGTTCCCAGAAATGATTAAGAACGTGTAATAAACATCTCAAGTACACGTAAATAGATTCTTACTACATTTACTGTCGAATTCAATCACGGAGGTTTCCAGTGGAAAGCTGTGAAATGACGAAAATACTGGTAATGTTTACAAGTCCGGGTACTTCTGGTGGCGTTTTCACGGGACTGTGCTTTCAAATATTAAGAGTTCACGTTTACAGAGCTCAGAATTGGTGTCTAAAGCCTTTGAATCACGAGAATATTTTTTGTGTTTACAATTTAGGAGGATTGGCTTTGGCGTTTTTTTGTGTGTGAATCAGTTAAAATGGTGGCGGTTCCAGTAAACAGTTCTAAGCAAACTGTCTAATTGTGGTAAAACTGTTAAAATACACAATGAGAGTTCCCAGAAATGATTAAGAACGTGTAATAAACATCTCAAGTACACGTAAATAGATTCTTACTACATTTACTGTCGAATTCAATCACGGAGGTTTCCAGTGGAAAGCTGTGAAATGACGAAAATACTGGTAATGTTTACAAGTACGGGTACTTCTGGTGGCGTTTTCACGGGACTGTGCTTTCAATTATTACGAGTTCATGTTTACAGAGCTCAGAATTGGTGTCTAAAGCCTTTGAATCACGAGAAGAGTTTTTGTGTTTACAATTTAGGAGGATTGGCTTTGGCGGTTTTTTTTGTGTGAATCAGTTAAAATGGTGGCGGTTCCAGTAAATACTTCTAAGCAAACTGTCTAATTGTGGTAAAACTGTTAAAATACACAATGAGAGTTCCCAGAAATGATTAAGAACGTGTAATAAACATCTCAAGTACACGTAAATAGATTCTTACTACATTTACTGTCGAATTCAACACGGAGGTTTCCAGTGGAAAGCTGTGAAATGACGAAAATACTGGTAATGTTTACAAGTACGGGTACTTCTGGTGGCGTTTTCACGGGACTGTGCTTTCATATATTAAGAGTTCATGTTTACAGAGCTAAGAATTGGTGTCTAAAGCCTTTGAATCACGAGAATAGTTTTTGTGTTTACAATTTAGGAGGATTGGCTTTGGCGTTTTTTTTTGTGTGAATCAGTTAAAATGGTGGCGGTTCCAGTAAATACTTCTAAGCAAACTGTCTAATTGTGGTAAAACTGTTAAAATACACAATGAGAGTTCCCAGAATTGATTAAGAACGTGTAATAAACCCCTCAAGAACACGTAAATAGATTCTTGCTACATTTACTGTCGAATTCAATCACGGAGGTTTCCAGTGGAAAGCTTTGAAATGACGAAAATACTGGTAATGTTTACAAGTCCGGGTACTTCGGGTGGCGTTTTCACGGGACTGTGCTTTCAATTATTACGAGTTCATGTTTACAGAGCTCAGAATTGGTGTCTAAAGCCTTTGAATCACGAGAATAGTTTTTGTGTTTACAATTTAGGAGGATTGGCTTTGGCGGTTTTTTTTGTGTGAATCAGTTAAAATGGTGGCGGTTCCAGTAAATACTTCTAAGCAAACTGTCTAATTGTGGTAAAACTGTTAAAATACACAATGAGAGTTCCCAGAAATGATTAAGAACGTGTAATAAACATCTCAAGTACACGTAAATAGATTCTTACTAAATTTACTGTCGAATTCAATCACGGAGGTTTCCAGTGGAAAGCTGTGAAATGACGAAAATACTGGTAATGTTTACAAGTCCGGGTACTTCTGGTGGCGTTTTCACGGGACTGTGCTTTCAAATATTAAGAGTTCACGTTTACAGAGCTCAGAATTGGTGTCTAAAGCCTTTGAATCACGAGAATATTTTTTGTGTTTACAATTTAGGAGGATTGGCTTTGGCGTTTTTTTTTGTGTGAATCAGTTAAAATGGTGGCGGTTCCAGTAAACAGTTCTAAGCAAACTGTCTAATTGTGGTAAAACTGTTAAAATACACAATGAGAGTTCCCAGAAATGATTAAGAACGTGTAATAAACATCTCAAGTACACGTAAATAGATTCTTACTACATTTACTGTCGAATTCAATCACGGAGGTTTCCAGTGGAAAGCTGTGAAATGACGAAAATACTGGTAATGTTTACAAGTCCGGGTACTTCTGGTGGCGTTTTCACGGGACTGTGCTTTCAATTATTACGAGTTCATGTTTACAGAGCTCAGAATTGGTGTCTAAAGCCTTTGAATCACGAGAAGAGTTTTTGTGTTTACAATTTAGGAGGATTGGCTTTGGCGGTTTTTTTTGTGTGAATCAGTTAAAATGGTGGCGGTTCCAGTAAATACTTCTAAGCAAACTGTCTAATTGTGGTAAAACTGTTAAAATACACAATGAGAGTTCCCAGAAATGATTAAGAACGTGTAATAAACATCTCAAGTACACGTAAATAGATTCTTACTACATTTACTGTCGAATTCAACACGGAGGTTTCCAGTGGAAAGCTGTGAAATGACGAAAATACTGGTAATGTTTACAAGTACGGGTACTTCTGGTGGCGTTTTCACGGGACTGTGCTTTCATATATTAAGAGTTCATGTTTACAGAGCTAAGAATTGGTGTCTAAAGCTTTTGAATCACGAGAATAGTTTTTGTGTTTACAATTTAGGAGGATTGGCTTTGGCGTTTTTTTTGTGTGAATCAGTTAAAATGGTGGCGGTTCCAGTAAATACTTCTAAGCAAACTGTCTAATTGTGGTAAAACTGTTAAAATACACAATGAGAGTTCCCAGAATTGATTAAGAACGTGTAATAAACCCCTCAAGAACACGTAAATAGATTCTTGCTACATTTACTGTCGAATTCAATCACGGAGGTTTCCAGTGGAAAGCTTTGAAATGACGAAAATACTGGTAATGTTTACAAGTCCGGGTACTTCGGGTGGCGTTTTCACGGGACTGTGCTTTCAATTATTACGAGTTCATGTTTACAGAGCTCAGAATTGGTGTCTAAAGCCTTTGAATCACGAGAATAGTTTTTGTGTTTACAATTTAGGAGGATTGGCTTTGGCGGTTTTTTTTGTGTGAATCAGTTAAAATGGTGGCGGTTCCAGTAAATACTTCTAAGCAAACTGTCTAATTGTGGTAAAACTGTTAAAATACACAATGAGAGTTCCCAGAAATGATTAAGAACGTGTAATAAACATCTCAAGTACACGTAAATAGATTCTTACTACATTTACTGTCGAATTCAATCACGGAGGTTTCCAGTGGAAAGCTGTGAAATGACGAAAATACTGGTAATGTTTACAAGTCCGGGTACTTCTGGTGGCGTTTTCACGGGACTGTGCTTTCAAATATTAAGAGTTCACGTTTACAGAGCTCAGAATTGGTGTCTAAAGCCTTTGAATCACGAGAATAGTTTTTGTGTTTACAATTTAGGAGGATTGGCTTTGGCATTTTTTTTTGTGTGAATCAGTTAAAATGGTGGCGGTTCCAGTAAACAGTTCTAAGCAAACTGTCTAATTGTGGTAAAACTGTTAAAATACACAATGAGAGTTCCCAGAAATGATTAAGAACGTGTAATAAACATCTCAAGTACACGTAAATAGATTCTTACTACATTTACTGTCGAATTCAATCACGGAGGTTTCCAGTGGAAAGCTGTGAAATGACGAAAATACTGGTAATGTTTACAAGTCCGGGTACTTCTGGTGGCGTTTTCACGGGACTGTGCTTTCAATTATTACGAGTTCATGTTTACAGAGCTCAGAATTGGTGTCTAAAGCCTTTGAATCACGAGAAGAGTTTTTGTGTTTACAATTTAGGAGGATTGGCTTTGGCGGTTTTTTTTGTGTGAATCAGTTAAAATGGTGGCGGTTCCAGTAAATACTTCTAAGCAAACTGTCTAATTGTGGTAAAACTGTTAAAATACACAATGAGAGTTCCCAGAAATGATTAAGAACGTGTAATAAACATCTCAAGTACACGTAAATAGATTCTTGCTACATTTACTGTCGAATTCAACACGGAGGTTTCCAGTGGAAAGCTGTGAAATGACAAAAATACTGGTAATGTTTACAAGTACGGGTACTTCTGGTGGCGTTTTCACGGGACTGTGCTTTCAAATATTAAGAGTTCATGTTTACAGAGCTCAGAATTGGTGTCTAAAGCCTTTGAATCACGAGAATAGTTTTTGTGTTTACAATTTAGGAGGATTGGCTTTGGCGTTTTTTTTGTGTGAATCAGTCAAAATGGTGGTGGTTCCAGTAAATACTTCTAAGCAAACTGTCTAATTGTGGTAAAACTGTTAAAATACACAATGAGAGTTCCCAGAAATGATTAAGAACGTGTAATAAACATCTCAAGTACACGTAAATAGATTCTTACTACATTTACTGTCGAATTCAACACGGAGGTTTCCAGTGGAAAGCTGTGAAATGACGAAAATACTGGTAATGTTTACAAGTACGGGTACTTCTGGTGGCGTTTTCACGGGACTGTGCTTTCATATATTAAGAGTTCATGTTTACAGAGCTAAGAATTGGTGTCTAAAGCCTTTGAATCACGAGAATAGTTTTTGTGTTTACAATTTAGGAGGATTGGCTTTGGCGTTTTTTTTGTGTGAATCAGTTAAAATGGTGGCGGTTCCAGTAAATACTTCTAAGCAAACTGTCTAATTGTGGTAAAACTGTTAAAATACACAATGAGAGTTCCCAGAATTGATTAAGAACGTGTAATAAACCCCTCAAGAACACGTAAATAGATTCTTGCTACATTTACTGTCGAATTCAATCATGGAGGTTTCCAGTGGAAAGCTTTGAAATGACGAAAATAATGGTAATGTTTACAAGTCCGGGTACTTCGGGTGGCGTTTTCACGGGACTGTGCTTTCAATTATTACGAGTTCATGTTTACAGAGCTCAGAATTGGTGTCTAAAGCCTTTGAATCACGAGAATAGTCTTTGTGTTTACAATTTAGGAGGATTGGCTTTGGCGGTTTTTTTTGTGTGAATCAGTTAAAATGGTGGCGGTTCCAGTAAATACTTCTAAGCAAACTGTCTAATTGTGGTAAAACTGTTAAAATACACAATGAGAGTTCCCAGAAATGATTAAGAACGTGTAATAAACATCTCAAGTACACGTAAATAGATTCTTACTACATTTACTGTCGAATTCAATCACGGAGGTTTCCAGTGGAAAGCTGTGAAATGACGAAAATACTGGTAATGTTTACAAGTCCGGGTACTTCTGGTGGCGTTTTCACGGGACTGTGCTTTCAAATATTAAGAGTTCACGTTTACAGAGCTCAGAATTGGTGTCTAAAGCCTTTGAATCACGAGAATATTTTTTGTGTTTACAATTTAGGAGGATTGGCTTTGGCGTTTTTTTTTGTGTGAATCAGTTAAAATGGTGGCGGTTCCAGTAAACAGTTCTAAGCAAACTGTCTAATTGTGGTAAAACTGTTAAAATACACAATGAGAGTTCCCAGAAATGATTAAGAACGTGTAATAAACATCTCAAGTACACGTAAATAGATTCTTACTACATTTACTGTCGAATTCAATCACGGAGGTTTCCAGTGGAAAGCTGTGAAATGACGAAAATACTGGTAATGTTTACAAGTACGGGTACTTCTGGTGGCGTTTTCACGGGACTGTGCTTTCAATTATTACGAGTTCATGTTTACAGAGCTCAGAATTGGTGTCTAAAGCCTTTGAATCACGAGAAGAGTTTTTGTGTTTACAATTTAGGAGGATTGGCTTTGGCGGTTTTTTTTGTGTGAATCAGTTAAAATGGTGGCGGTTCCAGTAAATACTTCTAAGCAAACTGTCTAATTGTGGTAAAACTGTTAAAATACACAATGAGAGTTCCCAGAAATGATTAAGAACGTGTAATAAACATCTCAAGTACACGTAAATAGATTCTTACTACATTTACTGTCGAATTCAACACGGAGGTTTCCAGTGGAAAGCTGTGAAATGACGAAAATACTGGTAATGTTTACAAGTACGGGTACTTCTGGTGGCGTTTTCACGGGACTGTGCTTTCATATATTAAGAGTTCATGTTTACAGAGCTAAGAATTGGTGTCTAAAGCCTTTGAATCACGAGAATAGTTTTTGTGTTTACAATTTAGGAGGATTGGCTTTGGCGTTTTTTTTGTGTGAATCAGTTAAAATGGTGGCGGTTCCAGTAAATACTTCTAAGCAAACTGTCTAATTGTGGTAAAACTGTTAAAATACACAATGAGAGTTCCCAGAATTGATTAAGAACGTGTAATAAACCCCTCAAGAACACGTAAATAGATTCTTGCTACATTTACTGTCGAATTCAATCACGGAGGTTTCCAGTGGAAAGCTTTGAAATGACGAAAATACTGGTAATGTTTACAAGTCCGGGTACTTCGGGTGGCGTTTTCACGGGACTGTGCTTTCAATTATTACGAGTTCATGTTTACAGAGCTCAGAATTGGTGTCTAAAGCCTTTGAATCACGAGAATAGTTTTTGTGTTTACAATTTAGGAGGATTGGCTTTGGCGGTTTTTTTTGTGTGAATCAGTTAAAATGGTGGCGGTTCCAGTAAATACTTCTAAGCAAACTGTCTAATTGTGGTAAAACTGTTAAAATACACAATGAGAGTTCCCAGAAATGATTAAGAACGTGTAATAAACATCTCAAGTACACGTAAATAGATTCTTACTACATTTACTGTCGAATTCAATCACGGAGGTTTCCAGTGGAAAGCTGTGAAATGACGAAAATACTGGTAATGTTTACAAGTCCGGGTACTTCTGGTGGCGTTTTCACGGGACTGTGCTTTCAAATATTAAGAGTTCACGTTTACAGAGCTCAGAATTGGTGTCTAAAGCCTTTGAATCACGAGAATATTTTTTGTGTTTACAATTTAGGAGGATTGGCTTTGGCGTTTTTTTTTGTGTGAATCAGTTAAAATGGTGGCGGTTCCAGTAAACAGTTCTAAGCAAACTGTCTAATTGTGGTAAAACTGTTAAAATACACAATGAGAGTTCCCAGAAATGATTAAGAACGTGTAATAAACATCTCAAGTACACGTAAATAGATTCTTACTACATTTACTGTCGAATTCAATCACGGAGGTTTCCAGTGGAAAGCTGTGAAATGACGAAAATACTGGTAATGTTTACAAGTCCGGGTACTTCTGGTGGCGTTTTCACGGGACTGTGCTTTCAATTATTACGAGTTCATGTTTACAGAGCTCAGAATTGGTGTCTAAAGCCTTTGAATCACGAGAAGAGTTTTTGTGTTTACAATTTAGGAGGATTGGCTTTGGCGGTTTTTTTTGTGTGAATCAGTTAAAATGGTGGCGGTTCCAGTAAATACTTCTAAGCAAACTGTCTAATTGTGGTAAAACTGTTAAAATACACAATGAGAGTTCCCAGAAATGATTAAGAACGTGTAATAAACATCTCAAGTACACGTAAATAGATTCTTACTACATTTACTGTCGAATTCAATCACGGAGGTTTCCAGTGGAAAGCTGTGAAATGACGAAAATACTGGTAATGTTTACAAGTCCGGGTACTTCTGGTGGCGTTTTCATGGGACTGTGCTTTCAAATATTAAGAGTTCACGTTTACAGAGCTCAGAATTGGTGTCTAAAGTCTTTGAATCACGAGAATAGTTTTTGTGTTTACAATTTAGGAGGATTGGCTTTGGCGGTTTTTTTTGTGTGAATCAGTTAAAATGGTGGCGGTTCCAGTAAATACTTCTAAGCAAACTGTCTAATTGTGGTAAAACTGTTAAAATACACAATGAGAGTTCCCAGAAATGATTAAGAACGTGTAATAAACATCTCAAGTACACGTAAATAGATTCTTACTACATTTACTGTCGAATTCAACACGGAGGTTTCCAGTGGAAAGCTGTGAAATGACGAAAATACTGGTAATGTTTACAAGTACGGGTACTTCTGGTGGCGTTTTCACGGGACTGTGCTTTCAAATATTAAGAGTTCATGTTTTCAGAGCTCAGAATTGGTGTCTAAAGCCTTTGAATGACGAGAATAGTGTTTTTGTTTACAATTTAGGAGGATTGGCTTTGGCGTTTTTTTTTGTGAGAATCAGTTAAAATGGTGGCGGTTCCAGTAAATACTTCTAAGCAAACTGTCTAATTGTGGTAAAACTGTTAAAATACACAATGAGAGTTCCCAGAAATGATTAAGAACGTGTAATAAACATCTCAAGTACACGTAAATAGATTCTTACTACATTTACTGTCGAATTCAACACGGAGGTTTCCAGTGGAAAGCTGTGAAATGACGAAAATACTGGTAATGTTTACAAGTACGGGTACTTCTGGTGGCGTTTTCACGGGACTGTGCTTTCATATATTAAGAGTTCATGTTTACAGAGCTAAGAATTGGTGTCTAAAGCCTTTGAATCACGAGAATAGTTTTTGTGTTTACAATTTAGGAGGATTGGCTTTGGCGTTTTTTTTGTGTGAATCAGTTAAAATGGTGGCGGTTCCAGTAAATACTTCTAAGCAAACTGTCTAATTGTGGTAAAACTGTTAAAATACACAATGAGAGTTCCCAGAATTGATTAAGAACGTGTAATAAACCCCTCAAGAACACGTAAATAGATTCTTGCTACATTTACTGTCGAATTCAATCATGGAGGTTTCCAGTGGAAAGCTTTGAAATGACGAAAATAATGGTAATGTTTACAAGTCCGGGTACTTCGGGTGGCGTTTTCACGGGACTGTGCTTTCAATTATTACGAGTTCATGTTTACAGAGCTCAGAATTGGTGTCTAAAGCCTTTGAATCACGAGAATAGTTTTTGTGTTTACAATTTAGGAGGATTGGCTTTGGCGGTTTTTTTTGTGTGAATCAGTTAAAATGGTGGCGGTTCCAGTAAATACTTCTAAGCAAACTGTCTAATTGTGGTAAAACTGTTAAAATACACAATGAGAGTTCCCAGAAATGATTAAGAACGTGTAATAAACATCTCAAGTACACGTAAATAGATTCTTACTACATTTACTGTCGAATTCAATCACGGAGGTTTCCAGTGGAAAGCTGTGAAATGACGAAAATACTGGTAATGTTTACAAGTCCGGGTACTTCTGGTGGCGTTTTCACGGGACTGTGCTTTCAAATATTAAGAGTTCACGTTTACAGAGCTCAGAATTGGTGTCTAAAGCCTTTGAATCACGAGAATATTTTTTGTGTTTACAATTTAGGAGGATTGGCTTTGGCGTTTTTTTTTGTGTGAATCAGTTAAAATGGTGGCGGTTCCAGTAAACAGTTCTAAGCAAACTGTCTAATTGTGGTAAAACTGTTAAAATACACAATGAGAGTTCCCAGAAATGATTAAGAACGTGTAATAAACATCTCAAGTACACGTAAATAGATTCTTACTACATTTACTGTCGAATTCAATCACGGAGGTTTCCAGTGGAAAGCTGTGAAATGACGAAAATACTGGTAATGTTTACAAGTCCGGGTACTTCTGGTGGCATTTTCACGGGACTGTGCTTTCAATTATTACGAGTTCATGTTTACAGAGCTCAGAATTGGTGTCTAAAGCCTTTGAATCACGAGAAGAGTTTTTGTGTTTACAATTTAGGAGGATTGGCTTTGGCGGTTTTTTTTGTGTGAATCAGTTAAAATGGTGGCGGTTCCAGTAAATACTTCTAAGCAAACTGTCTAATTGTGGTAAAACTGTTAAAATACACAATGAGAGTTCCCAGAAATGATTAAGAACGTGTAATAAACATCTCAAGTACACGTAAATAGATTCTTACTACATTTACTGTCGAATTCAACACGGAGGTTTCCAGTGGAAAGCTGTGAAATGACGAAAATACTGGTAATGTTTACAAGTACGGGTACTTCTGGTGGCGTTTTCACGGGACTGTGCTTTCATATATTAAGAGTTCATGTTTACAGAGCTAAGAATTGGTGTCTAAAGCCTTTGAATCACGAGAATAGTTTTTGTGTTTACAATTTAGGAGGATTGGCTTTGGCGTTTTTTTTGTGTGAATCAGTTAAAATGGTGGCGGTTCCAGTAAATACTTCTAAGCAAACTGTCTAATTGTGGTAAAACTGTTAAAATACACAATGAGAGTTCCCAGAATTGATTAAGAACGTGTAATAAACCCCTCAAGAACACGTAAATAGATTCTTGCTACATTTACTGTCGAATTCAATCACGGAGGTTTCCAGTGGAAAGCTTTGAAATGACGAAAATACTGGTAATGTTTACAAGTCCGGGTACTTCGGGTGGCGTTTTCACGGGACTGTGCTTTCAATTATTACGAGTTCATGTTTACAGAGCTCAGAATTGGTGTCTAAAGCCTTTGAATCACGAGAATAGTTTTTGTGTTTACAATTTAGGAGGATTGGCTTTGGCGGTTTTTTTTGTGTGAATCAGTTAAAATGGTGGCGGTTCCAGTAAATACTTCTAAGCAAACTGTCTAATTGTGGTAAAACTGTTAAAATACACAATGAGAGTTCCCAGAAATGATTAAGAACGTGTAATAAACATCTCAAGTACACGTAAATAGATTCTTACTACATTTACTGTCGAATTCAATCACGGAGGTTTCCAGTGGAAAGCTGTGAAATGACGAAAATACTGGTAATGTTTACAAGTCCGGGTACTTCTGGTGGCGTTTTCACGGGACTGTGCTTTCAAATATTAAGAGTTCATGTTTACAGAGCTCAGAATTGGTGTCTAAAGCCTTTGAATCACGAGAATAGTTTTTGTGTTTACAATTTAGGAGGATTGGCTTTGGCATTTTTTTTTGTGTGAATCAGTTAAAATGGTGGCGGTTCCAGTAAACAGTTCTAAGCAAACTGTCTAATTGTGGTAAAACTGTTAAAATACACAATGAGAGTTCCCAGAAATGATTAAGAACGTGTAATAAACATCTCAAGTACACGTAAATAGATTCTTACTACATTTACTGTCGAATTCAATCACGGAGGTTTCCAGTGGAAAGCTGTGAAATGACGAAAATACTGGTAATGTTTACAAGTCCGGGTACTTCTGGTGGCGTTTTCACGGGACTGTGCTTTCAATTATTACGAGTTCATGTTTACAGAGCTCAGAATTGGTGTCTAAAGCCTTTGAATCACGAGAAGAGTTTTTGTGTTTACAATTTAGGAGGATTGGCTTTGGCGGTTTTTTTTGTGTGAATCAGTTAAAATGGTGGCGGTTCCAGTAAATACTTCTAAGCAAACTGTCTAATTGTGGTAAAACTGTTAAAATACACAATGAGAGTTCCCAGAAATGATTAAGAACGTGTAATAAACATCTCAAGTACACGTAAATAGATTCTTGCTACATTTACTGTCGAATTCAACACGGAGGTTTCCAGTGGAAAGCTGTGAAATGACGAAAATACTGGTAATGTTTACAAGTACGGGTACTTCTGGTGGCGTTTTCACGGGACTGTGCTTTCAAATATTAAGAGTTCATGTTTACAGAGCTCAGAATTGGTGTCTAAAGCCTTTGAATCACGAGAATAGTTTTTGTGTTTACAATTTAGGAGGATTGGCTTTGGCGTTTTTTTTTGTGTGAATCAGTCAAAATGGTGGTGGTTCCAGTAAATACTTCTAAGCAAACTGTCTAATTGTGGTAAAACTGTTAAAATACACAATGAGAGTTCCCAGAAATGATTAAGAACGTGTAATAAACATCTCAAGTACACGTAAATAGATTCTTACTACATTTACTGTCGAATTCAACACGGAGGTTTCCAGTGGAAAGCTGTGAAATGACGAAAATACTGGTAATGTTTACAAGTACGGGTACTTCTGGTGGCGTTTTCACGGGACTGTGCTTTCATATATTAAGAGTTCATGTTTACAGAGCTAAGAATTGGTGTCTAAAGCCTTTGAATCACGAGAATAGTTTTTGTGTTTACAATTTAGGAGGATTGGCTTTGGCGTTTTTTTTGTGTGAATCAGTTAAAATGGTGGCGGTTCCAGTAAATACTTCTAAGCAAACTGTCTAATTGTGGTAAAACTGTTAAAATACACAATGAGAGTTCCCAGAATTGATTAAGAACGTGTAATAAACCCCTCAAGAACACGTAAATAGATTCTTGCTACATTTACTGTCGAATTCAATCATGGAGGTTTCCAGTGGAAAGCTTTGAAATGACGAAAATAATGGTAATGTTTACAAGTCCGGGTACTTCGGGTGGCGTTTTCACGGGACTGTGCTTTCAATTATTACGAGTTCATGTTTACAGAGCTCAGAATTGGTGTCTAAAGCCTTTGAATCACGAGAATAGTTTTTGTGTTTACAATTTAGGAGGATTGGCTTTGGCGGTTTTTTTTGTGTGAATCAGTTAAAATGGTCGCGGTTCCAGTAAATACTTCTAAGCAAACTGTCTAATTGTGGTAAAACTGTTAAAATACACAATGAGAGTTCCCAGAAATGATTAAGAACGTGTAATAAACATCTCAAGTACACGTAAATAGATTCTTACTACATTTACTGTCGAATTCAATCACGGAGGTTTCCAGTGGAAAGCTGTGAAATGACGAAAATACTGGTAATGTTTACAAGTCCGGGTACTTCTGGTGGCGTTTTCACGGGACTGTGCTTTCAAATATTAAGAGTTCACGTTTACAGAGCTCAGAATTGGTGTCTAAAGCCTTTGAATCACGAGAATATTTTTTGTGTTTACAATTTAGGAGGATTGGCTTTGGCGTTTTTTTGTGTGTGAATCAGTTAAAATGGTGGCGGTTCCAGTAAACAGTTCTAAGCAAACTGTCTAATTGTGGTAAAACTGTTAAAATACACAATGAGAGTTCCCAGAAATGATTAAGAACGTGTAATAAACATCTCAAGTACACGTAAATAGATTCTTACTACATTTACTGTCGAATTCAATCACGGAGGTTTCCAGTGGAAAGCTGTGAAATGACGAAAATACTGGTAATGTTTACAAGTACGGGTACTTCTGGTGGCGTTTTCACGGGACTGTGCTTTCAATTATTACGAGTTCATGTTTACAGAGCTCAGAATTGGTGTCTAAAGCCTTTGAATCACGAGAAGAGTTTTTGTGTTTACAATTTAGGAGGATTGGCTTTGGCGGTTTTTTTTGTGTGAATCAGTTAAAATGGTGGCGGTTCCAGTAAATACTTCTAAGCAAACTGTCTAATTGTGGTAAAACTGTTAAAATACACAATGAGAGTTCCCAGAAATGATTAAGAACGTGTAATAAACATCTCAAGTACACGTAAATAGATTCTTACTACATTTACTGTCGAATTCAACACGGAGGTTTCCAGTGGAAAGCTGTGAAATGACGAAAATACTGGTAATGTTTACAAGTACGGGTACTTCTGGTGGCGTTTTCACGGGACTGTGCTTTCATATATTAAGAGTTCATGTTTACAGAGCTAAGAATTGGTGTCTAAAGCCTTTGAATCACGAGAATAGTTTTTGTGTTTACAATTTAGGAGGATTGGCTTTGGCGTTTTTTTTGTGTGAATCAGTTAAAATGGTGGCGGTTCCAGTAAATACTTCTAAGCAAACTGTCTAATTGTGGTAAAACTGTTAAAATACACAATGAGAGTTCCCAGAATTGATTAAGAACGTGTAATAAACCCCTCAAGAACACGTAAATAGATTCTTGCTACATTTACTGTCGAATTCAATCACGGAGGTTTCCAGTGGAAAGCTTTGAAATGACGAAAATACTGGTAATGTTTACAAGTCCGGGTACTTCGGGTGGCGTTTTCACGGGACTGTGCTTTCAATTATTACGAGTTCATGTTTACAGAGCTCAGAATTGGTGTCTAAAGCCTTTGAATCACGAGAATAGTTTTTGTGTTTACAATTTAGGAGGATTGGCTTTGGCGGTTTTTTTTGTGTGAATCAGTTAAAATGGTGGCGGTTCCAGTAAATACTTCTAAGCAAACTGTCTAATTGTGGTAAAACTGTTAAAATACACAATGAGAGTTCCCAGAAATGATTAAGAACGTGTAATAAACATCTCAAGTACACGTAAATAGATTCTTACTAAATTTACTGTCGAATTCAATCACGGAGGTTTCCAGTGGAAAGCTGTGAAATGACGAAAATACTGGTAATGTTTACAAGTCCGGGTACTTCTGGTGGCGTTTTCACGGGACTGTGCTTTCAAATATTAAGAGTTCACGTTTACAGAGCTCAGAATTGGTGTCTAAAGCCTTTGAATCACGAAAATATTTTTTGTGTTTACAATTTAGGAGGATTGGCTTTGGCGTTTTTTTTTGTGTGAATCAGTTAAAATGGTGGCGGTTCCAGTAAACAGTTCTAAGCAAACTGTCTAATTGTGGTAAAACTGTTAAAATACACAATGAGAGTTCCCAGAAATGATTAAGAACGTGTAATAAACATCTCAAGTACACGTAAATAGATTCTTACTACATTTACTGTCGAATTCAATCACGGAGGTTTCCAGTGGAAAGCTGTGAAATGACGAAAATACTGGTAATGTTTACAAGTCCGGGTACTTCTGGTGGCGTTTTCACGGGACTGTGCTTTCAATTATTACGAGTTCATGTTTACAGAGCTCAGAATTGGTGTCTAAAGCCTTTGAATCACGAGAAGAGTTTTTGTGTTTACAATTTAGGAGGATTGGCTTTGGCGGTTTTTTTTGTGTGAATCAGTTAAAATGGTGGCGGTTCCAGTAAATACTTCTAAGCAAACTGTCTAATTGTGGTAAAACTGTTAAAATACACAATGAGAGTTCCCAGAAATGATTAAGAACGTGTAATAAACATCTCAAGTACACGTAAATAGATTCTTACTACATTTACTGTCGAATTCAACACGGAGGTTTCCAGTGGAAAGCTGTGAAATGACGAAAATACTGGTAATGTTTACAAGTCCGGGTACTTCTGGTGGCGTTTTCACGGTACTGTGCTTTCATATATTAAGAGTTCATGTTTACAGAGCTAAGAATTGGTGTCTAAAGCTTTTGAATCACGAGAATAGTTTTTGTGTTTACAATTTAGGAGGATTGGCTTTGGCGTTTTTTTTGTGTGAATCAGTTAAAATGGTGGCGGTTCCAGTAAATACTTCTAAGCAAACTGTCTAATTGTGGTAAAACTGTTAAAATACACAATGAGAGTTCCCAGAATTGATTAAGAACGTGTAATAAACCCCTCAAGAACACGTAAATAGATTCTTGCTACATTTACTGTCGAATTCAATCACGGAGGTTTCCAGTGGAAAGCTTTGAAATGACGAAAATACTGGTAATGTTTACAAGTCCGGGTACTTCGGGTGGCGTTTTCACGGGACTGTGCTTTCAATTATTACGAGTTCATGTTTACAGAGCTCAGAATTGGTGTCTAAAGCCTTTGAATCACGAGAATAGTTTTTGTGTTTACAATTTAGGAGGATTGGCTTTGGCGGTTTTTTTTGTGTGAATCAGTTAAAATGGTGGCGGTTCCAGTAAATACTTCTAAGCAAACTGTCTAATTGTGGTAAAACTGTTAAAATACACAATGAGAGTTCCCAGAAATGATTAAGAACGTGTAATAAACATCTCAAGTACACGTAAATAGATTCTTACTACATTTACTGTCGAATTCAATCACGGAGGTTTCCAGTGGAAAGCTGTGAAATGACGAAAATACTGGTAATGTTTACAAGTCCGGGTACTTCTGGTGGCGTTTTCACGGGACTGTGCTTTCAAATATTAAGAGTTCACGTTTACAGAGCTCAGAATTGGTGTCTAAAGCCTTTGAATCACGAGAATAGTTTTTGTGTTTACAATTTAGGAGGATTGGCTTTGGCATTTTTTTTTGTGTGAATCAGTTAAAATGGTGGCGGTTCCAGTAAACAGTTCTAAGCAAACTGTCTAATTGTGGTAAAACTGTTAAAATACACAATGAGAGTTCCCAGAAATGATTAAGAACGTGTAATAAACATCTCAAGTACACGTAAATAGATTCTTACTACATTTACTGTCGAATTCAATCACGGAGGTTTCCAGTGGAAAGCTGTGAAATGACGAAAATACTGGTAATGTTTACAAGTCCGGGTACTTCGGGTGGCGTTTTCACGGGACTGTGCTTTCAATTATTACGAGTTCATGTTTACAGAGCTCAGAATTGGTGTCTAAAGCCTTTGAATCACGAGAAGAGTTTTTGTGTTTACAATTTAGGAGGATTGGCTTTGGCGGTTTTTTTTGTGTGAATCAGTTAAAATGGTGGCGGTTCCAGTAAATACTTCTAAGCAAACTGTCTAATTGTGGTAAAACTGTTAAAATACACAATGAGAGTTCCCAGAAATGATTAAGAACGTGTAATAAACATCTCAAGTACACGTAAATAGATTCTTGCTACATTTACTGTCGAATTCAACACGGAGGTTTCCAGTGGAAAGCTGTGAAATGACAAAAATACTGGTAATGTTTACAAGTACGGGTACTTCTGGTGGCGTTTTCACGGGACTGTGCTTTCAAATATTAAGAGTTCATGTTTACAGAGCTCAGAATTGGTGTCTAAAGCCTTTGAATCACGAGAATAGTTTTTGTGTTTACAATTTAGGAGGATTGGCTTTGGCGTTTTTTTTGTGTGAATCAGTCAAAATGGTGGTGGTTCCAGTAAATACTTCTAAGCAAACTGTCTAATTGTGGTAAAACTGTTAAAATACACAATGAGAGTTCCCAGAAATGATTAAGAACGTGTAATAAACATCTCAAGTACACGTAAATAGATTCTTACTACATTTACTGTCGAATTCAACACGGAGGTTTCCAGTGGAAAGCTGTGAAATGACGAAAATACTGGTAATGTTTACAAGTACGGGTACTTCTGGTGGCGTTTTCACGGGACTGTGCTTTCATATATTAAGAGTTCATGTTTACAGAGCTAAGAATTGGTGTCTAAAGCCTTTGAATCACGAGAATAGTTTTTGTGTTTACAATTTAGGAGGATTGGCTTTGGCGTTTTTTTTGTGTGAATCAGTTAAAATGGTGGCGGTTCCAGTAAATACTTCTAAGCAAACTGTCTAATTGTGGTAAAACTGTTAAAATACACAATGAGAGTTCCCAGAATTGATTAAGAACGTGTAATAAACCCCTCAAGAACACGTAAATAGATTCTTGCTACATTTACTGTCGAATTCAATCATGGAGGTTTCCAGTGGAAAGCTTTGAAATGACGAAAATAATGGTAATGTTTACAAGTCCGGGTACTTCGGGTGGCGTTTTCACGGGACTGTGCTTTCAATTATTACGAGTTCATGTTTACAGAGCTCAGAATTGGTGTCTAAAGCCTTTGAATCACGAGAATAGTTTTTGTGTTTACAATTTAGGAGGATTGGCTTTGGCGGTTTTTTTTGTGTGAATCAGTTAAAATGGTGGCGGTTCCAGTAAATACTTCTAAGCAAACTGTCTAATTGTGGTAAAACTGTTAAAATACACAATGAGAGTTCCCAGAAATGATTAAGAACGTGTAATAAACATCTCAAGTACACGTAAATAGATTCTTACTACATTTACTGTCGAATTCAATCACGGAGGTTTCCAGTGGAAAGCTGTGAAATGACGAAAATACTGGTAATGTTTACAAGTCCGGGTACTTCTGGTGGCGTTTTCACGGGACTGTGCTTTCAAATATTAAGAGTTCACGTTTACAGAGCTCAGAATTGGTGTCTAAAGCCTTTGAATCACGAGAATATTTTTTGTGTTTACAATTTAGGAGGATTGGCTTTGGCGTTTTTTTTTGTGTGAATCAGTTAAAATGGTGGCGGTTCCAGTAAACAGTTCTAAGCAAACTGTCTAATTGTGGTAAAACTGTTAAAATACACAATGAGAGTTCCCAGAAATGATTAAGAACGTGTAATAAACATCTCAAGTACACGTAAATAGATTCTTACTACATTTACTGTCGAATTCAATCACGGAGGTTTCCAGTGGAAAGCTGTGAAATGACGAAAATACTGGTAATGTTTACAAGTACGGGTACTTCTGGTGGCGTTTTCACGGGACTGTGCTTTCAATTATTACGAGTTCATGTTTACAGAGCTCAGAATTGGTGTCTAAAGCCTTTGAATCACGAGAAGAGTTTTTGTGTTTACAATTTAGGAGGATTGGCTTTGGCGGTTTTTTTTGTGTGAATCAGTTAAAATGGTGGCGGTTCCAGTAAATACTTCTAAGCAAACTGTCTAATTGTGGTAAAACTGTTAAAATACACAATGAGAGTTCCCAGAAATGATTAAGAACGTGTAATAAACATCTCAAGTACACGTAAATAGATTCTTACTACATTTACTGTCGAATTCAACACGGAGGTTTCCAGTGGAAAGCTGTGAAATGACGAAAATACTGGTAATGTTTACAAGTACGGGTACTTCTGGTGGCGTTTTCACGGGACTGTGCTTTCATATATTAAGAGTTCATGTTTACAGAGCTAAGAATTGGTGTCTAAAGCCTTTGAATCACGAGAATAGTTTTTGTGTTTACAATTTAGGAGGATTGGCTTTGGCGTTTTTTTTGTGTGAATCAGTTAAAATGGTGGCGGTTCCAGTAAATACTTCTAAGCAAACTGTCTAATTGTGGTAAAACTGTTAAAATACACAATGAGAGTTCCCAGAATTGATTAAGAACGTGTAATAAACCCCTCAAGAACACGTAAATAGATTCTTGCTACATTTACTGTCGAATTCAATCACGGAGGTTTCCAGTGGAAAGCTTTGAAATGACGAAAATACTGGTAATGTTTACAAGTCCGGGTACTTCGGGTGGCGTTTTCACGGGACTGTGCTTTCAATTATTACGAGTTCATGTTTACAGAGCTCAGAATTGGTGTCTAAAGCCTTTGAATCACGAGAATAGTTTTTGTGTTTACAATTTAGGAGGATTGGCTTTGGCGGTTTTTTTTGTGTGAATCAGTTAAAATGGTGGCGGTTCCAGTAAATACTTCTAAGCAAACTGTCTAATTGTGGTAAAACTGTTAAAATACACAATGAGAGTTCCCAGAAATGATTAAGAACGTGTAATAAACATCTCAAGTACACGTAAATAGATTCTTACTACATTTACTGTCGAATTCAATCACGGAGGTTTCCAGTGAAAAGCTGTGAAATGACGAAAATACTGGTAATGTTTACAAGTCCGGGTACTTCTGGTGGCGTTTTCACGGGACTGTGCTTTCAAATATTAAGAGTTCACGTTTACAGAGCTCAGAATTGGTGTCTAAAGCCTTTGAATCACGAGAATATTTTTTGTGTTTACAATTTAGGAGGATTGGCTTTGGCGTTTTTTTTTGTGTGAATCAGTTAAAATGGTGGCGGTTCCAGTAAACAGTTCTAAGCAAACTGTCTAATTGTGGTAAAACTGTTAAAATACACAATGAGAGTTCCCAGAAATGATTAAGAACGTGTAATAAACATCTCAAGTACACGTAAATAGATTCTTACTACATTTACTGTCGAATTCAATCACGGAGGTTTCCAGTGGAAAGCTGTGAAATGACGAAAATACTGGTAATGTTTACAAGTCCGGGTACTTCTGGTGGCGTTTTCACGGGACTGTGCTTTCAATTATTACGAGTTCATGTTTACAGAGCTCAGAATTGGTGTCTAAAGCCTTTGAATCACGAGAAGAGTTTTTGTGTTTACAATTTAGGAGGATTGGCTTTGGCGGTTTTTTTTGTGTGAATCAGTTAAAATGGTGGCGGTTCCAGTAAATACTTCTAAGCAAACTGTCTAATTGTGGTAAAACTGTTAAAATACACAATGAGAGTTCCCAGAAATGATTAAGAACGTGTAATAAACATCTCAAGTACACGTAAATAGATTCTTACTACATTTACTGTCGAATTCAATCACGGAGGTTTCCAGTGGAAAGCTGTGAAATGACGAAAATACTGGTAATGTTTACAAGTCCGGGTACTTCTGGTGGCGTTTTCATGGGACTGTGCTTTCAAATATTAAGAGTTCACGTTTACAGAGCTCAGAATTGGTGTCTAAAGTCTTTGAATCACGAGAATAGTTTTTGTGTTTACAATTTAGGAGGATTGGCTTTGGCGGTTTTTTTTGTGTGAATCAGTTAAAATGGTGGCGGTTCCAGTAAATACTTCTAAGCAAACTGTCTAATTGTGGTAAAACTGTTAAAATACACAATGAGAGTTCCCAGAAATGATTAAGAACGTGTAATAAAAATCTCAAGTACACGTAAATAGATTCTTACTACATTTACTGTCGAATTCAACACAGAGGTTTCCAGTGGAAAGCTGTGAAATGACGAAAATACTGGTAATGTTTACAAGTCCGGGTACTTCTGGTGGCGTTTTCACGGGACTGTGCTTTCAATTATTACGAGTTCATGTTTACAGAGCTCAGAATTGGTGTCTAAAGCCTTTGAATCACGAGAATAGTTTTTGTGTTTACAATTTAGGAGGATTGGCTTTGGCGTTTTTTTTGTGTGAATCAGTTAAAATGGTGGCGGTTCCAGTAATTCTTCTAAGCAAACTGTCTAATTGTGGTAAAACTGTTAAAATACACAATGAGAGTTCCCAGAAATGATTAAGAACGTGTAATAAACATCTCAAGTACACGTAAATAGATTCTTACTACATTTACTGTCGAATTCAACACGGAGGTTTCCAGTGGAAAGCTGTGAAATGACGAAAATACTGGTAATGTTTACAAGTACGGGTACTTCTGGTGGCGTTTTCACGGGACTGTGCTTTCAAATATTAAGAGTTCATGTTTTCAGAGCTCAGAATTGGTGTCTAAAGCCTTTGAATGACGAGAATAGTGTTTTTGTTTACAATTTAGGAGGATTGGCTTTGGCGTTTTTTTTTGTGAGAATCAGTTAAAATGGTGGCGGTTCCAGTAAATACTTCTAAGCAAACTGTCTAATTGTGGTAAAACTGTTAAAATACACAATGAGAGTTCCCAGAAATGATTAAGAACGTGTAATAAACCCCTCAAGTACACGTAAATAGATTCTTACTACATTTACTGTCGAATTCAACACGGAGGTTTCCAGTGGAAAGCTGTGAAATGACGAAAATACTGGTAATGTTTACAGGTACGGGTACTTCTGGTGGCGTTTTCACGGGACTGTGCTTTCAAATATTAAGAGTTCATGTTTACAGAGCTAAGAATTGGTGTCTAAAGCCTTTGAATCACGAGAATAGTTTTTGTGCTTACAATTTAGGAGGATTGGCTTTGGCGTTTTTTTTGTGTGAATCAGTTAAAATAGTGGCGGTTCCAGTAAATACTTCTAAGCAAACTGTCTAATTGTGGTAAAACTGTTAAAATACACAATGAGAGTTCCCAGAAATGATTAAGAACGTGTAATAAACCCCTCAAGTACACGTAAATAGATTCTTACTACATTTACTGTCGAATTCAATCACGGAGGTTTCCAGTGGAAAGCTGTGAAATGACGAAAATACTGGTAATGTTTTCAAGTCCGGGTACTTCGGGTGGCGTTTTCACGGGACTGTGCTTTCAATTATTACGAGTTCATGTTTACAGAGCTCGGAATTGGTGTCTAAAGCCTTTGAATCACGAGAATAGTTTTTGTGTTTACAATTTAGGAGGATTGGCTTTGGCGTTTTTTTTGTGTGAATCAGTTAAAATGGCGGCGGTTCCAGTAAATACTTCTAAGCAAACTGTCTAATTGTGGTAAAACTGTTAAAATACACAATGAGAGTTCCCAGAAATGATTAAGAACGTGTAATAAACATCTCAAGTACACGTAAATAGATTCTTGCTACATTTACTGTCGAATTCAATCACGGAGGTTTCCAGTGGAAAGCTGTGAAATGACGAAAATACTGGTAATGTTTACAAGTCCGGGTACTTCTGGTGGCGTTTTCACGGGACTGTGCTTTCAAGTATTAAGAGTTCATTTTTACAGAGCTCAGAATTGGTGTCTAAAGCCTTTGAATCACGAGAATAGTTTTTGTGTTTACAATTTAGGAGGATTGGCTTTGGCGTTTTTTTTGTGTGAATCAGTCAAAATGGTGGCGGTTCCAGTAAATACTTCTAAGCAAACTGTCTAATTGTGGTAAAACTGTTAAAATACACAATGAGAGTTCCCAGAAATGATTAAGAACGTGTAATAAACATCTCAAGTACACGTAAATAGATTCTTACTACATTTACTGTCGAATTCAACACGGAGGTTTCCAGTGGAAAGCTGTGAAATGATGAAAATACTGGTAATGTTTACAAGTACGGGTACTTCTGGTGGCGTTTTCACGGGACTGTGCTTTCAAATATTAAGAGTTCATGTTTACAGAGCTAAGAATTGGTGTCTAAAGCCTTTGAATCACGAGAATAGTTTTTGTGTTTACAATTTAGGAGGATTGGCTTTGGCGTTTTTTTTGTGTGAATCAGTCAAAATGGTGACGGTTCCAGGAAATACTTCTAAGCCAACTGTCTAATTGTGGTAAAACTGTTAAAATACACAATGAGAGTTCCCAGAAATGATTAAGAACGTGTAATAAACCCCTCAAGAACACGTAAATAGATTCTTGCTACATTTACTGTCGAATTCAATCACGGAGGTTTCCAGTGGAAAGCTGTGAAATGACGAAAATACTGGTAATGTTTACAAGTCCGGGTACTTCGGGTGGCGTTTTCACGGGACTGTGCTTTCAATTATTACGAGTTCATGTTTACAGAGCTCAGAATTGGTGTCTAAAGCCTTTGAATCACGAGAATAGTTTTTGTGTTTACAATTTAGGAGGATTGGCTTTGGCGTTTTTTTTGTGTGAATCAGTTAAAATGGTGGCGGTTCCAGTAAATACTTCTAAGCAAACTGTCTAATTGTGGTAAAACTGTTAAAATACACAATGAGAGTTCCCAGAAATGATTAAGAACGTGTAATAAACATCTCAAGTACACGTAAATAGATTCTTACTACATTTACTGTCGAATTAAACACGGAGGTTTCCAGTGGAAAGCTGTGAAATGACGAAAATACTGGTAATGTTTACAAGTACGGGTACTTCTGGTGGCGTTTTCACGGGACTGTGCTTTCAAATATTAAGAGTTCACGTTTACAGAGCTCAGAATTGGTGTCTAAAGCCTTTGAATCACGAGAATATTTTTTGTGTTTACAATTTAGGAGGATTGGCTTTGGCGTTTTTTTTTGTGTGAATCAGTTAAAATGGTGGCGGTTCCAGTAAACAGTTCTAAGCAAACTGTCTAATTGTGGTAAAACTGTTAAAATACACAATGAGAGTTCCCAGAAATGATTAAGAACGTGTAATAAACATCTCAAGTACACGTAAATAGATTCTTACTACATTTACTGTCGAATTCAATCACGGAGGTTTCCAGTGGAAAGCTGTGAAATGACGAAAATACTGGTAATGTTTACAAGTCCGGGTACTTCTGGTGGCGTTTTCACGGGACTGTGCTTTCAATTATTACGAGTTCATGTTTACAGAGCTCAGAATTGGTGTCTAAAGCCTTTGAATCACGAGAATAGTTTTTGTGTTTACAATTTAGGAGGATTGGCTTTGGCGGTTTTTTTTGTGTGAATCAGTTAAAATGGTGGCGGTTCCAGTAAATACTTCTAAGCAAACTGTCTAATTGTGGTAAAACTGTTAAAATACACAATGAGAGTTCCCAGAAATGATTAAGAACGTGTAATAAACATCTCAAGTACACGTAAATAGATTCTTACTACATTTACTGTCGAATTAAACACGGAGGTTTCCAGTGGAAAGCTGTGAAATGACGAAAATACTGGTAATGTTTACAAGTACGGGTACTTCTGGTGGCGTTTTCACGGGACTGTGCTTTCAAATATTAAGAGTTCATGTTTTCAGAGCTCAGAATTGGTGTCTAAAGCCTTTGAATGACGAGAATAGTGTTTTTGTTTACAATTTAGGAGGATTGGCTTTGGCGTTTTTTTTTGTGAGAATCAGTTAAAATGGTGGCGGTTCCAGTAAATACTTCTAAGCAAACTGTCTAATTGTGGTAAAACTGTTAAAATACACAATGAGAGTTCCCAGAAATGATTAAGAACGTGTAATAAACCCCTCAAGTACACGTAAATAGATTCTTACTACATTTACTGTCGAATTCAACACGGAGGTTTCCAGTGGAAAGCTGTGAAATGACGAAAATACTGGTAATGTTTACAAGTACGGGTACTTCTGGTGGCGTTTTCACGGGACTGTGCTTTCAAATATTAAGAGTTCATGTTTACAGAGCTAAGAATTGGTGTCTAAAGCCTTTGAATCACGAGAATAGTTTTTGTGTTTACAATTTAGGAGGATTGGCTTTGGCGTTTTTTTTGTGTGAATCAGTCAAAATGGTGGCGGTTCCAGTAAATACTTCTAAGCAAACTGTCTAATTGTGGTAAAACTGTTAAAATACACAATGAGAGTTCCCAGAAATGATTAAGAACGTGTAATAAACATCTCAAGTACACGTAAATAGATTCTTACTACATTTACTGTCGAATTCAACACGGAGGTTTCCAGTGGAAAGCTGTGAAATGACGAAAATACTGGTAATGTTTACAAGTACGGGTACTTCTGGTGGCGTTTTCACGGGACTGTGCTTTCAATTATTACGAGTTCATGTTTACAGAGCTAAGAATTGGTGTCTAAAGCCTTTGAATCACGAGAATAGTTTTTGTGTTTACAATTTAGGAGGATTGGCTTTGGCGTTTTTTTTGTGTGAATCAGTTAAAATGGTGGCGGTTCCAGTAAATACTTCTAAGCAAACTGTCTAATTGTGGTAAAACTGTTAAAATACACAATGAGAGTTCCCAGAATTGATTAAGAACGTGTAATAAACCCCTCAAGAACACGTAAATAGATTCTTGCTACATTTACTGTCGAATTCAATCACGGAGGTTTCCAGTGGAAAGCTTTGAAATGACGAAAATACTGGTAATGTTTACAAGTCCGGGTACTTCGGGTGGCGTTTTCACGGGACTGTGCTTTCAATTATTACGAGTTCATGTTTGCAGAGCTCAGAATTGGTGTCTAAAGCCTTTGAATCACGAGAATAGTTTTTGTGTTTACAATTTAGGAGGATTGGCTTTGGCGGTTTTTTTTGTGTGAATCAGTTAAAATGGTGGCGGTTCCAGTAAATACTTCTAAGCAAACTGTCTAATTGTGGTAAAACTGTTAAAATACACAATGAGAGTTCCCAGAAATGATTAAGAACGTGTAATAAACATCTCAAGTACACGTAAATAGATTCTTACTACATTTACTGTCGAATTCAATCACGGAGGTTTCCAGTGGAAAGCTGTGAAATGACGAAAATACTGGTAATGTTTACAAGTCCGGGTACTTCTGGTGGCGTTTTCACGGGACTGTGCTTTCAAATATTAAGAGTTCACGTTTACAGAGCTCAGAATTGGTGTCTAAAGCCTTTGAATCACGAGAATATTTTTTGTGTTTACAATTTAGGAGGATTGGCTTTGGCGTTTTTTTTTGTGTGAATCAGTTAAAATGGTGGCGGTTCCAGTAAACAGTTCTAAGCAAACTGTCTAATTGTGGTAAAACTGTTAAAATACACAATGAGAGTTCCCAGAAATGATTAAGAACGTGTAATAAACATCTCAAGTACACGTAAATAGATTCTTACTACATTTACTGTCGAATTCAATCACGGAGGTTTCCAGTGGAAAGCTGTGAAATGACGAAAATACTGGTAATGTTTACAAGTCCGGGTACTTCTGGTGGCGTTTTCATGGGACTGTGCTTTCAAATATTAAGAGTTCACGTTTACAGAGCTCAGAATTGGTGTCTAAAGTCTTTGAATCACGAGAATAGTTTTTGTGTTTACAATTTAGGAGGATTGGCTTTGGCGGTTTTTTGTGTGTGAATCAGTTAAAATGGTGGCGGTTCCAGTAAATACTTCTAAGCAAACTGTCTAATTGTGGTAAAACTGTTAAAATACACAATGAGAGTTCCCAGAAATGATTAAGAACGTGTAATAAAAATCTCAAGTACACGTAAATAGATTCTTACTACATTTACTGTCGAATTCAACACAGAGGTTTCCAGTGGAAAGCTGTGAAATGACGAAAATACTGGTAATGTTTACAAGTCCGGGTACTTCTGGTGGCGTTTTCACGGGACTGTGTTTTCAATTATTACGAGTTCATGTTTACAGAGCTCAGAATTGGTGTCTAAAGCCTTTGAATCACGAGAATAGTTTTTGTGTTTACAATTTAGGAGGATTGGCTTTGGCGTTTTTTTTGTGTGAATCAGTTAAAATGGTGGCGGTTCCAGTAAATACTTCTAAGCAAACTGTCTAATTGTGGTAAAACTGTTAAAATACACAATGAGAGTTCCCAGAAATGATTAAGAACGTGTAATAAACATCTCAAGTACACGTAAATAGATTCTTACTACATTTACTGTCGAATTCAACACGGAGGTTTCCAGTGGAAAGGTGTGAAATGACGAAAATACTGGTAATGTTTACAAGTCCGGGTACTTCTGGTGGCGTTTTCACGGGACTGTGCTTTCAAGTATTAAGAGTTCATTTTTACAGAGCTCAGAATTGGTGTCTAAAGCCTTTGAATCACGAGAATAGTTTTTGTGTTTACAATTTAGGAGGATTGGCTTTGGCGGTTTTTTTTGTGTGAATCAGTTAAAATGGTGGCGGTTCCAGTAAATACTTCTAAGCAAACTGTCTAATTGTGGTAAAACTGTTAAAATACACAATGAGAGTTCCCAGAAATGATTAAGAACGTGTAATAAACATCTCAAGTACACGTAAATAGATTCTTACTACATTTACTGTCGAATTCAATCACGGAGGTTTCCAGTGGAAAGCTGTGAAATGACGAAAATACTGGTAATGTTTACAAGTCCGGGTACTTCTGGTGGCGTTTTCACGGGACTGTGCTTTCAAATATTAAGAGTTCACGTTTACAGAGCTCAGAATTGGTGTCTAAAGCCTTTGAATCACGAGAATATTTTTTGTGTTTACAATTTAGGAGGATTGGCTTTGGCGTTTTTTTTTTATGTGAATCAGTTAAAATGGTGGCGGTTCCAGTAAACAGTTCTAAGCAAACTGTCTAATTGTGGTAAAACTGTTAAAATACACAATGAGAGTTCCCAGAAATGATTAAGAACGTGTAATAAACATCTCAAGTACACGTAAATAGATTCTTACTACATTTACTGTCGAATTCAATCACGGAGGTTTCCAGTGGAAAGCTGTGAAATGACGAAAATACTGGTAATGTTTACAAGTCCGGGTACTTCTGGTGGCGTTTTCACGGGACTGTGCTTTCAATTATTACGAGTTCATGTTTACAGAGCTCAGAATTGGTGTCTAAAGCCTTTGAATCACGAGAATAGTTTTTGTGTTTACAATTTAGGAGGATTGGCTTTGGCGGTTTTTTTTGTGTGAATCAGTTAAAATGGTGGCGGTTCCAGTAAATACTTCTAAGCAAACTGTCTAATTGTGGTAAAACTGTTAAAATACACAATGAGAGTTCCCAGAAATGATTAAGAACGTGTAATAAACATCTCAAGTACACGTAAATAGATTCTTACTACATTTACTGTCGAATTCAATCACGGAGGTTTCCAGTGGAAAGCTGTGAAATGACGAAAATACTGGTAATGTTTACAAGTCCGGGTACTTCTGGTGGCGTTTTCATGGGACTGTGCTTTCAAATATTAAGAGTTCACGTTTACAGAGCTCAGAATTGGTGTCTAAAGTCTTTGAATCACGAGAATAGTTTTTGTGTTTACAATTTAGGAGGATTGGCTTTGG
Organism: Myotis daubentonii; assembly: GCF_963259705.1. Taxonomy (NCBI): domain Eukaryota; kingdom Metazoa; phylum Chordata; class Mammalia; order Chiroptera; family Vespertilionidae; genus Myotis; species Myotis daubentonii. Next base: position 747,354 of record NW_026775509.1, on the reverse strand, counting down.
CGGTTTTTTTTGTGTGAATCAGTTAAAATGGTGGCGGTTCCAGTAAATACTTCTAAGCAAACTGTCTAATTGTGGTAAAACTGTTAAAATACACAATGAGAGTTCCCAGAAATGATTAAGAACGTGTAATAAAAATCTCAAGTACACGTAAATAGATTCTTACTACATTTACTGTCGAATTCAACACAGAGGTTTCCAGTGGAAAGCTGTGAAATGACGAAAATACTGGTAATGTTTACAAGTCCGGGTACTTCTGGTGGCGTTTTCACGGGACTGTGTTTTCAATTATTACGAGTTCATGTTTACAGAGCTCAGAATTGGTGTCTAAAGCCTTTGAATCACGAGAAGAGTTTTTGTGTTTACAATTTAGGAGGATTGGCTTTGGCGTTTTTTTTGTGTGAATCAGTTAAAATGGTGGCGGTTCCAGTAAATACTTCTAAGCAAACTGTCTAATTGTGGTAAAACTGTTAAAATACACAATGAGAGTTCCCAGAAATGATTAAGAACGTGTAATAAACATCTCAAGTACACGTAAATAGATTCTTACTACATTTACTGTCGAATTCAACACGGAGGTTTCCAGTGGAAAGCTGTGAAATGACGAAAATACTGGTAATGTTTACAAGTCCGGGTACTTCTGGTGGCGTTTTCACGGGACTGTGCTTTCAAGTATTAAGAGTTTATTTTTACAGAGCTCAGAATTGGTGTCTAAAGCCTTTGAATCACGAGAATAGTTTTTGTGTTTACAATTTAGGAGGATTGGCTTTGGCGTTTTTTTTGTGTGAATCAGTCAAAATGGTGGCGGTTCCAGTAAATACTTCTAAGCAAACTGTCTAATTGTGGTATAACTGTTAAAATACACAATGAGAGTTCCCAGAAATGATTAAGAACGTGTAATGAACCCCTCAAGTACACGTAAATAGATTCTTACTACGTTTACTGTCGAATTCAACACGGAGGTTTCCAGTGGAAAGCTGTGAAATGACGAAAATACTGGTAATGTTTACAAGTACGGGTACTTCTGGTGGCGTTTTCACGGGACTGTGCTTTCAAATATTAAGAGTTCACGTTTACAGAGCTAAGAATTGGTGTCTAAAGCCTTTGAATCACGAGAATAGTTTTTGTGTTTACAATTTAGGAGGATTGGCTTTGGCGTTTTTTTTGTGTGAATCAGTCAAAATGGTGGCGGTTCCAGTAAATACTTCTAAGCAAACTGTCTAATTGTGGTAAAACTGTTAAAATACACAATGAGAGTTCCCAGAAATGATTAAGAACGTGTAATAAACATCTCAAGTACACGTAAATAGATTCTTACTACATTTACTGTCGAATTCAATCACGGAGGTTTCCAGTGGAAAGCTGTGAAATGACGAAAATACTGGTAATGTTTACAAGTCCGGGTACTTCTGGTGGCGTTTTCATGGGACTGTGCTTTCAAATATTAAGAGTTCACGTTTACAGAGCTCAGAATTGGTGTCTAAAGTCTTTGAATCACGAGAATAGTTTTTGTGTTTACAATTTAGGAGGATTGGCTTTGGCGGTTTTTTTTGTGTGAATCAGTTAAAATGGTGGCGGTTCCAGTAAATACTTCTAAGCAAACTGTCTAATTGTGGTAAAACTGTTAAAATACACAATGAGAGTTCCCAGAAATGATTAAGAACGTGTAATAAAAATCTCAAGTACACGTAAATAGATTCTTACTACATTTACTGTCGAATTCAACACAGAGGTTTCCAGTGGAAAGCTGTGAAATGACGAAAATACTGGTAATGTTTACAAGTCCGGGTACTTCTGGTGGCGTTTTCACGGGACTGTGTTTTCAATTATTACGAGTTCATGTTTACAGAGCTCAGAATTGGTGTCTAAAGCCTTTGAATCACGAGAATAGTTTTTGTGTTTACAATTTAGGAGGATTGGCTTTGGCGTTTTTTTTGTGTGAATCAGTTAAAATGGTGGCGGTTCCAGTAAATACTTCTAAGCAAACTGTCTAATTGTGGTAAAACTGTTAAAATACACAATGAGAGTTCCCAGAAATGATTAAGAACGTGTAATAAACATCTCAAGTACACGTAAATAGATTCTTACTACATTTACTGTCGAATTCAACACGGAGGTTTCCAGTGGAAAGCTGTGAAATGACGAAAATACTGGTAATGTTTACAAGTCCGGGTACTTCTGGTGGCGTTTTCACGGGACTGTGCTTTCAAGTATTAAGAGTTTATTTTTACAGAGCTCAGAATTGGTGTCTAAAGCCTTTGAATCACGAGAATAGTTTTTGTGTTTACAATTTAGGAGGATTGGCTTTGGCGTTTTTTTTGTGTGAATCAGTCAAAATGGTGGCGGTTCCAGTAAATACTTCTAAGCAAACTGTCTAATTGTGGTATAACTGTTAAAATACACAATGAGAGTTCCCAGAAATGATTAAGAACGTGTAATGAACCCCTCAAGTACACGTAAATAGATTCTTACTACATTTACTGTCGAATTCAACACGGAGGTTTCCAGTGGAAAGCTGTGAAATGACGAAAATACTGGTAATGTTTACAAGTACGGGTACTTCTGGTGGCGTTTTCACGGGACTGTGCTTTCAAATATTAAGAGTTCACGTTTACAGAGCTAAGAATTGGTGTCTAAAGCCTTTGAATCACGAGAATAGTTTTTGTGTTTACAATTTAGGAGGATTGGCTTTGGCGTTTTTTTTGTGTGAATCAGTCAAAATGGTGGCGGTTCCAGTAAATACTTCTAAGCAAACTGTCTAATTGTGGTAAAACTGTTAAAATACACAATGAGAGTTCCCAGAAATGATTAAGAACGTGTAATAAACATCTCAAGTACACGTAAATAGATTCTTACTACATTTACTGTCGAATTCAATCACGGAGGTTTCCAGTGGAAAGCTGTGAAATGACGAAAATACTGGTAATGTTTACAAGTCCGGGTACTTCTGGTGGCGTTTTCACGGGACTGTGCTTTCAATTTTTACGAGTTCATGTTTACAGAGCTCAGAATTGGTGTCTAAAGCCTTTGAATCACGAGAATAGTTTTTGTGTTTACAATTTAGGAGGATTGGCTTTGGCGGTTTTTTTTGTGTGAATCAGTTAAAATGGTGGCGGTTCCAGTAAATACTTCTAAGCAAACTGTCTAATTGTGGTAAAACTGTTAAAATACACAATGAGAGTTCCCAGAAATGATTAAGAACGTGTAATGAACATCTCAAGTACACGTAAATAGATTCTTACTACATTTACTGTCGAATTCAATCACGGAGGTTTCCAGTGGAAAGCTGTGAAATGACGAAAATACTGGTAATGTTTACAAGTCCGGGTACTTCTGGTGGCGTTTTCACGGGACTGTGCTTTCAAATATTAAGAGTTCACGTTTACAGAGCTCAGAATTGGTGTCTAAAGCCTTTGAATCACGAGAATAGTTTTTGTGTTTACAATTTAGGAGGATTGGCTTTGGCGTTTTTTTTTGTGTGAATCAGTTAAAATGGTGGCGGTTCCAGTAAACAGTTATAAGCAAACTGTCTAATTGTGGTAAAACTGTTAAAATACACAATGAGAGTTCCCAGAAATGATTAAGAACGTGTAATAAACATCTCAAGTACACATAAATAGATTCTTACTACATTTACTGTCGAATTCAATCACGGAGGTTTCCAGTGGAAAGCTGTGAAATGACGAAAATACTGGTAATGTTTACAAGTCCGGGTACTTCTGGTGGCGTTTTCACGGGACTGTGCTTTCAATTATTACGAGTTCATGTTTACAGAGCTCAGAATTGGTGTCTAAAGCCTTTGAATCACGAGAATAGTTTTTGTGTTTACAATTTAGGAGGATTGGCTTTGGCGGTTTTTTTTGTGTAAATCAGTTAAAATGGTGGCGGTTCCAGTAAATACTTCTAAGCAAACTGTCTAATTGTGGTAAAACTGTTAAAATACACAATGAGAGTTCCCAGAAATGATTAAGAACGTGTAATAAACATCTCAAGTACACGTAAATAGATTCTTACTACATTTACTGTCGAATTAAATCACGGAGGTTTCCAGTGGAAAGCTGTGAAATGACGAAAATACTGGTAATGTTTACAAGTCCGGGTACTTCTGGTGGCGTTTTCATGGGACTGTGCTTTCAAATATTAAGAGTTCACGTTTACAGAGCTCAGAATTGGTGTCTAAAGTCTTTGAATCACGAGAATAGTTTTTGTGTTTACAATTTAGGAGGATTGGCTTTGGCGGTTTTTTTTGTGTGAATCAGTTAAAATGGTGGCGGTTCCAGTAAATACTTCTAAGCAAACTGTCTAATTGTGGTAAAACTGTTAAAATACACAATGAGAGTTCCCAGAAATGATTAAGAACGTGTAATAAAAATCTCAAGTACACGTAAATAGATTCTTACTACATTTACTGTCGAATTCAACACAGAGGTTTCCAGTGGAAAGCTGTGAAATGACGAAAATACTGGTAATGTTTACAAGTCCGGGTACTTCTGGTGGCGTTTTCATGGGACTGTGTTTTTAATTATTACGAGTTGATGTTTACAGAGCTCAGAATTGGTGTCTAAAGCCTTTGAATCACGAGAATAGTTTTTGTGTTTACAATTTAGGAGGATTGGCTTTGGCGTTTTTTTTGTGTGAATCAGTTAAAATGGTGGCGGTTCCAGTAAATACTTCTAAGCAAACTGTCTAATTGTGGTAAAACTGTTAAAATACACAATGAGAGTTCCCAGAAATGATTAAGAACGTGTAATAAACATCTCAAGTACACGTAAATAGATTCTTACTACATTTACTGTCGAATTCAACACGGAGGTTTCCAGTGGAAAGCTGTGAAATGACGAAAATACTGGTAATGTTTACAAGTCCGGGTACTTCTGGTGGCGTTTTCACGGGACTGTGCTTTCAAATATTAAGAGTTCATGTTTTCAGAGCTCAGAATTGGTGTCTAAAGCCTTTGAATGACGAGAATAGTGTTTTTGTTTACAATTTAGGAGGATTGGCTTTGGCGTTTTTTTTTGTGAGAATCAGTTAAAATGGTGGCGGTTCCAGTAAATACTTCTAAGCAAACTGTCTAATTGTGGTAAAACTGTTAAAATACACAATGAGAGTTCCCAGAAATGATTAAGAACGTGTAATAAACATCTCAAGTACACGTAAATAGATTCTTACTACATTTACTGTCGAATTCAACACGGAGGTTTCCAGTGGAAAGCTGTGAAATGACGAAAATACTGGTAATGTTTACAAGTCCGGGTACTTCTGGTGGCGTTTTCACGGGACTGTGCTTTCAAGTATTAAGAGTTCATTTTTACAGAGCTCAGAATTGGTGTCTAAAGCCTTTGAATCACGAGAATAGTTTTTGTGTTTACAATTTAGGAGGATTGGCTTTGGCGTTTTTTTTGTGTGAATCAGTCAAAATGGTGGCGGTTCCAGTAAATACTTCTAAGCAAACTGTCTAATTGTGGTATAACTGTTAAAATACACAATGAGAGTTCCCAGAAATGATTAAGAACGTGTAATAAACCCCTCAAGTACACGTAAATAGATTCTTACTACATTTACTGTCGAATTCAACACGGAGGTTTCCAGTGGAAAGCTGTGAAATGACGAAAATACTGGTAATGTTTACAAGTACGGGTACTTCTGGTGGCGTTTTCACGGGACTGTGCTTTCAAATATTAAGAGTTCACGTTTACAGAGCTAAGAATTGGTGTCTAAAGCCTTTGAATCACGAGAATAGTTTTTGTGTTTACAATTTAGGAGGATTGGCTTTGGCGTTTTTTTTGTGTGAATCAGTCAAAATGGTGGCGGTTCCAGTAAATACTTCTAAGCAAACTGTCTAATTGTGGTAAAACTGTTAAAATACACAATGAGAGTTCCCAGAAATGATTAAGAACGTGTAATAAACATCTCAAGTACACGTAAATAGATTCTTACTACATTTACTGTCGAATTCAATCACGGAGGTTTCCAGTGGAAAGCTGTGAAATGACGAAAATACTGGTAATGTTTACAAGTCCGGGTACTTCTGGTGGCGTTTTCACGGGACTGTGCTTTCAATTATTACGAGTTCATGTTTACAGAGCACAGAATTGGTGTCTAAAGCCTTTGAATCACGAGAATAGTTTTTGTGTTTACAATTTAGGAGGATTTGCTTTGGCGGTTTTTTTTTGTGTGAATCAGTTAAAATGGTGGCGGTTCCAGTAAATACTTCTAAGCAAACTGTCTAATTGTGGTAAAACTGTTAAAATACACAATGAGAGTTCCCAGAAATGATTAAGAACGTGTAATAAACATCTCAAGTACACGTAAATAGATTCTTACTACATTTACTGTCGAATTCAATCACGGAGGTTTCCAGTGGAAAGCTGTGAAATGACGAAAATACTGGTAATGTTTACAAGTCCGGGTACTTCTGGTGGCGTTTTCACGGGACTGTGCTTTCAAATATTAAGAGTTCACGTTTACAGAGCTCAGAATTGGTGTCTAAAGCCTTTGAATCACGAGAATATTTTTTGTGTTTACAATTTAGGAGGATTGGCTTTGGCGTTTTTTTTTTGTGTGAATCAGTTAAAATGGTGGCGGTTCCAGTAAACAGTTCTAAGCAAACTGTCTAATTGTGGTAAAACTGTTAAAATACACAATGAGAGTTCCCAGAAATGATTAAGAACGTGTAATAAACATCTCAAGTACACGTAAATAGATTCTTACTACATTTACTGTCGAATTCAATCACGGAGGTTTCCAGTGGAAAGCTGTGAAATGACGAAAATACTGGTAATGTTTACAAGTCCGGGTACTTCTGGTGGCGTTTTCATGGGACTGTGCTTTCAAATATTAAGAGTTCACGTTTACAGAGCTCAGAATTGGTGTCTAAAGTCTTTGAATCACGAGAATATTTTTTGTGTTTACAATTTAGGAGGATTGGCTTTGGCGGTTTTTTTTGTGTGAATCAGTTAAAATGGTGGCGGTTCCAGTAAATACTTCTAAGCAAACTGTCTAATTGTGGTAAAACTGTTAAAATACACAATGAGAGTTCCCAGAAATGATTAAGAACGTGTAATAAAATCTCAAGTACACGTAAATAGATTCTTACTACATTTACTGTCGAATTCAACACGGAGGTTTCCAGTGGAAAGGTGTGAAATGACGAAAATACTGGTAATGTTTACAAGTCCGGGTACTTCTGGTGGCGTTTTCACGGGACTGTGCTTTCAAGTATTAAGAGTTCATTTTTACAGAGCTCAGAATTGGTGTCTAAAGCCTTTGAATCACGAGAATAGTTTTTGTGTTTACAATTTAGGAGGATTGGCTTTGGCGTTTTTTTTGTGTGAATCAGTCAAAATGGTGGCGGTTCCAGTAAATACTTCTAAGCAAACTGTCTAATTGTGGTATAACTGTTAAAATACACAATGAGAGTTCCCAGAAATGATTAAGAACGTGTAATAAACCCCTCAAGTACACGTAAATAGATTCTTACTACATTTACTGTCGAATTCAACACGGAGGTTTCCAGTGGAAAGCTGTGAAATGACGAAAATACTGGTAATGTTTACAAGTACGGGTACTTCTGGTGGCGTTTTCACGGGACTGTGCTTTCAAATATTAAGAGTTCATGTTTACAGAGCTAAGAATTGGTGTCTAAAGCCTTTGAATCACGAGAATAGTTTTTGTGTTTACAATTTAGGAGGATTGGCTTTGGCGTTTTTTTTGTGTGAATCAGTCAAAATGGTGGCGGTTCCAGTAAATACTTCTAAGCAAACTGTCTAATTGTGGTAAAACTGTTAAAATACACAATGAGAGTTCCCAGAATTGATTAAGAACGTGTAATAAACCCCTCAAGAACACGTAAATAGATTCTTGCTACATTTACTGTCGAATTCAATCACGGAGGTTTCCAGTGGAAAGCTTTGAAATGACGAAAATACTGGTAATGTTTACAAGTCCGGGTACTTCGGGTGGCGTTTTCACGGGACTGTGCTTTCAATTATTACGAGTTCATGTTTACAGAGCTCAGAATTGGTGTCTAAAGCCTTTGAATCACGAGAATAGTTTTTGTGTTTACAATTTAGGAGGATTGGCTTTGGCGGTTTTTTTTGTGTGAATCAGTTAAAATGGTGGCGGTTCCAGTAAATACTTCTAAGCAAACTGTCTAATTGTGGTAAAACTGTTAAAATACACAATGAGAGTTCCCAGAAATGATTAAGAACGTGTAATAAACATCTCAAGTACACGTAAATAGATTCTTACTACATTTACTGTCGAATTCAATCACGGAGGTTTCCAGTGGAAAGCTGTGAAATGACGAAAATACTGGTAATGTTTACAAGTCCGGGTACTTCTGGTGGCGTTTTCACGGGACTGTGCTTTCAAATATTAAGAGTTCACGTTTACAGAGCTCAGAATTGGTGTCTAAAGCCTTTGAATCACGAGAATATTTTTTGTGTTTACAATTTAGGAGGATTGGCTTTGGCGTTTTTTTTTTATGTGAATCAGTTAAAATGGTGGCGGTTCCAGTAAACAGTTCTAAGCAAACTGTCTAATTGTGGTAAAACTGTTAAAATACACAATGAGAGTTCCCAGAAATGATTAAGAACGTGTAATAAACATCTCAAGTACACGTAAATAGATTCTTACTACATTTACTGTCGAATTCAATCACGGAGGTTTCCAGTGGAAAGCTGTGAAATGACGAAAATACTGGTAATGTTTACAAGTCCGGGTACTTCTGGTGGCGTTTTCACGGGACTGTGCTTTCAATTATTACGAGTTCATGTTTACAGAGCTCAGAATTGGTGTCTAAAGCCTTTGAATCACGAGAATAGTTTTTGTGTTTACAATTTAGGAGGATTGGCTTTGGCGGTTTTTTTTGTGTGAATCAGTTAAAATGGTGGCGGTTCCAGTAAATACTTCTAAGCAAACTGTCTAATTGTGGTAAAACTGTTAAAATACACAATGAGAGTTCCCAGAAATGATTAAGAACGTGTAATAAACATCTCAAGTACACGTAAATAGATTCTTACTACATTTACTGTCGAATTCAATCACGGAGGTTTCCAGTGGAAAGCTGTGAAATGACGAAAATACTGGTAATGTTTACAAGTCCGGGTACTTCTGGTGGCGTTTTCATGGGACTGTGCTTTCAAATATTAAGAGTTCACGTTTACAGAGCTCAGAATTGGTGTCTAAAGTCTTTGAATCACGAGAATAGTTTTTGTGTTTACAATTTAGGAGGATTGGCTTTGGCGGTTTTTTTTGTGTGAATCAGTTAAAATGGTGGCGGTTCCAGTAAATACTTCTAAGCAAACTGTCTAATTGTGGTAAAACTCTTAAAATACACAATGAGAGTTCCCAGAAATGATTAAGAACGTGTAATAAAAATCTCAAGTACACGTAAATAGATTCTTACTACATTTACTGTCGAATTCAACACAGAGGTTTCCAGTGGAAAGCTGTGAAATGACGAAAATACTGGTAATGTTTACAAGTCCGGGTACTTCTGGTGGCGTTTTCACGGGACTGTGTTTTCAATTATTACGAGTTCATGTTTACAGAGCTCAGAATTGGTGTCTAAAGCCTTTGAATCACGAGAATAGTTTTTGTGTTTACAATTTAGGAGGATTGGCTTTGGCGTTTTTTTTGTGTGAATCAGTTAAAATGGTGGCGGTTCCAGTAAATACTTCTAAGCAAACTGTCTAATTGTGGTAAAACTGTTAAAATACACAATGAGAGTTCCCAGAAATGATTAAGAACGTGTAATAAACATCTCAAGTACACGTAAATAGATTCTTACTACATTTACGGTCAAATTCAACACGGAGGTTTCCAGTGGAAAGCTGTGAAATGACGAAAATACTGGTAATGTTTACAAGTCCGGGTACTTCTGGTGGCGTTTTCACGGGACTGTGCTTTCAAGTATTAAGAGTTTATTTTTACAGAGCTCAGAATTGGTGTCTAAAGCCTTTGAATCACGAGAATAGTTTTTGTGTTTACAATTTAGGAGGATTGGCTTTGGCGTTTTTTTTGTGTGAATCAGTCAAAATGGTGGCGGTTCCAGTAAATACTTCTAAGCAAACTGTCTAATTGTGGTATAACTGTTAAAATACACAATGAGAGTTCCCAGAAATGATTAAGAACGTGTAATAAACCCCTCAAGTACACGTAAATAGATTCTTACTACATTTACTGTCGAATTCAACACGGAGGTTTCCAGTGGAAAGCTGTGAAATGATGAAAATACTGGTAATGTTTACAAGTACGGGTACTTCTGGTGGCGTTTTCACGGGACTGTGCTTTCAAATATTAAGAGTTCACGTTTACAGAGCTAAGAATTGGTGTCTAAAGCCTTTGAATCACGAGAATAGTTTTTGTGTTTACAATTTAGGAGGATTGGCTTTGGCGTTTTTTTTGTGTGAATCAGTCAAAATGGTGGCGGTTCCAGTAAATACTTCTAAGCAAACTGTCTAATTGTGGTAAAACTGTTAAAATACACAATGAGAGTTCCCAGAAATGATTAAGAACGTGTAATAAACATCTCAAGTACACGTAAATAGATTCTTACTACATTTACTGTCGAATTCAATCACGGAGGTTTCCAGTGGAAAGCTGTGAAATGACGAAAATACTGGTAATGTTTACAAGTCCGGGTACTTCTGGTGGCGTTTTCACGGGACTGTGCTTTCAATTATTACGAGTTCATGTTTACAGAGCTCAGAATTGGTGTCTAAAGCCTTTGAATCACGAGAATAGTTTTTGTGTTTACAATTTAGGAGGATTGGCTTTGGCGGTTTTTTTTGTGTGAATCAGTTAAAATGGTGGCGGTTCCAGTAAATACTTCTAAGCAAACTGTCTAATTGTGGTAAAACTGTTAAAATACACAATGAGAGTTCCCAGAAATGATTAAGAACGTGTAATGAACATCTCAAGTACACGTAAATAGATTCTTACTACATTTACTGTCGAATTCAATCACGGAGGTTTCCAGTGGAAAGCTGTGAAATGACGAAAATACTGGTAATGTTTACAAGTCAGGGTACTTCTGGTGGCGTTTTCACGGGACTGTGCTTTCAAATATTAAGAGTTCACGTTTACAGAGCTCAGAATTGGTGTCTAAAGCCTTTGAATCACGAGAATAGTTTTTGTGTTTACAATTTAGGAGGATTGGCTTTGGCGTTTTTTTTTGTGTGAATCAGTTAAAATGGTGGCGGTTCCAGTAAACAGTTCTAAGCAAACTGTCTAATTGTGGTAAAACTGTTAAAATACACAATGAGAGTTCCCAGAAATGATTAAGAACGTGTAATAAACATCTCAAGTACACGTAAATAGATTCTTACTACATTTACTTTCGAATTCAATCACGGAGGTTTCCAGTGGAAAGCTGTGAAATGACGAAAATACTGGTAATGTTTACAAGTCCGGGTACTTCTGGTGGCGTTTTCACGGGACTGTGCTTTCAATTATTACGAGTTCATGTTTACAGAGCTCAGAATTGGTGTCTAAAGCCTTTGAATCACGAGAATAGTTTTTGTGTTTACAATTTAGGAGGATTGGCTTTGGCGGTTTTTTTTGTGTGAATCAGTTAAAATGGTGGCGGTTCCAGTAAATACTTCTAAGCAAACTGTCTAATTGTGGTAAAACTGTTAAAATACACAATGAGAGTTCCCAGAAATGATTAAGAACGTGTAATAAACATCTCAAGTACACGTAAATAGATTCTTACTACATTTACTGTCGAATTAAATCACGGAGGTTTCCAGTGGAAAGCTGTGAAATGACGAAAATACTGGTAATGTTTACAAGTCCGGGTACTTCTGGTGGCGTTTTCATGGGACTGTGCTTTCAAATATTAAGAGTTCACGTTTACAGAGCTCAGAATTGGTGTCTAAAGTCTTTGAATCACGAGAATAGTTTTTGTGTTTACAATTTAGGAGGATTGGCTTTGGCGGTTTTTTTTGTGTGAATCAGTTAAAATGGTGGCGGTTCCAGTAAATACTTCTAAGCAAACTGTCTAATTGTGGTAAAACTGTTAAAATACACAATGAGAGTTCCCAGAAATGATTAAGAACGTGTAATAAAAATCTCAAGTACACGTAAATAGATTCTTACTACATTTACTGTCGAATTCAACACAGAGGTTTCCAGTGGAAAGCTGTGAAATGACGAAAATACTGGTAATGTTTACAAGTCCGGGTACTTCTGGTGGCGTTTTCATGGGACTGTGTTTTTAATTATTACGAGTTGATGTTTACAGAGCTCAGAATTGGTGTCTAAAGCCTTTGAATCACGAGAATAGTTTTTGTGTTTACAATTTAGGAGGATTGGCTTTGGCGTTTTTTTTGTGTGAATCAGTTAAAATGGTGGCGGTTCCAGTAAATACTTCTAAGCAAACTGTCTAATTGTGGTAAAACTGTTAAAATACACAATGAGAGTTCCCAGAAATGATTAAGAACGTGTAATAAACATCTCAAGTACACGTAAATAGATTCTTACTACATTTACTGTCGAATTCAACACGGAGGTTTCCAGTGGAAAGCTGTGAAATGACGAAAATACTGGTAATGTTTACAAGTCCGGGTACTTCTGGTGGCGTTTTCACGGGACTGTGCTTTCAAGTATTAAGAGTTCATTTTTACAGAGCTCAGAATTGGTGTCTAAAGCCTTTGAATCACGAGAATAGTTTTTGTGTTTACAATTTAGGAGGATTGGCTTTGGCGTTTTTTTTGTGTGAATCAGTCAAAATGGTGGCGGTTCCAGTAAATACTTCTAAGCAAACTGTCTAATTGTGGTATAACTGTTAAAATACACAATGAGAGTTCCCAGAAATGATTAAGAACGTGTAATAAACCCCTCAAGTACACGTAAATAGATTCTTACTACATTTACTGTCGAATTCAACACGGAGGTTTCCAGTGGAAAGCTGTGAAATGACGAAAATACTGGTAATGTTTACAAGTACGGGTACTTCTGGTGGCGTTTTCACGGGACTGTGCTTTCAAATATTAAGAGTTCACGTTTACAGAGCTAAGAATTGGTGTCTAAAGCCTTTGAATCACGAGAATAGTTTTTGTGTTTACAATTTAGGAGGATTGGCTTTGGCGTTTTTTTTGTGTGAATCAGTCAAAATGGTGGCGGTTCCAGTAAATACTTCTAAGCAAACTGTCTAATTGTGGTAAAACTGTTAAAATACACAATGAGAGTTCCCAGAAATGATTAAGAACGTGTAATAAACATCTCAAGTACACGTAAATAGATTCTTACTACATTTACTGTCGAATTCAATCACGGAGGTTTCCAGTGGAAAGCTGTGAAATGACGAAAATACTGGTAATGTTTACAAGTCCGGGTACTTCTGGTGGCGTTTTCACGGGACTGTGCTTTCAATTATTACGAGTTCATGTTTACAGAGCACAGAATTGGTGTCTAAAGCCTTTGAATCACGAGAATAGTTTTTGTGTTTACAATTTAGGAGGATTGGCTTTGGCGGTTTTTTTTTGTGTGAATCAGTTAAAATGGTGGCGGTTCCAGTAAATACTTCTAAGCAAACTGTCTAATTGTGGTAAAACTGTTAAAATACACAATGAGAGTTCCCAGAAATGATTAAGAACGTGTAATAAACATCTCAAGTACACGTAAATAGATTCTTACTACATTTACTGTCGAATTCAATCACGGAGGTTTCCAGTGGAAAGCTGTGAAATGACGAAAATACTGGTAATGTTTACAAGTCCGGGTACTTCTGGTGGCGTTTTCACGGGACTGTGCTTTCAAATATTAAGAGTTCACGTTTACAGAGCTCAGAATTGGTGTCTAAAGCCTTTGAATCACGAGAATATTTTTTGTGTTTACAATTTAGGAGGATTGGCTTTGGCGTTTTTTTTTGTGTGAATCAGTTAAAATGGTGGCGGTTCCAGTAAACAGTTCTAAGCAAACTGTCTAATTGTGGTAAAACTGTTAAAATACACAATGAGAGTTCCCAGAAATGATTAAGAACGTGTAATAAACATCTCAAGTACACGTAAATAGATTCTTACTACATTTACTGTCGAATTCAATCACGGAGGTTTCCAGTGGAAAGCTGTGAAATGACGAAAATACTGGTAATGTTTACAAGTCCGGGTACTTCTGGTGGCGTTTTCACGGGACTGTGCTTTCAATTATTACGATTTCATGTTTACAGAGCACAGAATTCGTGTCTAAAGCCTTTGAATCACGAGAATAGTTTTTGTGTTTACAATTTAGGAGGATTGGCTTTGGCGGTTTTTTTTGTGTGAATCAGTTAAAATGGTGGCGGTTCCAGTAAATACTTCTAAGCAAACTGTCTAATTGTGGTAAAACTGTTAAAATACACAATGAGAGTTCCCAGAAATGATTAAGAACGTGTAATAAACATCTCAAGTACACGTAAATAGATTCTTACTACATTTACTGTCGAATTCAATCACGGAGGTTTCCAGTGGAAAGCTGTGAAATGACGAAAATACTGGTAATGTTTACAAGTCCGGGTACTTCTGGTGGCGTTTTCATGGGACTGTGCTTTCAAATATTAAGAGTTCACGTTTACAGAGCTCAGAATTGGTGTCTAAAGTCTTTGAATCACGAGAATATTTTTTGTGTTTACAATTTAGGAGGATTGGCTTTGGCGGTTTTTTTTGTGTGAATCAGTTAAAATGGTGGCGGTTCCAGTAAATACTTCTAAGCAAACTGTCTAATTGTGGTAAAACTGTTAAAATACACAATGAGAGTTCCCAGAAATGATTAAGAACGTGTAATAAAAATCTCAAGTACACGTAAATAGATTCTTACTACATTTACTGTCGAATTCAACACAGAGGTTTCCAGTGGAAAGCTGTGAAATGACGAAAATACTGGTAATGTTTACAAGTCCGGGTACTTCTGGTGGCGTTTTCACGGGACTGTGTTTTTAATTATTACGAGTTCATGTTTACAGAGCTCAGAATTGGTGTCTAAAGCCTTTGAATCACGAGAATAGTTTTTGTGTTTACAATTTAGGGGGATTGGCTTTGGCGTTTTTTTTTGTGTGAATCAGTTAAAATGGTGGCGGTTCCAGTAAATACTTCTAAGCAAACTGTCTAATTGTGGTAAAACTGTTAAAATACACAATGAGAGTTCCCAGAAATGATTAAGAACGTGTAATAAACATCTCAAGTACACGTAAATAGATTCTTACTCCATTTACTGTCGAATTCAACACGGAGGTTTCCAGTGGAAAGCTGTGAAATGACGAAAATACTGGTAATGTTTACAAGTCCGGGTACTTCTGGTGGCGTTTTCACGGGACTGTGCTTTCAAATATTAAGAGTTCATGTTTTCAGAGCTCAGAATTGGTGTCTAAAGCCTTTGAATGACGAGAATAGTGTTTTTGTTTACAATTTAGGAGGATTGGCTTTGGCGTTTTTTTTTGTGAGAATCAGTTAAAATGGTGGCGGTTCCAGTAAATACTTCTAAGCAAACTGTCTAATTGTGGTAAAACTGTTAAAATACACAATGAGAGTTCCCAGAAATGATTAAGAACGTGTAATAAACCCCTCAAGTACACGTAAATAGATTCTTACTACATTTACTGTCGAATTCAACACGGAGGTTTCCAGTGGAAAGCTGTGAAATGACGAAAATACTGGTAATGTTTACAGGTACGGGTACTTCTGGTGGCGTTTTCACGGGACTGTGCTTTCAAATATTAAGAGTTCATGTTTACAGAGCTAAGAATTGGTGTCTAAAGCCTTTGAATCACGAGAATAGTTTTTGTGTTTACAATTTAGGAGGATTGGCTTTGGCGTTTTTTTTGTGTGAATCAGTCAAAATGGTGGCGGTTCCAGTAAATACTTCTAAGCAAACTGTCTAATTGTGGTAAAACTGTTAAAATACACAATGAGAGTTCCCAGAAATGATTAAGAACGTGTAATAAACATCTCAAGTACACGTAAATAGATTCTTACTACATTTACTGTCGAATTCAACACGGAGGTTTCCAGTGGAAAGCTCTGAAATGACGAAAATACTGGTAATGTTTACAAGTCCGGGTACTTCTGGTGGCGTTTTCACGGGACTGTGCTTTCAAATATTAAGAGTTCATGTTTACAGAGCTAAGAATTGGTGTCTAAAGCCTTTGAATCACGAGAATAGTTTTTGTGCTTACAATTTAGGAGGATTGGCTTTGGCGTTTTTTTGGTGTGAATCAGTTAAAATAGTGGCGGTTCCAGTAAATACTTCTAAGCAAACTGTCTAATTGTGGTAAAACTGTTAAAATACACAATGAGAGTTCCCAGAAATGATTAAGAACGTGTAATAAACCCCTCAAGTACACGTAAATAGATTCTTACTACATTTACTGTCGAATTCAATCACGGAGGTTTCCAGTGGAAAGCTGTGAAATGACGAAAATACTGGTAATGTTTTCAAGTCCGGGTACTTCGGGTGGCGTTTTCACGGGACTGTGCTTTCAATTATTACGAGTTCATGTTTACAGAGCTCGGAATTGGTGTCTAAAGCCTTTGAATCACGAGAATAGTTTTTGTGTTTACAATTTAGGAGGATTGGCTTTGGCGTTTTTTTTGTGTGAATCAGTTAAAATGGCGGCGGTTCCAGTAAATACTTTTAAGCAAACTGTCTAATTGTTGTTAAAACTGTTAAAATACACAATGAGAGTTCCCAGAAATGATTAAGAACGTGTAATAAACATCTCAAGTACACGTAAATAGATTCTTGCTACATTTACTGTCGAATTCAATCACGGAGGTTTCCAGTGGAAAGCTGTGAAATGACGAAAATACTGGTAATGTTTACAAGTACGGGTACTTCTGGTGGCGTTTTCACGGGACTGTGCTTTCAAATATTAAGAGTTCATGTTTTCAGAGCTCAGAATTGGTGTCTAAAGCCTTTGAATGACGAGAATAGTGTTTTTGTTTACAATTTAGGAGGATTGGCTTTGGCGTTTTTTTTTGTGAGAATCAGTTAAAATGGTGGCGGTTCCAGTAAATACTTCTAAGCAAACTGTCTAATTGTGGTAAAACTGTTAAAATACACAATGAGAGTTCCCAGAAATGATTAAGAACGTGTAATAAACATCTCAAGTACACGTAAATAGATTCTTACTCCATTTACTGTCGAATTCAACACGGAGGTTTCCAGTGGAAAGCTGTGAAATGACGAAAATACTGGTAATGTTTACAAGTCCGGGTACTTCTGGTGGCGTTTTCACGGGACTGTGCTTTCAAATATTAAGAGTTCATGTTTTCAGAGCTCAGAATTGGTGTCTAAAGCCTTTGAATGACGAGAATAGTGTTTTTGTTTACAATTTAGGAGGATTGGCTTTGGCGTTTTTTTTTGTGAGAATCAGTTAAAATGGTGGCGGTTCCAGTAAATACTTCTAAGCAAACTGTCTAATTGTGGTAAAACTGTTAAAATACACAATGAGAGTTCCCAGAAATGATTAAGAACGTGTAATAAACCCCTCAAGTACACGTAAATAGATTCTTACTACATTTACTGTCGAATTCAACACGGAGGTTTCCAGTGGAAAGCTGTGAAATGACGAAAATACTGGTAATGTTTACAGGTACGGGTACTTCTGGTGGCGTTTTCACGGGACTGTGCTTTCAAATATTAAGAGTTCATGTTTACAGAGCTAAGAATTGGTGTCTAAAGCCTTTGAATCACGAGAATAGTTTTTGTGTTTACAATTTAGGAGGATTGGCTTTGGCGTTTTTTTTGTGTGAATCAGTCAAAATGGTGGCGGTTCCAGTAAATACTTCTAAGCAAACTGTCTAATTGTGGTAAAACTGTTAAAATACACAATGAGAGTTCCCAGAAATGATTAAGAACGTGTAATAAACATCTCAAGTACACGTAAATAGATTCTTACTACATTTACTGTCGAATTCAACACGGAGGTTTCCAGTGGAAAGCTCTGAAATGACGAAAATACTGGTAATGTTTACAAGTCCGGGTACTTCTGGTGGCGTTTTCACGGGACTGTGCTTTCAAATATTAAGAGTTCATGTTTACAGAGCTAAGAATTGGTGTCTAAAGCCTTTGAATCACGAGAATAGTTTTTGTGCTTACAATTTAGGAGGATTGGCTTTGGCGTTTTTTTGGTGTGAATCAGTTAAAATAGTGGCGGTTCCAGTAAATACTTCTAAGCAAACTGTCTAATTGTGGTAAAACTGTTAAAATACACAATGAGAGTTCCCAGAAATGATTAAGAACGTGTAATAAACCCCTCAAGTACACGTAAATAGATTCTTACTACATTTACTGTCGAATTCAATCACGGAGGTTTCCAGTGGAAAGCTGTGAAATGACGAAAATACTGGTAATGTTTTCAAGTCCGGGTACTTCGGGTGGCGTTTTCACGGGACTGTGCTTTCAATTATTACGAGTTCATGTTTACAGAGCTCGGAATTGGTGTCTAAAGCCTTTGAATCACGAGAATAGTTTTTGTGTTTACAATTTAGGAGGATTGGCTTTGGCGTTTTTTTTGTGTGAATCAGTTAAAATGGCGGCGGTTCCAGTAAATACTTCTAAGCAAACTGTCTAATTGTGGTAAAACTGTTAAAATACACAATGAGAGTTCCCAGAAATGATTAAGAACGTGTAATAAACATCTCAAGTACACGTAAATAGATTCTTGCTACATTTACTGTCGAATTCAATCACGGAGGTTTCCAGTGGAAAGCTGTGAAATGACGAAAATACTGGTAATGTTTACAAGTACGGGTACTTCTGGTGGCGTTTTCACGGGACTGTGCTTTCAAATATTAAGAGTTCATGTTTTCAGAGCTCAGAATTGGTGTCTAAAGCCTTTGAATGACGAGAATAGTGTTTTTGTTTACAATTTAGGAGGATTGGCTTTGGCGTTTTTTTTTGTGAGAATCAGTTAAAATGGTGGCGGTTCCAGTAAATACTTCTAAGCAAACTGTCTAATTGTGGTAAAACTGTTAAAATACACAATGAGAGTTCCCAGAAATGATTAAGAACGTGTAATAAACCCCTCAAGTACACGTAAATAGATTCTTACTACATTTACTGTCGAATTCAACACGGAGGTTTCCAGTGGAAAGCTGTGAAATGACGAAAATACTGGTAATGTTTACAAGTACGGGTACTTCGGGTGGCGTTTTCACGGGACTGTGCTTTCAATTATTACGAGTTCATGTTTACAGAGCTCGGAATTGGTGTCTAAAGCCTTTGAATCACGAGAATAGTTTTTGTGTTTACAATTTAGGAGGATTGGCTTTGGCGTTTTTTTTGTGTGAATCAGTTAAAATGGCGGCGGTTCCAGTAAATACTTCTAAGCAAACTGTCTAATTGTGGTAAAACTGTTAAAATACACAATGAGAGTTCCCAGAAATGATTAAGAACGTGTAATAAACATCTCAAGTACACGTAAATAGATTCTTGCTACATTTACTGTCGAATTCAATCACGGAGGTTTCCAGTGGAAAGCTGTGAAATGACGAAAATACTGGTAATGTTTACAAGTCCGGGTACTTCTGGTGGCGTTTTCACGGGACTGTGCTTTCAAGTATTAAGAGTTCATTTTTACAGAGCTCAGAATTGGTGTCTAAAGCCTTTGAATCACGAGAATAGTTTTTGTGTTTACAATTTAGGAGGATTGGCTTTGGCGTTTTTTTTGTGTGAATCAGTCAAAATGGTGGCGGTTCCAGTAAATACTTCTAAGCAAACTGTCTAATTGTGGTATAACTGTTAAAATACACAATGAGAGTTCCCAGAAATGATTAAGAACGTGTAATAAACATCTCAAGTACACGTAAATAGATTCTTACTACATTTACTGTCGAATTCAACACGGAGGTTTCCAGTGGAAAGCTTTGAAATGACGAAAATACTGGTAATGTTTACAAGTCCGGGTACTTCGGGTGGCGTTTTCACGGGACTGTGCTTTCAATTATTACGAGTTCATGTTTACAGAGCTCAGAATTGGTGTCTAAAGCCTTTGAATCACGAGAATAGTTTTTGTGTTTACAATTTAGGAGGATTGGCTTTGGCGTTTTTTTTGTGTGAATCAGTTAAAATGGTGGCGGTTCCAGTAAATACTTCTAAGCAAACTGTCTAATTGTGGTAAAACTGTTAAAATACACAATGAGAGTTCCCAGAAATGATTAAGAACGTGTAATAAACATCTCAAGTACACGTAAATAGATTCTTACTACATTTACTGTCGAATTAAACACGGAGGTTTCCAGTGGAAAGCTGTGAAATGACGAAAATACTGGTAATGTTTACAAGTACGGGTACTTCTGGTGGCGTTTTCACGGGACTGTGCTTTCAAATATTAAGAGTTCATGTTTTCAGAGCTCAGAATTGGTGTCTAAAGCCTTTGAATGACGAGAATAGTGTTTTTGTTTACAATTTAGGAGGATTGGCTTTGGCGTTTTTTTTTTGTGAGAATCAGTTAAAATGGTGGCGGTTCCAGTAAATACTTCTAAGCAAACTGTCTAATTGTGGTAAAACTGTTAAAATACACAATGAGAGTTCCCAGAAATGATTAAGAACGTGTAATAAACCCCTCAAGTACACGTAAATAGATTCTTACTACATTTACTGTCGAATTCAACACGGAGGTTTCCAGTGGAAAGCTGTGAAATGACGAAAATACTGGTAATGTTTACAAGTACGGGTACTTCTGGTGGCGTTTTCACGGGACTGTGCTTTCAAATATTAAGAGTTCATGTTTACAGAGCTAAGAATTGGTGTCTAAAGCCTTTGAATCACGAGAATAGTTTTTGTGTTTACAATTTAGGAGGATTGGCTTTGGCGTTTTTTTTGTGTGAATCAGTCAAAATGGTGGCGGTTCCAGTAAATACTTCTAAGCAAACTGTCTAATTGTGGTAAAACTGTTAAAATACACAATGAGAGTTCCCAGAAAAGATTAAGAACGTGTAATAAACATCTCAAGTACACGTAAATAGATTCTTACTACATTTACTGTCGAATTCAACACGGAGGTTTCCAGTGGAAAGCTGTGAAATGACGAAAATACTGGTAATGTTTACAAGTCCGGGTACTTCTGGTGGCGTTTTCACGGGACTGTGCTTCCAAATATTAAGAGTTCATGTTTACAGAGCTAAGAATTGGTGTCTAAAGCCTTTGAATCACGAGAATAGTTTTTGTGTTTACAATTTAGGAGGATTGGCTTTGGCGTTTTTTTTGTGTGAATCAGTTAAAATGGTGGCGGTTCCAGTAAATACTTCTAAGCAAACTGTCTAATTGTGGTAAAACTGTTAAAATACACAATGAGAGTTCCCAGAATTGATTAAGAACGTGTAATAAACCCCTCAAGAACACGTAAATAGATTCTTGCTACATTTACTGTCGAATTCAATCACGGAGGTTTCCAGTGGAAAGCTTTGAAATGACGAAAATACTGGTAATGTTTACAAGTCCGGGTACTTCGGGTGGCGTTTTCACGGGACTGTGCTTTCAATTATTACGAGTTCATGTTTACAGAGCTCAGAATTGGTGTCTAAAGCCTTTGAATCACGAGAATAGTTTTTGTGTTTACAATTTAGGAGGATTGGCTTTGGCGGTTTTTTTTGTGTGAATCAGTTAAAATGGTGGCGGTTCCAGTAAATACTTCTAAGCAAACTGTCTAATTGTGGTAAAACTGTTAAAATACACAATGAGAGTTCCCAGAAATGATTAAGAACGTGTAATAAACCCCTCAAGTACACGTAAATAGATTCTTACTACATTTACTGTCGAATTCAATCACGGAGGTTTCCAGTGGAAAGCTGTGAAATGACGAAAATACTGGTAATGTTTTCAAGTCCGGGTACTTCGGGTGGCGTTTTCACGGGACTGTGCTTTCAATTATTACGAGTTCATGTTTACAGAGCTCGGAATTGGTGTCTAAAGCCTTTGAATCACGAGAATAGTTTTTGTGTTTACAATTTAGGAGGATTGGCTTTGGCGTTTTTTTTGTGTGAATCAGTTAAAATGGCGGCGGTTCCAGTAAATACTTCTAAGCAAACTGTCTAATTGTGGTAAAACTGTTAAAATACACAATGAGAGTTCCCAGAAATGATTAAGAACGTGTAATAAACATCTCAAGTACACGTAAATAGATTCTTGCTACATTTACTGTCGAATTCAATCACGGAGGTTTCCAGTGGAAAGCTGTGAAATGACGAAAATACTGGTAATGTTTACAAGTACGGGTACTTCTGGTGGCGTTTTCACGGGACTGTGCTTTCAAATATTAAGAGTTCATGTTTTCAGAGCTCAGAATTGGTGTCTAAAGCCTTTGAATGACGAGAATAGTGTTTTTGTTTACAATTTAGGAGGATTGGCTTTGGCGTTTTTTTTTGTGAGAATCAGTTAAAATGGTGGCGGTTCCAGTAAATACTTCTAAGCAAACTGTCTAATTGTGGTAAAACTGTTAAAATACACAATGAGAGTTCCCAGAAATGATTAAGAACGTGTAATAAACCCCTCAAGTACACGTAAATAGATTCTTACTACATTTACTGTCGAATTCAACACGGAGGTTTCCAGTGGAAAGCTGTGAAATGACGAAAATACTGGTAATGTTTACAAGTACGGGTACTTCGGGTGGCGTTTTCACGGGACTGTGCTTTCAATTATTACGAGTTCATGTTTACAGAGCTCGGAATTGGTGTCTAAAGCCTTTGAATCACGAGAATAGTTTTTGTGTTTACAATTTAGGAGGATTGGCTTTGGCGTTTTTTTTGTGTGAATCAGTTAAAATGGCGGCGGTTCCAGTAAATACTTCTAAGCAAACTGTCTAATTGTGGTAAAACTGTTAAAATACACAATGAGAGTTCCCAGAAATGATTAAGAACGTGTAATAAACATCTCAAGTACACGTAAATAGATTCTTGCTACATTTACTGTCGAATTCAATCACGGAGGTTTCCAGTGGAAAGCTGTGAAATGACGAAAATACTGGTAATGTTTACAAGTCCGGGTACTTCTGGTGGCGTTTTCACGGGACTGTGCTTTCAAGTATTAAGAGTTCATTTTTACAGAGCTCAGAATTGGTGTCTAAAGCCTTTGAATCACGAGAATAGTTTTTGTGTTTACAATTTAGGAGGATTGGCTTTGGCGTTTTTTTTGTGTGAATCAGTCAAAATGGTGGCGGTTCCAGTAAATACTTCTAAGCAAACTGTCTAATTGTGGTATAACTGTTAAAATACACAATGAGAGTTCCCAGAAATGATTAAGAACGTGTAATAAACATCTCAAGTACACGTAAATAGATTCTTACTACATTTACTGTCGAATTCAACACGGAGGTTTCCAGTGGAAAGCTTTGAAATGACGAAAATACTGGTAATGTTTACAAGTCCGGGTACTTCGGGTGGCGTTTTCACGGGACTGTGCTTTCAATTATTACGAGTTCATGTTTACAGAGCTCAGAATTGGTGTCTAAAGCCTTTGAATCACGAGAATAGTTTTTGTGTTTACAATTTAGGAGGATTGGCTTTGGCGTTTTTTTTGTGTGAATCAGTTAAAATGGTGGCGGTTCCAGTAAATACTTCTAAGCAAACTGTCTAATTGTGGTAAAACTGTTAAAATACACAATGAGAGTTCCCAGAAATGATTAAGAACGTGTAATAAACATCTCAAGTACACGTAAATAGATTCTTACTACATTTACTGTCGAATTAAACACGGAGGTTTCCAGTGGAAAGCTGTGAAATGACGAAAATACTGGTAATGTTTACAAGTACGGGTACTTCTGGTGGCGTTTTCACGGGACTGTGCTTTCAAATATTAAGAGTTCATGTTTTCAGAGCTCAGAATTGGTGTCTAAAGCCTTTGAATGACGAGAATAGTGTTTTTGTTTACAATTTAGGAGGATTGGCTTTGGCGTTTTTTTTTTGTGAGAATCAGTTAAAATGGTGGCGGTTCCAGTAAATACTTCTAAGCAAACTGTCTAATTGTGGTAAAACTGTTAAAATACACAATGAGAGTTCCCAGAAATGATTAAGAACGTGTAATAAACCCCTCAAGTACACGTAAATAGATTCTTACTACATTTACTGTCGAATTCAACACGGAGGTTTCCAGTGGAAAGCTGTGAAATGACGAAAATACTGGTAATGTTTACAAGTACGGGTACTTCTGGTGGCGTTTTCACGGGACTGTGCTTTCAAATATTAAGAGTTCATGTTTACAGAGCTAAGAATTGGTGTCTAAAGCCTTTGAATCACGAGAATAGTTTTTGTGTTTACAATTTAGGAGGATTGGCTTTGGCGTTTTTTTTGTGTGAATCAGTCAAAATGGTGGCGGTTCCAGTAAATACTTCTAAGCAAACTGTCTAATTGTGGTAAAACTGTTAAAATACACAATGAGAGTTCCCAGAAAAGATTAAGAACGTGTAATAAACATCTCAAGTACACGTAAATAGATTCTTACTACATTTACTGTCGAATTCAACACGGAGGTTTCCAGTGGAAAGCTGTGAAATGACGAAAATACTGGTAATGTTTACAAGTCCGGGTACTTCTGGTGGCGTTTTCACGGGACTGTGCTTCCAAATATTAAGAGTTCATGTTTACAGAGCTAAGAATTGGTGTCTAAAGCCTTTGAATCACGAGAATAGTTTTTGTGTTTACAATTTAGGAGGATTGGCTTTGGCGTTTTTTTTGTGTGAATCAGTTAAAATGGTGGCGGTTCCAGTAAATACTTCTAAGCAAACTGTCTAATTGTGGTAAAACTGTTAAAATACACAATGAGAGTTCCCAGAATTGATTAAGAACGTGTAATAAACCCCTCAAGAACACGTAAATAGATTCTTGCTACATTTACTGTCGAATTCAATCACGGAGGTTTCCAGTGGAAAGCTTTGAAATGACGAAAATACTGGTAATGTTTACAAGTCCGGGTACTTCGGGTGGCGTTTTCACGGGACTGTGCTTTCAATTATTACGAGTTCATGTTTACAGAGCTCAGAATTGGTGTCTAAAGCCTTTGAATCACGAGAATAGTTTTTGTGTTTACAATTTAGGAGGATTGGCTTTGGCGGTTTTTTTTGTGTGAATCAGTTAAAATGGTGGCGGTTCCAGTAAATACTTCTAAGCAAACTGTCTAATTGTGGTAAAACTGTTAAAATACACAATGAGAGTTCCCAGAAATGATTAAGAACGTGTAATAAACATCTCAAGTACACGTAAATAGATTCTTACTACATTTACTGTCGAATTCAATCACGGAGGTTTCCAGTGGAAAGCTGTGAAATGACGAAAATACTGGTAATGTTTACAAGTCCGGGTACTTCTGGTGGCGTTTTCACGGGACTGTGCTTTCAAATATTAAGAGTTCACGTTTACAGAGCTCAGAATTGGTGTCTAAAGCCTTTGAATCACGAGAATATTTTTTGTGTTTACAATTTAGGAGGATTGGCTTTGGCGTTTTTTTTTGTGTGAATCAGTTAAAATGGTGGCGGTTCCAGTAAACAGTTCTAAGCAAACTGTCTAATTGTGGTAAAACTGTTAAAATACACAATGAGAGTTCCCAGAAATGATTAAGAACGTGTAATAAACATCTCAAGTATACGTAAATAGATTCTTACTACATTTACTGTCGAATTCAATCACGGAGGTTTCCAGTGGAAAGCTGTGAAATGACGAAAATACTGGTAATGTTTACAAGTACGGGTACTTCTGGTGGCGTTTTCACGGGACTGTGCTTTCAATTATTACGAGTTCATGTTTACAGAGCTCAGAATTGGTGTCTAAAGCCTTTGAATCACGAGAATAGTTTTTGTGTTTACAATTTAGGAGGATTGGCTTTGGCGGTTTTTTTTGTGTGAATCAGTCAAAATGGTGGCGGTTCCAGTAAATACTTCTAAGCAAACTGTCTAATTGTGGTAAAACTGTTAAAATACACAATGAGAGTTCCCAGAAATGATTAAGAACGTGTAATAAACATCTCAAGTACACGTAAATAGATTCTTACTACATTTACTGTCGAATTCAATCACGGAGGTTTCCAGTGGAAAGCTGTGAAATGACGAAAATACTGGTAATGTTTACAAGTCCGGGTACTTCTGGTGGCGTTTTCATGGGACTGTGCTTTCAAATATTAAGAGTTCACGTTTACAGAGCTCAGAATTGGTGTCTAAAGTCTTTGAATCACGAGAATAGTTTTTGTGTTTACAATTTAGGAGGATTGGCTTTGGCGGTTTTTTTTGTGTGAATCAGTTAAAATGGTGGCGGTTCCAGTAAATACTTCTAAGCAAACTGTCTAATTGTGGTAAAACTGTTAAAATACACAATGAGAGTTCCCAGAAATGATTAAGAACGTGTAATAAAAATCTCAAGTACACGTAAATAGATTCTTACTACATTTACTGTCGAATTCAACACAGAGGTTTCCAGTGGAAAGCTGTGAAATGACGAAAATACTGGTAATGTTTACAAGTCCGGGTACTTCTGGTGGCGTTTTCACGGGACTGTGTTTTCAATTATTACGAGTTCATGTTTACAGAGCTCAGAATTGGTGTCTAAAGCCTTTGAATCACTAGAATAGTTTTTGTGTTTACAATTTAGGAGGATTGGCTTTGGCGTTTTTTTTGTGTGAATCAGTTAAAATGGTGGCGGTTCCAGTAAATACTTCTAAGCAAACTGTCTAATTGTGGTAAAACTGTTAAAATACACAATGAGAGTTCCCAGAAATGATTAAGAACGTGTAATAAACATCTCAAGTACACGTAAATAGATTCTTACTACATTTACTGTCGAATTCAACACGGAGGTTTCCAGTGGAAAGCTGTGAAATGACGAAAATACTGGTAATGTTTACAAGTACGGGTACTTCTGGTGGCGTTTTCACGGGACTGTGCTTTCAAATATTAAGAGTTCATGTTTTCAGAGCTCAGAATTGGTGTCTAAAGCCTTTGAATGACGAGAATAGTGTTTTTGTTTACAATTTAGGAGGATTGGCTTTGGCGTTTTTTTTTGTGAGAATCAGTTAAAATGGTGGCGGTTCCAGTAAATACTTCTAAGCAAACTGTCTAATTGTGGTAAAACTGTTAAAATACACAATGAGAGTTCCCAGAAATGATTAAGAACGTGTAATAAACATCTCAAGTACACGTAAATAGATTCTTGCTACATTTACTGTCGAATTCAATCACGGAGGTTTCCAGTGGAAAGCTGTGAAATGACGAAAATACTGGTAATGTTTACAAGTCCGGGTACTTCGGGTGGCGTTTTCACGGGACTGTGCTTTCAATTATTACGAGTTCATGTTTACAGAGCTCAGAATTGGTGTCTAAAGCCTTTGAATCACGAGAATAGTTTTTGTGTTTACAATTTAGGAGGATTGGCTTTGGCGTTTTTTTTGTGTGAATCAGACAAAATGGTGGCGGTTCCAGTAAATACTTCTAAGCCAACTGTCTAATTGTGGTAAAACTGTTAAAATACACAATGAGAGTTCCCAGAAATGATTAAGAACGTGTAATAAACCCCTCAAGAACACGTAAATAGATTCTTGCTACATTTACTGTCGAATTCAATCACGGAGGTTTCCAGTGGAAAGCTTTGAAATGACGAAAATACTGGTAATGTTTACAAGTCCGGGTACTTCGGGTGGCGTTTTCACGGGACTGTGCTTTCAATTATTACGAGTTCATGTTTACAGAGCTCAGAATTGGTGTCTAAAGCCTTTGAATCACGAGAATAGTTTTTGTGTTTACAATTTAGGAGGATTGGCTTTGGCGTTTTTTTTGTGTGAATAAGTTAAAATGGTGGCGGTTCCAGTAAATACTTCTAAGCAAACTGTCTAATTGTGGTAAAACTGTTAAAATACACAATGAGAGTTCCCAGAAATGATTAAGAACGTGTAATAAACATCTCAAGTACACGTAAATAGATTCTTACTACATTTACTGTCGAATTAAACACGGAGGTTTCCAGTGGAAAGCTGTGAAATGACGAAAATACTGGTAATGTTTACAAGTACGGGTACTTCTGGTGGCGTTTTCACGGGACTGTGCTTTCAAATATTAAGAGTTCATGTTTTCAGAGCTCAGAATTGGTGTCTAAAGCCTTTGAATGACGAGAATAGTGTTTTTGTTTACAATTTAGGAGGATTGGCTTTGGCGTTTTTTTTTGTGAGAATCAGTTAAAATGGTGGCGGTTCCAGTAAATACTTCTAAGCAAACTGTCTAATTGTGGTAAAACTGTTAAAATACACAATGAGAGTTCCCAGAAATGATTAAGAACGTGTAATAAACCCCTCAAGTACACGTAAATAGATTCTTACTACATTTACTGTCGAATTCAACACGGAGGTTTCCAGTGGAAAGCTGTGAAATGACGAAAATACTGGTAATGTTTTCAAGTCCGGGTACTTCGGGTGGCGTTTTCACGGGACTGTGCTTTCAATTATTACGAGTTCATGTTTACAGAGCTCAGAATTGGTGTCTAAAGCCTTTGAATCACGAGAATAGTTTTTGTGTTTACAATTTAGGAGGATTGGCTTTGGCGGTTTTTTTTGTGTGAATCAGTTAAAATGGTGGCGGTTCCAGTAAATACTTCTAAGCAAACTGTCTAATTGTGGTAAAACTGTTAAAATACACAATGAGAGTTCCCAGAAATGATTAAGAACGTGTAATAAACATCTCAAGTACACGTAAATAGATTCTTACTACATTTACTGTCGAATTCAATCACGGAGGTTTCCAGTGGAAAGCTGTGAAATGACGAAAATACTGGTAATGTTTACAAGTCCGGGTACTTCTGGTGGCGTTTTCACGGGACTGTGCTTTCAAATATTAAGAGTTCACGTTTACAGCGCTCAGAATTGGTGTCTAAAGCCTTTGAATCACGAGAATATTTTTTGTGTTTACAATTTAGGAGGATTGGCTTTGGCGTTTTTTTTTGTGTGAATCAGTTAAAATGGTGGCGGTTCCAGTAAACAGTTCTAAGCAAACTGTCTAATTGTGGTAAAACTGTTAAAATACACAATGAGAGTTCCCAGAAATGATTAAGAACGTGTAATAAACCCCTCAAGAACACGTAAATAGATTCTTGCTACATTTACTGTCGAATTCAATCACGGAGGTTTCCAGTGGAAAGCTTTGAAATGACGAAAATACTGGTAATGTTTACAAGTCCGGGTACTTCGGGTGGCGTTTTCACGGGACTGTGCTTTCAATTATTACGAGTTCATGTTTACAGAGCTCAGAATTGGTGTCTAAAGCCTTTGAATCACGAGAATAGTTTTTGTGTTTACAATTTAGGAGGATTGGCTTTGGCGTTTTTTTTGTGTGAATAAGTTAAAATGGTGGCGGTTCCAGTAAATACTTCTAAGCAAACTGTCTAATTGTGGTAAAACTGTTAAAATACACAATGAGAGTTCCCAGAAATGATTAAGAACGTGTAATAAACATGTCAAGTACACGTAAATAGATTCTTACTACATTTACTGTCGAATTAAACACGGAGGTTTCCAGTGGAAAGCTGTGAAATGACGAAAATACTGGTAATGTTTACAAGTACGGGTACTTCTGGTGGCGTTTTCACGGGACTGTGCTTTCAAATATTAAGAGTTCATGTTTTCAGAGCTCAGAATTGGTGTCTAAAGCCTTTGAATGACGAGAATAGTGTTTTTGTTTACAATTTAGGAGGATTGGCTTTGGCGTTTTTTTTTGTGAGAATCAGTTAAAATGGTGGCGGTTCCAGTAAATACTTCTAAGCAAACTGTCTAATTGTGGTAAAACTGTTAAAATACACAATGAGAGTTCCCAGAAATGATTAAGAACGTGTAATAAACCCCTCAAGTACACGTAAATAGATTCTTACTACATTTACTGTCGAATTCAACACGGAGGTTTCCAGTGGAAAGCTGTGAAATGACGAAAATACTGGTAATGTTTACAAGTACGGGTACTTCTGGTGGCGTTTTCACGGGACTGTGCTTTCAAATATTAAGAGTTCATGTTTACAGAGCTAAGAATTGGTGTCTAAAGCCTTTGAATCACGAGAATAGTTTTTGTGTTTACAATTTAGGAGGATTGGCTTTGGCGTTTTTTTTGTGTGAATCAGTCAAAATGGTGGCGGTTCCAGTAAATACTTCTAAGCAAACTGTCTAATTGTGGTAAAACTGTTAAAATACACAATGAGAGTTCCCAGAAATGATTAAGAACGTGTAATAAACATCTCAAGTACACGTAAATAGATTCTTACTACATTTACTGTCGAATTCAACACGGAGGTTTCCAGTGGAAAGCTGTGAAATGACGAAAATACTGGTAATGTTTTCAAGTCCGGGTACTTCGGGTGGCGTTTTCACGGGACTGTGCTTTCAATTATTACGAGTTCATGTTTACAGAGCTCGGAATTGGTGTCTAAAGCCTTTGAATCACGAGAATAGTTTTTGTGTTTACAATTTAGGAGGATTGGCTTTGGCGTTTTTTTTGTGTGAATCAGTTAAAATGGCGGCGGTTCCAGTAAATACTTCTAAGCAAACTGTCTAATTGTGGTAAAACTGTTAAAATACACAATGAGAGTTCCCAGAAATGATTAAGAACGTGTAATAAACATCTCAAGTACACGTAAATAGATTCTTGCTACATTTACTGTCGAATTCAATCACGGAGGTTTCCAGTGGAAAGCTGTGAAATGACGAAAATACTGGTAATGTTTACAAGTCCGGGTACTTCTGGTGGCGTTTTCACGGGACTGTGCTTTCAAGTATTAAGAGTTCATTTTTACAGAGCTCAGAATTGGTGTCTAAAGCCTTTGAATCACGAGAATAGTTTTTGTGTTTACAATTTAGGAGGATTGGCTTTGGCGTTTTTTTTGTGTGAATCAGTCAAAATGGTGGCGGTTCCAGTAAATACTTCTAAGCAAACTGTCTAATTGTGGTATAACTGTTAAAATACACAATGAGAGTTCCCAGAAATGATTAAGAACGTGTAATAAACATCTCAAGTACACGTAAATAGATTCTTACTACATTTACTGTCGAATTCAACACGGAGGTTTCCAGTGGAAAGCTGTGAAATGATGAAAATACTGGTAATGTTTACAAGTACGGGTACTTCTGGTGGCGTTTTCACGGGACTGTGCTTTCAAATATTAAGAGTTCATGTTACAGAGCTAAGAATTGGTGTCTAAAGCCTTTGAATCACGAGAATAGTTTTTGTGTTTACAATTTAGGAGGATTGGCTTTGGCGTTTTTTTTGTGTGAATCAGTCAAAATGGTGGCGGTTCCAGTAAATACTTCTAAGCCAACTGTCTAATTGTGGTAAAACTGTTAAAATACACAATGAGAGTTCCCAGAAATGATTAAGAACGTGTAATAAACCCCTCAAGAACACGTAAATAGATTCTTGCTACATTTACTGTCGAATTCAATCACGGAGGTTTCCAGTGGAAAGCTTTGAAATGACGAAAATACTGGTAATGTTTACAAGTCCGGGTACTTCGGGTGGCGTTTTCACGGGACTGTGCTTTCAATTATTACGAGTTCATGTTTACAGAGCTCAGAATTGGTGTCTAAAGCCTCTGAATCACGAGAATAGTTTTTGTGTTTACAATTTAGGAGGATTGGCTTTGGCGTTTTTTTTGTGTGAATCAGTTAAAATGGTGGCGGTTCCAGTAAATACTTCTAAGCAAACTGTCTAATTGTGGTAAAACTGTTAAAATACACAATGAGAGTTCCCAGAAATGATTAAGAACGTGTAATAAACATCTCAAGTACACGTAAATAGATTCTTACTACATTTACTGTCGAATTAAACACGGAGGTTTCCAGTGGAAAGCTGTGAAATGACGAAAATACTGGTAATGTTTACAAGTACGGGTACTTCTGGTGGCGTTTTCACGGGACTGTGCTTTCAAATATTAAGAGTTCATGTTTTCAGAGCTCAGAATTGGTGTCTAAAGCCTTTGAATGACGAGAATAGTGTTTTTGTTTACAATTTAGGAGGATTGGCTTTGGCGTTTTTTTTTGTGAGAATCAGTTAAAATGGTGGCGGTTCCAGTAAATACTTCTAAGCAAACTGTCTAATTGTGGTAAAACTGTTAAAATACACAATGAGAGTTCCCAGAAATGATTAAGAACGTGTAATAAACCCCTCAAGTACACGTAAATAGATTCTTACTACATTTACTGTCGAATTCAACACGGAGGTTTCCAGTGGAAAGCTGTGAAATGACGAAAATACTGGTAATGTTTACAAGTACGGGTACTTCTGGTGGCGTTTTCACGGGACTGTGCTTTCAAATATTAAGAGTTCATGTTTACAGAGCTAAGAATTGGTGTCTAAAGCCTTTGAATCACGAGAATAGTTTTTGTGTTTACAATTTAGGAGGATTGGCTTTGGCGTTTTTTTTGTGTGAATCAGTCAAAATGGTGGCGGTTCCAGTAAATACTTCTAAGCAAACTGTCTAATTGTGGTAAAACTGTTAAAATACACAATGAGAGTTCCCAGAAATGATTAAGAACGTGTAATAAACATCTCAAGTACACGTAAATAGATTCTTACTACATTTACTGTCGAATTCAACACGGAGGTTTCCAGTGGAAAGCTGTGAAATGACGAAAATACTGGTAATGTTTACAAGTCCGGGTACTTCTGGTGGCGTTTTCACGGGACTGTGCTTTCAAATATTAAGAGTTCATGTTTACAGAGCTAAAAATTGGTGTCTAAAGCCTTTGAATCACGAGAATAGTTTTTGTGCTTACAATTTAGGAGGATTGGCTTTGGCGTTTTTTTTGTGTGAATCAGTTAAAATAGTGGCGGTTCCAGTAAATACTTCTAAGCAAACTGTCTAATTGTGGTAAAACTGTTAAAATACACAATGAGAGTTCCCAGAAATGATTAAGAACGTGTAATAAACATCTCAAGTACACGTAAATAGATTCTTGCTACATTTACTGTCGAATTCAATCACGGAGGTTTCCAGTGGAAAGCTGTGAAATGACGAAAATACTGGTAATGTTTACAAGTCCGGGTACTTCTGGTGGCGTTTTCACGGGACTGTGCTTTCAAGTATTAAGAGTTCATTTTTACAGAGCTCAGAATTGGTGTCTAAAGCCTTTGAATCACGAGAATAGTTTTTGTGTTTACAATTTAGGAGGATTGGCTTTGGCGTTTTTTTTGTGTGAATCAGTTAAAATAGTGGCGGTTCCAGTAAATACTTCTAAGCAAACTGTCTAATTGTGGTAAAACTGTTAAAATACACAATGAGAGTTCCCAGAAATGATTAAGAACGTGTAATAAACATCTCAAGTACACGTAAAAAGATTCTTGCTACATTTACTGTCGAATTCAATCACGGAGGTTTCCAGTGGAAAGCTGTGAAATGACGAAAATACTGGTAATGTTTACAAGTCCGGGTACTTCTGGTGGCGTTTTCACGGGACTGTGCTTTCAAGTATTAAGAGTTCATTTTTACAGAGCTCAGAATTGGTGTCTAAAGCCTTTGAATCACGAGAATAGTTTTTGTGTTTACAATTTAGGAGGATTGGCTTTGGCGTTTTTTTTGTGTGAATCAGTCAAAATGGTGGCGGTTCCAGTAAATACTTCTAAGCAAACTGTCTAATTGTGGTATAACCGTTAAAATACACAATGAGAGTTCCCAGAAATGATTAAGAACGTGTAATAAACCCCTCAAGTACACGTAAATAGATTCTTACTACATTTACTGTCGAATTCAACACGGAGGTTTCCAGTGGAAAGCTGTGAAATGATGAAAATACTGGTAATGTTTACAAGTACGGGTACTTCTGGTGGCGTTTTCACGGGACTGTGCTTTCAAATATTAAGAGTTCATGTTTACAGAGCTAAGAATTGGTGTCTAAAGCCTTTGAATCACGAGAATAGTTTTTGTGTTTACAATTTAGGAGGATTGGCTTTGGCGTTTTTTTTGTGTGAATCAGTCAAAATGGTGGCGGTTCCAGTAAATACTTCTAAGCCAACTGTCTAATTGTGGTAAAACTGTTAAAATACACAATGAGAGTTCCCAGAAATGATTAAGAACGTGTAATAAACCCCTCAAGAACACGTAAATAGATTCTTGCTACATTTACTGTCGAATTCAATCACGGAGGTTTCCAGTGGAAAGCTTTGAAATCACGAAAATACTGGTAATGTTTACAAGTACGGGTACTTCTGGTGGCGTTTTCACGGGACTGTGCTTTCAAATATTAAGAGTTCATGTTTTCAGAGCTCAGAATTGGTGTCTAAAGCCTTTGAATGACGAGAATAGTGTTTTTGTTTACAATTTAGGAGGATTGGCTTTGGCGTTTTTTTTGGGGAGAATCAGTTAAAATGGTGGCGGTTCCAGTAAATACTTCTAAGCAAACTGTCTAATTGTGGTAA
This sequence comes from Myotis daubentonii, assembly GCF_963259705.1. Lineage (NCBI taxonomy): Eukaryota > Metazoa > Chordata > Mammalia > Chiroptera > Vespertilionidae > Myotis > Myotis daubentonii. The sequence continues at coordinate 713,012 of NW_026775509.1, read as the reverse complement.
AACTGTTAAAATACACAATGAGAGTTCCCAGAAATGATTAAGAACGTGTAATAAACCCCTCAAGTACTCGTAAATAGATTCTTACTACATTTACTGTCGAATTCAACACGGAGGTTTCCAGTGGAAAGCTGTGAAATGACGAAAATACTGGTAATGTTTACAAGTACGGGTACTTCTGGTGGCGTTTTCACGGGACTGTGCTTTCAAATATTAAGAGTTCATGTTTTCAGAGCTCAGAATTGGTGTCTAAAGCCTTTGAATGACGAGAATAGTGTTTTTGTTTACAATTTAGGAGGATTGGCTTTGGCGTTTTTTTTTGTGAGAATCAGTTAAAATGGTGGCGGTTCCAGTAAATACTTCTAAGCAAACTGTCTAATTGTGGTAAAACTGTTAAAATACACAATGAGAGTTCCCAGAAATGATTAAGAACGTGTAATAAACCCCTCAAGTACACGTAAATAGATTCTTACTACATTTACTGTCGAATTCAACACGGAGGTTTCCAGTGGAAAGCTGTGAAATGACGAAAATACTGGTAATGTTTACAAGTACGGGTACTTCTGGTGGCGTTTTCACGGGACTGTGCTTTCAAATATTAAGAGTTCATGTTTACAGAGCTAAGAATTGGTGTCTAAAGCCTTTGAATCACGAGAATAGTTTTTGTGTTTACAATTTAGGAGGATTGGCTTTGGCGTTTTTTTTGTGTGAATCAGTCAAAATGGTGGCGGTTCCAGTAAATACTTCTAAGCAAACTGTCTAATTGTGGTAAAACTGTTAAAATACACAATGAGAGTTCCCAGAAATGATTAAGAACGTGTAATAAACATCTCAAGTACACGTAAATAGATTCTTACTACATTTACTGTCGAATTCAACACGGAGGTTTCCAGTGGAAAGCTGTGAAATGACGAAAATACTGGTAATGTTTTCAAGTCCGGGTACTTCGGGTGGCGTTTTCACGGGACTGTGCTTTCAATTATTACGAGTTCATGTTTACAGAGCTCGGAATTGGTGTCTAAAGCCTTTGAATCACGAGAATAGTTTTTGTGTTTACAATTTAGGAGGATTGGCTTTGGCGTTTTTTTTGTGTGAATCAGTTAAAATGGCGGCGGTTCCAGTAAATACTTCTAAGCAAACTGTCTAATTGTGGTAAAACTGTTAAAATACACAATGAGAGTTCCCAGAAATGATTAAGAACGTGTAATAAACATCTCAAGTACACGTAAATAGATTCTTGCTACATTTACTGTCGAATTCAATCACGGAGGTTTCCAGTGGAAAGCTGTGAAATGACGAAAATACTGGTAATGTTTACAAGTCCGGGTACTTCTGGTGGCGTTTTCACGGGACTGTGCTTTCAAGTATTAAGAGTTCATTTTTACAGAGCTCAGAATTGGTGTCTAAAGCCTTTGAATCACGAGAATAGTTTTTGTGTTTACAATTTAGGAGGATTGGCTTTGGCGTTTTTTTTGTGTGAATCAGTCAAAATGGTGGCGGTTCCAGTAAATACTTCTAAGCAAACTGTCTAATTGTGGTATAACTGTTAAAATACACAATGAGAGTTCCCAGAAATGATTAAGAACGTGTAATAAACATCTCAAGTACACGTAAATAGATTCTTACTACATTTACTGTCGAATTCAACACGGAGGTTTCCAGTGGAAAGCTGTGAAATGATGAAAATACTGGTAATGTTTACAAGTACGGGTACTTCTGGTGGCGTTTTCACGGGACTGTGCTTTCAAATATTAAGAGTTCATGTTACAGAGCTAAGAATTGGTGTCTAAAGCCTTTGAATCACGAGAATAGTTTTTGTGTTTACAATTTAGGAGGATTGGCTTTGGCGTTTTTTTTGTGTGAATCAGTCAAAATGGTGGCGGTTCCAGTAAATACTTCTAAGCCAACTGTCTAATTGTGGTAAAACTGTTAAAATACACAATGAGAGTTCCCAGAAATGATTAAGAACGTGTAATAAACCCCTCAAGAACACGTAAATAGATTCTTGCTACATTTACTGTCGAATTCAATCACGGAGGTTTCCAGTGGAAAGCTTTGAAATGACGAAAATACTGGTAATGTTTACAAGTCCGGGTACTTCGGGTGGCGTTTTCACGGGACTGTGCTTTCAATTATTACGAGTTCATGTTTACAGAGCTCAGAATTGGTGTCTAAAGCCTCTGAATCACGAGAATAGTTTTTGTGTTTACAATTTAGGAGGATTGGCTTTGGCGTTTTTTTTGTGTGAATCAGTTAAAATGGTGGCGGTTCCAGTAAATACTTCTAAGCAAACTGTCTAATTGTGGTAAAACTGTTAAAATACACAATGAGAGTTCCCAGAAATGATTAAGAACGTGTAATAAACATCTCAAGTACACGTAAATAGATTCTTACTACATTTACTGTCGAATTAAACACGGAGGTTTCCAGTGGAAAGCTGTGAAATGACGAAAATACTGGTAATGTTTACAAGTACGGGTACTTCTGGTGGCGTTTTCACGGGACTGTGCTTTCAAATATTAAGAGTTCATGTTTTCAGAGCTCAGAATTGGTGTCTAAAGCCTTTGAATGACGAGAATAGTGTTTTTGTTTACAATTTAGGAGGATTGGCTTTGGCGTTTTTTTTTGTGAGAATCAGTTAAAATGGTGGCGGTTCCAGTAAATACTTCTAAGCAAACTGTCTAATTGTGGTAAAACTGTTAAAATACACAATGAGAGTTCCCAGAAATGATTAAGAACGTGTAATAAACCCCTCAAGTACACGTAAATAGATTCTTACTACATTTACTGTCGAATTCAACACGGAGGTTTCCAGTGGAAAGCTGTGAAATGACGAAAATACTGGTAATGTTTACAAGTACGGGTACTTCTGGTGGCGTTTTCACGGGACTGTGCTTTCAAATATTAAGAGTTCATGTTTACAGAGCTAAGAATTGGTGTCTAAAGCCTTTGAATCACGAGAATAGTTTTTGTGTTTACAATTTAGGAGGATTGGCTTTGGCGTTTTTTTTGTGTGAATCAGTCAAAATGGTGGCGGTTCCAGTAAATACTTCTAAGCAAACTGTCTAATTGTGGTAAAACTGTTAAAATACACAATGAGAGTTCCCAGAAATGATTAAGAACGTGTAATAAACATCTCAAGTACACGTAAATAGATTCTTACTACATTTACTGTCGAATTCAACACGGAGGTTTCCAGTGGAAAGCTGTGAAATGACGAAAATACTGGTAATGTTTACAAGTCCGGGTACTTCTGGTGGCGTTTTCACGGGACTGTGCTTTCAAATATTAAGAGTTCATGTTTACAGAGCTAAAAATTGGTGTCTAAAGCCTTTGAATCACGAGAATAGTTTTTGTGCTTACAATTTAGGAGGATTGGCTTTGGCGTTTTTTTTGTGTGAATCAGTTAAAATAGTGGCGGTTCCAGTAAATACTTCTAAGCAAACTGTCTAATTGTGGTAAAACTGTTAAAATACACAATGAGAGTTCCCAGAAATGATTAAGAACGTGTAATAAACATCTCAAGTACACGTAAATAGATTCTTGCTACATTTACTGTCGAATTCAATCACGGAGGTTTCCAGTGGAAAGCTGTGAAATGACGAAAATACTGGTAATGTTTACAAGTCCGGGTACTTCTGGTGGCGTTTTCACGGGACTGTGCTTTCAAGTATTAAGAGTTCATTTTTACAGAGCTCAGAATTGGTGTCTAAAGCCTTTGAATCACGAGAATAGTTTTTGTGTTTACAATTTAGGAGGATTGGCTTTGGCGTTTTTTTTGTGTGAATCAGTTAAAATAGTGGCGGTTCCAGTAAATACTTCTAAGCAAACTGTCTAATTGTGGTAAAACTGTTAAAATACACAATGAGAGTTCCCAGAAATGATTAAGAACGTGTAATAAACATCTCAAGTACACGTAAAAAGATTCTTGCTACATTTACTGTCGAATTCAATCACGGAGGTTTCCAGTGGAAAGCTGTGAAATGACGAAAATACTGGTAATGTTTACAAGTCCGGGTACTTCTGGTGGCGTTTTCACGGGACTGTGCTTTCAAGTATTAAGAGTTCATTTTTACAGAGCTCAGAATTGGTGTCTAAAGCCTTTGAATCACGAGAATAGTTTTTGTGTTTACAATTTAGGAGGATTGGCTTTGGCGTTTTTTTTGTGTGAATCAGTCAAAATGGTGGCGGTTCCAGTAAATACTTCTAAGCAAACTGTCTAATTGTGGTATAACCGTTAAAATACACAATGAGAGTTCCCAGAAATGATTAAGAACGTGTAATAAACCCCTCAAGTACACGTAAATAGATTCTTACTACATTTACTGTCGAATTCAACACGGAGGTTTCCAGTGGAAAGCTGTGAAATGATGAAAATACTGGTAATGTTTACAAGTACGGGTACTTCTGGTGGCGTTTTCACGGGACTGTGCTTTCAAATATTAAGAGTTCATGTTTACAGAGCTAAGAATTGGTGTCTAAAGCCTTTGAATCACGAGAATAGTTTTTGTGTTTACAATTTAGGAGGATTGGCTTTGGCGTTTTTTTTGTGTGAATCAGTCAAAATGGTGGCGGTTCCAGTAAATACTTCTAAGCCAACTGTCTAATTGTGGTAAAACTGTTAAAATACACAATGAGAGTTCCCAGAAATGATTAAGAACGTGTAATAAACCCCTCAAGAACACGTAAATAGATTCTTGCTACATTTACTGTCGAATTCAATCACGGAGGTTTCCAGTGGAAAGCTTTGAAATCACGAAAATACTGGTAATGTTTACAAGTACGGGTACTTCTGGTGGCGTTTTCACGGGACTGTGCTTTCAAATATTAAGAGTTCATGTTTTCAGAGCTCAGAATTGGTGTCTAAAGCCTTTGAATGACGAGAATAGTGTTTTTGTTTACAATTTAGGAGGATTGGCTTTGGCGTTTTTTTTGGGGAGAATCAGTTAAAATGGTGGCGGTTCCAGTAAATACTTCTAAGCAAACTGTCTAATTGTGGTAAAACTGTTAAAATACACAATGAGAGTTCCCAGAAATGATTAAGAACGTGTAATAAACCCCTCAAGTACTCGTAAATAGATTCTTACTACATTTACTGTCGAATTCAACACGGAGGTTTCCAGTGGAAAGCTGTGAAATGACGAAAATACTGGTAATGTTTACAAGTACGGGTACTTCTGGTGGCGTTTTCACGGGACTGTGCTTTCAAATATTAAGAGTTCATGTTTACAGAGCTAAGAATTGGTGTCTAAAGCCTTTGAATCACGAGAATAGTTTTTGTGTTTACAATTTAGGAGGATTGGCTTTGGCGTTTTTTTTGTGTGAATCAGTCAAAATGGTGGCGGTTCCAGTAAATACTTCTAAGCAAACTGTCTAATTGTGGTAAAACTGTTAAAATACACAATGAGAGTTCCCAGAAATGATTAAGAACGTGTAATAAACATCTCAAGTACACGTAAATAGATTCTTACTACATTTACTGTCGAATTCAACACGGAGGTTTCCAGTGGAAAGCTGTGAAATGACGAAAATACTGGTAATGTTTACAAGTCCGGGTACTTCTGGTGGCGTTTTCACGGGACTGTGCTTTCAAATATTAAGAGTTCATGTTTACAGAGCTAAGAATTGGTGTCTAAAGCCTTTGAATCACGAGAATAGTTTTTGTGCTTACAATTTAGGAGGATTGGCTTTGGCGTTTTTTTTGTGTGAATCAGTTAAAATAGTGGCGGTTCCAGTAAATACTTCTAAGCAAACTGTCTAATTGTGGTAAAACTGTTAAAATACACAATGAGAGTTCCCAGAAATGATTAAGAACGTGTAATAAACCCCTCAAGTACACGTAAATAGATTCTTACTACATTTACTGTCGAATTCAATCACGGAGGTTTCCAGTGGAAAGCTGTGAAATGACGAAAATACTGGTAATGTTTTCAAGTCCGGGTACTTCGGGTGGCGTTTTCACGGGACTGTGCTTTCAATTATTACGAGTTCATGTTTACAGAGCTAAGAATTGGTGTCTAAAGCCTTTGAATCACGAGAATAGTTTTTGTGTTTACAATTTAGGAGGATTGGCTTTGGCGTTTTTTTTGTGTGAATCAGTTAAAATGGAGGCGGTTCCAGTAAATACTTCTAAGCAAACTGTCTAATTGTGGTAAAACTGTTAAAATACACTATGAGAGTTCCCAGAAATGATTAAGAACGTGTAATAAACATCTCAAGTACACGTAAATAGATTCTTACTACATTTACTGTCGAATTCAATCACGGAGGTTTCCAGTGGAAAGCTGTGAAATGACGAAAATACTGGTAATGTTTACAAGTCCGGGTACTTCTGGTGGCATTTTCACGGGACTGTGCTTTCAAGTATTAAGAGTTCATTTTTACAGAGCTCAGAATTGGTGTCTAAAGCCTTTGAATCACGAGAATAGTTTTTGTGTTTACAATTTAGGAGGATTGGCTTTGGCGTTTTTTTTGTGTGAATCAGTCAAAATGGTGGCGGTTCCAGTAAATACTTCTAAGCAAACTGTCTAATTGTGGTATAACTGTTAAAATACACAATGAGAGTTCCCAGAAATGATTAAGAACGTGTAATAAACATCTCAAGTACACGTAAATAGATTCTTACTACATTTACTGTCGAATTCAACACGGAGGTTTCCAGTGGAAAGCTGTGAAATGATGAAAATACTGGTAATGTTTACAAGTACGGGTACTTCTGGTGGCGTTTTCACGGGACTGTGCTTTCAAATATTAAGAGTTCATGTTTACAGAGCTAAGAATTGGTGTCTAAAGCCTTTGAATCACGAGAATAGTTTTTGTGTTTACAATTTAGGAGGATTGGCTTTGGCGTTTTTTTTGTGTGAATCAGTCAAAATGGTGGCGGTTCCAGTAAATACTTCTAAGCAAACTGTCTAATTGTGGTAAAACTGTTAAAATACTCAATGAGAGTTCCCAGAAATGATTAAGAACGTGTAATAAACCCCTCAAGAACACGTAAATAGATTCTTGCTACATTTACTGTCGAATTCAATCACGGAGGTTTCCAGTGGAAAGCTTTGAAATGACGAAAATACTGGTAATGTTTACAAGTCCGGGTACTTCGGGTGGCGTTTTCACGGGACTGTGCTTTCAATTATTACGAGTTCATGTTTACAGAGCTCAGAATTGGTGTCTAAAGCCTTTGAATCACGAGAATAGTTTTTGTGTTTACAATTTAGGAGGATTGGCTTTGGCGTTTTTTTTGTGTGAATCAGTTAAAATGGTGGCGGTTCCAGTAAATACTTCTAAGCAAACTGTCTAATTGTGGTAAAACTGTTAAAATACACAATGAGAGTTCCCAGAAATGATTAAGGACGTGTAATAAACCCCTCAAGTACACGTAAATAGATTCTTACTACATTTACTGTCGAATTCAACACGGAGGTTTCCAGTGGAATGCTGTGAAATGACGAAAATACTGGTAATGTTTACAAGTACGGGTACTTCTGGTGGCGTTTTCACGGGACTGTGCTTTCAAATATTAAGAGTTCATGTTTTCAGAGCTCAGAATTGGTGTCTAAAGCCTTTGAATGACGAGAATAGTGTTTTTGTTTACAATTTAGGAGGATTGGCTTTGGCGTTTTTTTTTGTGAGAATCAGTTAAAATGGTGGCGGTTCCAGTAAATACTTCTAAGCAAACTGTCTAATTGTGGTAAAACTGTTAAAATACACAATGAGAGTTCCCAGAAATGATTAAGAACGTGTAATAAACCCCTCAAGTACACGTAAATAGATTCTTACTACATTTACTGTCGAATTCAACACGGAGGTTTCCAGTGGAAAGCTGTGAAATGACGAAAATACTGGTAATGTTTACAAGTCCGGGTACTTCTGGTGGCGTTTTCACGGGACTGTGCTTTCAAATATTAAGAGTTCATGTTTACAGAGCTAAGAATTGGTGTCTAAAGCCTTTGAATCACGAGAATAGTTTTTGTGTTTACAATTTAGGAGGATTGGCTTTGGCGTTTTTTTTGTGTGAATCAGTCAAAATGGTGGCGGTTCCAGTAAATACTTCTAAGCAAACTGTCTAATTGTGGTAAAACTGTGAAAATACACAATGAGAGTTCCCAGAAATGATTAAGAACGTGTAATAAACATCTCAAGTACACGTAAATAGATTCTTACTACATTTACTGTCGAATTCAACACGGAGGTTTCCAGTGGAAAGCTGTGAAATGACGAAAATACTGGTAATGTTTTCAAGTCCGGGTACTTCGGGTGGCGTTTTCACGGGACTGTGCTTTCAATTATTACGAGTTCATGTTTACAGAGCTCGGAATTGGTGTCTAAAGCCTTTGAATCACGAGAATAGTTTTTGTGTTTACAATTTAGGAGGATTGGCTTTGGCGTTTTTTTTGTGTGAATCAGTTAAAATGGAGGCGGTTCCAGTAAATACTTCTAAGCAAACTGTCTAATTGTGGTAAAACTGTTAAAATACACAATGAGAGTTCCCAGAAATGATTAAGAACGTGTAATAAACATCTCAAGTACACGTAAATAGATTCTTGCTACATTTACTGTCGAATTCAATCACGGAGGTTTCCAGTGGAAAGCTGTGAAATGACGAAAATACTGGTAATGTTTACAAGTCCGGGTACTTCTGGTGGCGTTTTCACGGGACTGTGCTTTCAAGTATTAAGAGTTCATTTTTACAGAGCTCAGAATTGGTGTCTAAAGCCTTTGAATCACGAGAATAGTTTTTGTGTTTACAATTTAGGAGGATTGGCTTTGGCGTTTTTTTTGTGTGAATCAGTCAAAATGGTGGCGGTTCCAGTAAATACTTCTAAGCAAACTGTCTAATTGTGGTATAACTGTTAAAATACACAATGAGAGTTCCCAGAAATGATTAAGAACGTGTAATAAACATCTCAAGTACACGTAAATAGATTCTTACTACATTTACTGTCGAATTCAACACGGAGGTTTCCAGTGGAAAGCTGTGAAATGATGAAAATACTGGTAATGTTTACAAGTCCGGGTACTTCTGGTGGCGTTTTCACGGGACTGTGCTTTCAAGTATTAAGAGTTCATGTTTACAGAGCTCAGAATTGGTGTCTAAAGCCTTTGAATCACGAGAATAGTTTTTGTGTTTACAATTTAGGAGGATTGGCTTTGGCGTTTTTTTTGTGTGAATCAGTCAAAATGGTGGCGGTTCCAGTAAATACTTCTAAGCAAACTGTCTAATTGTGGTATAACTGTTAAAATACACAATGAGAGTTCCCAGAAATGATTAAGAACGTGTAATAAACATCTCAAGTACACGTAAATAGATTCTTACTACATTTACTGTCGAATTCAACACGGAGGTTTCCAGTGGAAAGCTGTGAAATGATGAAAATACTGGTAATGTTTACAAGTACGGGTACTTCTGGTGGCGTTTTCACGGGACTGTGCTTTCAAATATTAAGAGTTCATGTTTACAGAGCTCAGAATTGGTGTCTAAAGCCTTTGAATCACGAGAATAGTTTTTGTGTTTACAATTTAGGAGGATTGGCTTTGGCGTTTTTTTTGTGTGAATCAGTCAAAATGGTGGCGGTTCCAGTAAATACTTCTAAGCAAACTGTCTAATTGTGGTAAAACTGTTAAAATACTCAATGAGAGTTCCCAGAAATGATTAAGAACGTGTAATAAACCCCTCAAGAACACGTAAATAGATTCTTGCTACATTTACTGTCGAATTCAATCACGGAGGTTTCCAGTGGAAAGCTTTGAAATGACGAAAATACTGGTAATGTTTACAAGTCCGGGTACTTCGGGTGGCGTTTTCACGGGACTGTGCTTTCAATTATTACGAGTTCATGTTTACAGAGCTCGGAATTGGTGTCCAAAGCCTTTGAATCACGAGAATAGTTTTTGTGTTTACAATTTAGGAGGATTGGCTTTGGCGTTTTTTTTGTGTGAATCAGTTAAAATGGAGGCGGTTCCAGTAAATACTTCTAAGCAAACTGTCTAATTGTGGTAAAACTGTTAAAATACACAATGAGAGTTCCCAGAAATGATTAAGAACGTGTAATAAACATCTCAAGTACACGTAAATAGATTCTTGCTACATTTACTGTCGAATTCAATCACGGAGGTTTCCAGTGGAAAGCTGTGAAATGACGAAAATACTGGTAATGTTTACAAGTCCGGGTACTTCTGGTGGCGTTTTCACGGGACTGTGCTTTCAAGTATTAAGAGTTCATTTTTACAGAGCTCAGAATTGGTGTCTAAAGCCTTTGAATCACGAGAATAGTTTTTGTGTTTACAATTTAGGAGGATTGGCTTTGGCGTTTTTTTTGTGTGAATCAGTCAAAATGGTGGCGGTTCCAGTAAATACTTCTAAGCAAACTGTCTAATTGTGGTATAACTGTTAAAATACACAATGAGAGTTCCCAGAAATGATTAAGAACGTGTAATAAACATCTCAAGTACACGTAAATAGATTCTTACTACATTTACTGTCGAATTCAACACGGAGGTTTCCAGTGGAAAGCTGTGAAATGATGAAAATACTGGTAATGTTTACAAGTACGGGTACTTCTGGTGGCGTTTTCACGGGACTGTGCTTTCAAATATTAAGAGTTCATGTTTACAGAGCTAAGAATTGGTGTCTAAAGCCTTTGAATCACGAGAATAGTTTTTGTGTTTACAATTTAGGAGGATTGGCTTTGGCGTTTTTTTTGTGTGAATCAGTCAAAATGGTGGCGGTTCCAGTAAATACTTCTAAGCCAACTGTCTAATTGTGGTAAAACTGTTAAAATACACAATGAGAGTTCCCAGAAATGATTAAGAACGTGTAATAAACCCCTCAAGAACACGTAAATAGATTCTTGCTACATTTACTGTCGAATTCAATCACGGAGGTTTCCAGTGGAAAGCTTTGAAATGACGAAAATACTGGTAATGTTTACAAGTCCGGGTACTTCGGGTGGCGTTTTCACGGGACTGTGCTTTCAATTATTACGAGTTCATGTTTACAGAGCTCAGAATTGGTGTCTAAAGCCTTTGAATCACGAGAATAGTTTTTGTGTTTACAATTTAGGAGGATTGGCTTTGGCGTTTTTTTTGTGTGAATAAGTTAAAATGGTGGCGGTTCCAGTAAATACTTCTAAGCAAACTGTCTAATTGTGGTAAAACTGTTAAAATACACAATGAGAGTTCCCAGAAATGATTAAGAACGTGTAATAAACATCTCAAGTACACGTAAATAGATTCTTACTACATTTACTGTCGAATTAAACACGGAGGTTTCCAGTGGAAAGCTGTGAAATGACGAAAATACTGGTAATGTTTACAAGTACGGGTACTTCTGGTGGCGTTTTCACGGGACTGTGCTTTCAAATATTAAGAGTTCATGTTTTCAGAGCTCAGAATTGGTGTCTAAAGCCTTTGAATGACGAGAATAGTGTTTTTGTTTACAATTTAGGAGGATTGGCTTTGGCGTTTTTTTTTGTGAGAATCAGTTAAAATGGTGGCGGTTCCAGTAAATACTTCTAAGCAAACTGTCTAATTGTGGTAAAACTGTTAAAATACACAATGAGAGTTCCCAGAAATGATTAAGAACGTGTAATAAACCCCTCAAGTACACGTAAATAGATTCTTACTACATTTACTGTCGAATTCAACACGGAGGTTTCCAGTGGAAAGCTGTGAAATGACGAAAATACTGGTAATGTTTACAAGTACGGGTACTTCTGGTGGCGTTTTCACGGGACTGTGCTTTCAAATATTAAGAGTTCATGTTTACAGAGCTAAGAATTGGTGTCTAAAGCCTTTGAATCACGAGAATAGTTTTTGTGTTTACAATTTAGGAGGATTGGCTTTGGCGTTTTTTTTGTGTGAATCAGTCAAAATGGTGGCGGTTCCAGTAAATACTTCTAAGCAAACTGTCTAATTGTGGTAAAACTGTTAAAATACACAATGAGAGTTCCCAGAAATGATTAAGAACGTGTAATAAACATCTCAAGTACACGTAAATAGATTCTTACTACATTTACTGTCGAATTCAACACGGAGGTTTCCAGTGGAAAGCTGTGAAATGACGAAAATACTGGTAATGTTTTCAAGTCCGGGTACTTCGGGTGGCGTTTTCACGGGACTGTGCTTTCAATTATTACGAGTTCATGTTTACAGAGCTCGGAATTGGTGTCTAAAGCCTTTGAATCACGAGAATAGTTTTTGTGTTTACAATTTAGGAGGATTGGCTTTGGCGTTTTTTTTGTGTGAATCAGTTAAAATGGCGGCGGTTCCAGTAAATACTTCTAAGCAAACTGTCTAATTGTGGTAAAACTGTTAAAATACACAATGAGAGTTCCCAGAAATGATTAAGAACGTGTAATAAACATCTCAAGTACACGTAAATAGATTCTTGCTACATTTACTGTCGAATTCAATCACGGAGGTTTCCAGTGGAAAGCTGTGAAATGACGAAAATACTGGTAATGTTTACAAGTCCGGGTACTTCTGGTGGCGTTTTCACGGGACTGTGCTTTCAAATATTAAGAGTTCATGTTTACAGAGCTAAGAATTGGTGTCTAAAGCCTTTGAATCACGAGAATAGTTTTTGTGTTTACAATTTAGGAGGATTGGCTTTGGCGTTTTTTTTGTGTGAATCAGTCAAAATGGTGGCGGTTCCAGTAAATACTTCTAAGCCAACTGTCTAATTGTGGTAAAACTGTTAAAATACACAATGAGAGTTCCCAGAAATGATTAAGAACGTGTAATAAACATCTCAAGTACACGTAAATAGATTCTTACTACATTTACTGTCGAATTCAACACGGAGGTTTCCAGTGGAAAGCTGTGAAATGACGAAAATACTGGTAATGTTTACAAGTCCGGGTACTTCTGGTGGCGTTTTCACGGGACTGTGCTTTCAAATATTAAGAGTTCATGTTTACAGAGCTAAGAATTGGTGTCTAAAGCCTTTGAATCACGAGAATAGTTTTTGTGCTTACAATTTAGGAGGATTGGCTTTGGCGTTTTTTTTGTGTGAATCAGTTAAAATGGTGGCGGTTCCAGTAAATACTTCTAAGCAAACTGTCTAATTGTGGTAAAACTGTTAAAATACACAATGAGAGTTCCCAGAAATGATTAAGAACGTGTAATAAACCCCTCAAGTACACGTAAATAGATTCTTACTACATTTACTGTCGAATTCAATCACGGAGGTTTCCAGTGGAAAGCTGTGAAATGACGAAAATACTGGTAATGTTTTCAAGTCCGGGTACTTCGGGTGGCGTTTTCACGGGACTGTGCTTTCAATTATTACGAGTTCATGTTTACAGAGCTCGGAATTGGTGTCTAAAGCCTTTGAATCACGAGAATAGTTTTTGTGTTTACAATTTAGGAGGATTGGCTTTGGCGTTTTTTTTGTGTGAATCAGTTAAAATGGCGGCGGTTCCAGTAAATACTTCTAAGCAAACTGTCTAATTGTGGTAAAACTGTTAAAATACACAATGAGAGTTCCCAGAAATGATTAAGAACGTGTAATAAACATCTCAAGTACACGTAAATAGATTCTTGCTACATTTACTGTCGAATTCAATCACGGAGGTTTCCAGTGGAAAGCTGTGAAATGACGAAAATACTGGTAATGTTTACAAGTCCGGGTACTTCTGGTGGCGTTTTCACGGGACTGTGCTTTCAAATATTAAGAGTTCATGTTTACAGAGCTAAGAATTGGTGTCTAAAGCCTTTGAATCACGAGAATAGTTTTTGTGTTTACAATTTAGGAGGATTGGCTTTGGCGTTTTTTTTGTGTGAATCAGTCAAAATGGTGGCGGTTCCAGTAAATACTTCTAAGCCAACTGTCTAATTGTGGTAAAACTGTTAAAATACACAATGAGAGTTCCCAGAAATGATTAAGAACGTGTAATAAACCCCTCAAGAACACGTAAATAGATTCTTGCTACATTTACTGTCGAATTCAATCACGGAGGTTTCCAGTGGAAAGCTTTGAAATGACGAAAATACTGGTAATGTTTACAAGTCCGGGTACTTCGGGTGGCGTTTTCACGGGACTGTGCTTTCAATTATTACGAGTTCATGTTTACAGAGCTCAGAATTGGTGTCTAAAGCCTTTGAATCACGAGAATAGTTTTTGTGTTTACAATTTAGGAGGATTGGCTTTGGCGTTTTTTTTGTGTGAATCAGTTAAAATGGTGGCGGTTCCAGTAAATACTTCTAAGCAAACTGTCTAATTGTGGTAAAACTGTTAAAATACACAATGAGAGTTCCCAGAAATGATTAAGAACGTGTAATAAACATCTCAAGTACACGTAAATAGATTCTTACTACATTTACTGTCGAATTAAACACGGAGGTTTCCAGTGGAAAGCTGTGAAATGACGAAAATACTGGTAATGTTTACAAGTACGGGTACTTCTGGTGGCGTTTTCACGGGACTGTGCTTTCAAATATTAAGAGTTCATGTTTTCAGAGCTCAGAATTGGTGTCTAAAGCCTTTGAATGACGAGAATAGTGTTTTTGTTTACAATTTAGGAGGATTGGCTTTGGCGTTTTTTTTTGTGAGAATCAGTTAAAATGGTGGCGGTTCCAGTAAATACTTCTAAGCAAACTGTCTAATTGTGGTAAAACTGTTAAAATACACAATGAGAGTTCCCAGAAATGATTAAGAACGTGTAATAAACCCCTCAAGTACACGTAAATAGATTCTTACTGCATTTACTGTCGAATTCAACACGGAGGTTTCCAGTGGAAAGCTGTGAAATGACGAAAATACTGGTAATGTTTACAAGTACGGGTACTTCTGGTGGCGTTTTCACGGGACTGTGCTTTCAAATATTAAGAGTTCATGTTTACAGAGCTAAGAATTGGTGTCTAAAGCCTTTGAATCACGAGAATAGTTTTTGTGTTTACAATTTAGGAGGATTGGCTTTGGCGTTTTTTTTGTGTGAATCAGTCAAAATGGTGGCGGTTCCAGTAAATACTTCTAAGCAAACTGTCTAATTGTGGTAAAACTGTTAAAATACACAATGAGAGTTCCCAGAAATGATTAAGAACGTGTAATAAACATCTCAAGTACACGTAAATAGATTCTTACTACATTTACTGTCGAATTCAACACGGAGGTTTCCAGTGGAAAGCTGTGAAATGACGAAAATACTGGTAATGTTTTCAAGTCCGGGTACTTCGGGTGGCGTTTTCACGGGACTGTGCTTTCAATTATTACGAGTTCATGTTTACAGAGCTCGGAATTGGTGTCTAAAGCCTTTGAATCACGAGAATAGTTTTTGTGTTTACAATTTAGGAGGATTGGCTTTGGCGTTTTTTTTGTGTGAATCAGTTAAAATGGCGGCGGTTCCAGTAAATACTTCTAAGCAAACTGTCTAATTGTGGTAAAACTGTTAAAATACACAATGAGAGTTCCCAGAAATGATTAAGAACGTGTAATAAACATCTCAAGTACACGTAAATAGATTCTTGCTACATTTACTGTCGAATTCAATCACGGAGGTTTCCAGTGGAAAGCTGTGAAATGACGAAAATACTGGTAATGTTTACAAGTCCGGGTACTTCTGGTGGCGTTTTCACGGGACTGTGCTTTCAAATATTAAGAGTTCATGTTTACAGAGCTAAGAATTGGTGTCTAAAGCCTTTGAATCACGAGAATAGTTTTTGTGTTTACAATTTAGGAGGATTGGCTTTGGCGTTTTTTTTGTGTGAATCAGTCAAAATGGTGGCGGTTCCAGTAAATACTTCTAAGCCAACTGTCTAATTGTGGTAAAACTGTTAAAATACACAATGAGAGTTCCCAGAAATGATTAAGAACGTGTAATAAACATCTCAAGTACACGTAAATAGATTCTTACTACATTTACTGTCGAATTCAACACGGAGGTTTCCAGTGGAAAGCTGTGAAATGACGAAAATACTGGTAATGTTTACAAGTCCGGGTACTTCTGGTGGCGTTTTCACGGGACTGTGCTTTCAAATATTAAGAGTTCATGTTTACAGAGCTAAGAATTGGTGTCTAAAGCCTTTGAATCACGAGAATAGTTTTTGTGCTTACAATTTAGGAGGATTGGCTTTGGCGTTTTTTTTGTGTGAATCAGTTAAAATGGTGGCGGTTCCAGTAAATACTTCTAAGCAAACTGTCTAATTGTGGTAAAACTGTTAAAATACACAATGAGAGTTCCCAGAAATGATTAAGAACGTGTAATAAACCCCTCAAGTACACGTAAATAGATTCTTACTACATTTACTGTCGAATTCAATCACGGAGGTTTCCAGTGGAAAGCTGTGAAATGACGAAAATACTGGTAATGTTTTCAAGTCCGGGTACTTCGGGTGGCGTTTTCACGGGACTGTGCTTTCAATTATTACGAGTTCATGTTTACAGAGCTCGGAATTGGTGTCTAAAGCCTTTGAATCACGAGAATAGTTTTTGTGTTTACAATTTAGGAGGATTGGCTTTGGCGTTTTTTTTGTGTGAATCAGTTAAAATGGCGGCGGTTCCAGTAAATACTTCTAAGCAAACTGTCTAATTGTGGTAAAACTGTTAAAATACACAATGAGAGTTCCCAGAAATGATTAAGAACGTGTAATAAACATCTCAAGTACACGTAAATAGATTCTTGCTACATTTACTGTCGAATTCAATCACGGAGGTTTCCAGTGGAAAGCTGTGAAATGACGAAAATACTGGTAATGTTTACAAGTCCGGGTACTTCTGGTGGCGTTTTCACGGGACTGTGCTTTCAAATATTAAGAGTTCATGTTTACAGAGCTAAGAATTGGTGTCTAAAGCCTTTGAATCACGAGAATAGTTTTTGTGTTTACAATTTAGGAGGATTGGCTTTGGCGTTTTTTTTGTGTGAATCAGTCAAAATGGTGGCGGTTCCAGTAAATACTTCTAAGCCAACTGTCTAATTGTGGTAAAACTGTTAAAATACACAATGAGAGTTCCCAGAAATGATTAAGAACGTGTAATAAACCCCTCAAGAACACGTAAATAGATTCTTGCTACATTTACTGTCGAATTCAATCACGGAGGTTTCCAGTGGAAAGCTTTGAAATGACGAAAATACTGGTAATGTTTACAAGTCCGGGTACTTCGGGTGGCGTTTTCACGGGACTGTGCTTTCAATTATTACGAGTTCATGTTTACAGAGCTCAGAATTGGTGTCTAAAGCCTTTGAATCACGAGAATAGTTTTTGTGTTTACAATTTAGGAGGATTGGCTTTGGCGTTTTTTTTGTGTGAATCAGTTAAAATGGTGGCGGTTCCAGTAAATACTTCTAAGCAAACTGTCTAATTGTGGTAAAACTGTTAAAATACACAATGAGAGTTCCCAGAAATGATTAAGAACGTGTAATAAACATCTCAAGTACATGTAAATAGATTCTTACTACATTTACTGTCGAATTAAACACGGAGGTTTCCAGTGGAAAGCTGTGAAATGACGAAAATACTGGTAATGTTTACAAGTACGGGTACTTCTGGTGGCGTTTTCACGGGACTGTGCTTTCAAATATTAAGAGTTCATGTTTTCAGAGCTCAGAATTGGTGTCTAAAGCCTTTGAATGACGAGAATAGTGTTTTTGTTTACAATTTAGGAGGATTGGCTTTGGCGTTTTTTTTTGTGAGAATCAGTTAAAATGGTGGCGGTTCCAGTAAATACTTCTAAGCAAACTGTCTAATTGTGGTAAAACTGTTAAAATACACAATGAGAGTTCCCAGAAATGATTAAGAACGTGTAATAAACCCCTCAAGTACACGTAAATAGATTCTTACTACATTTACTGTCGAATTCAACACGGAGGTTTCCAGTGGAAAGCTGTGAAATGACGAAAATACTGGTAATGTTTACAAGTACGGGTACTTCTGGTGGCGTTTTCACGGGACTGTGCTTTCAAATATTAAGAGTTCATGTTTACAGAGCTAAGAATTGGTGTCTACAGCCTTTGAATCACGAGAATAGTTTTTGTGTTTACAATTTAGGAGGATTGGCTTTGGCGTTTTTTTTGTGTGAATCAGTCAAAATGGTGGCGGTTCCAGTAAATACTTCTAAGCAAACTGACTAATTGTGGTAAAACTGTTAAAATACACAATGAGAGTTCCCAGAAATGATTAAGAACGTGTAATAAACATCTCAAGTACACGTAAATAGATTCTTACTACATTTACTGTCGAATTCAACACGGAGGTTTCCAGTGGAAAGCTGTGAAATGACGAAAATACTGGTAATGTTTACAAGTCCGGGTACTTCTGGTGGCGTTTTCACGGGACTGTGCTTTCAAATATTAAGAGTTCATGTTTACAGAGCTAAGAATTGGTGTCTAAAGCCTTTGAATCACGAGAATAGTTTTTGTGCTTACAATTTAGGAGGATTGGCTTTGGCGTTTTTTTTGTGTGAATCAGTTAAAATGGTGGCGGTTCCAGTAAATACTTCTAAGCAAACTGTCTAATTGTGGTAAAACTGTTAAAATACACAATGAGAGTTCCCAGAAATGATTAAGAACGTGTAATAAACCCCTCAAGTACACGTAAATAGATTCTTACTACATTTACTGTCGAATTCAATCACGGAGGTTTCCAGTGGAAAGCTGTGAAATGACGAAAATACTGGTAATGTTTTCAAGACCGGGTACTTCGGGTGGCGTTTTCACGGGACTGTGCTTTCAATTATTACGAGTTCATGTTTACAGAGCTCGGAATTGGTGTCTAAAGCCTTTTAATCACGAGAATAGTTTTTGTGTTTACAATTTAGGAGGATTGGCTTTGGCGTTTTTTTTTGTGTGAATCAGTTAAAATGGAGGCCGTTCCAGTAAATACTTCTAAGCAAACTGTCTAATTGTGGTAAAACTGTTAAAATACACAATGAGAGTTCCCAGAAATGATTAAGAACGTGTAATAAACATCTCAAGTACACGTAAATAGATTCTTACTACATTTACTGTCGAATTCAATCACGGAGGTTTCCAGTGGAAAGCTGTGAAATGACGAAAATACTGGTAATGTTTACAAGTCCGGGTACTTCTGGTGGCGTTCTCACGGGACTGTGCTTTCAAGTATTAAGAGTTCATTTTTACAGAGCTCAGAATTGGTGTCTAAAGCCTTTGAATCACGAGAATAGTTTTTGTGTTTACAATTTAGGAGGATTGGCTTTGGCGTTTTTTTTGTGTGAATCAGTCAAAATGGTGGCGGTTCCAGTAAATACTTCTAAGCAAACTGTCTAATTGTGGTATAACTGTTAAAATACACAATGAGAGTTCCCAGAAATGATTAAGAACGTGTAATAAACATCTCAAGTACACGTAAATAGATTCTTACTACATTTACTGTCGAATTCAACACGGAGGTTTCCAGTGGAAAGCTGTGAAATGATGAAAATACTGGTAATGTTTACAAGTACGGGTACTTCTGGTGGCGTTTTCACGGGACTGTGCTTTCAAATATTAAGAGTTCATGTTTACAGAGCTAAGAATTGGTGTCTAAAGCCTTTGAATCACGAGAATAGTTTTTGTGTTTACAATTTAGGAGGATTGGCTTTGGCGTTTTTTTTGTGTGAATCAGTCAAAATGGTGGCGGTTCCAGTAAATACTTCTAAGCAAACTGTCTAATTGTGGTAAAACTGTTAAAATACTCAATGAGAGTTCCCAGAAATGATTAAGAACGTGTAATAAACCCCTCAAGAACACGTAAATAGATTCTTGCTACATTTACTGTCGAATTCAATCACGGAGGTTTCCAGTGGAAAGCTTTGAAATGACGAAAATACTGGTAATGTTTACAAGTCCGGGTACTTCGGGTGGCGTTTTCACGGGACTGTGCTTTCAATTATTACGAGTTCATGTTTACAGAGCTCAGAATTGGTGTCTAAAGCCTTTGAATCACGAGAATAGTTTTTGTGTTTACAATTTAGGAGGATTGGCTTTGGCGTTTTTTTTGTGTGAATCAGTTAAAATGGTGGTGGTTCCAGTAAATACTTCTAAGCAAACTGTCTAATTGTGGTAAAACTGTTAAAATACACAATGAGAGTTCCCAGAAATGATTAAGAACGTGTAATAAACATCTCAAGTACACGTAAATAGATTCTTACTACATTTACTGTCGAATTCAATCACGGAGGTTTCCAGTGGAAAGCTGTGAAATGACGAAAATACTGGTAATGTTTACAAGTCCGGGTACTTCTGGTGGCGTTTTCACGGGACTGTGCTTTCAAATATTAAGAGTTCATGTTTACAGAGCTCAGAATTGGTGTCTAAAGCCTTTGAATCACGAGAATAGTTTTTGTGTTTACAATTTAGGAGGATTGGCTTTGGCGTTTTTTTTGTGTGAATCAGTTAAAATGGTGGCGGTTCCAGTAAATACTTCTAAGCAAACTGTCTAATTGTGGTAAAACTGTTAAAATACACAATGAGAGTTCCCAGAAATGATTAAGAACGTGTAATAAACATCTCAAGTACATGTAAATAGATTCTTACTACATTTACTGTCGAATTAAACACGGAGGTTTCCAGTGGAAAGCTGTGAAATGACGAAAATACTGGTAATGTTTACAAGTACGGGTACTTCTGGTGGCGTTTTCACGGGACTGTGCTTTCAAATATTAAGAGTTCATGTTTTCAGAGCTCAGAATTGGTGTCTAAAGCCTTTGAATGACGAGAATAGTGTTTTTGTTTACAATTTAGGAGGATTGGCTTTGGCGTTTTTTTTTGTGAGAATCAGTTAAAATGGTGGCGGTTCCAGTAAATACTTCTAAGCAAACTGTCTAATTGTGGTAAAACTGTTAAAATACACAATGAGAGTTCCCAGAAATGATTAAGAACGTGTAATAAAACCCTCAAGTACACGTAAATAGATTCTTACTACATTTACTGTCGAATTCAACACGGAGGTTTCCAGTGGAAAGCTGTGAAATGACGAAAATACTGGTAATGTTTACAAGTACGGGTACTTCTGGTGGCGTTTTCACGGGACTGTGCTTTCAAATATTAAGAGTTCATGTTTACAGAGCTAAGAATTGGTGTCTACAGCCTTTGAATCACGAGAATAGTTTTTGTGTTTACAATTTAGGAGGATTGGCTTTGGCGTTTTTTTTGTGTGAATCAGTCAAAATGGTGGCGGTTCCAGTAAATACTTCTAAGCAAACTGACTAATTGTGGTAAAACTGTTAAAATACACAATGAGAGTTCCCAGAAATGATTAAGAACGTGTAATAAACATCTCAAGTACACGTAAATAGATTCTTACTACATTTACTGTCGAATTCAACACGGAGGTTTCCAGTGGAAAGCTGTGAAATGACGAAAATACTGGTAATGTTTACAAGTCCGGGTACTTCTGGTGGCGTTTTCACGGGACTGTGCTTTCAAATATTAAGAGTTCATGTTTACAGAGCTAAGAATTGGTGTCTAAAGCCTTTGAATCACGAGAATAGTTTTTGTGCTTACAATTTAGGAGGATTGGCTTTGGCGTTTTTTTTGTGTGAATCAGTTAAAATGGTGGCGGTTCCAGTAAATACTTCTAAGCAAACTGTCTAATTGTGGTAAAACTGTTAAAATACACAATGAGAGTTCCCAGAAATGATTAAGAACGTGTAATAAACCCCTCAAGTACACGTAAATAGATTCTTACTACATTTACTGTCGAATTCAATCACGGAGGTTTCCAGTGGAAAGCTGTGAAATGACGAAAATACTGGTAATGTTTTCAAGTCCGGGTACTTCGGGTGGCGTTTTCACGGGACTGTGCTTTCAATTATTACGAGTTCATGTTTACAGAGCTCGGAATTGGTGTCTAAAGCCTTTTAATCACGAGAATAGTTTTTGTGTTTACAATTTAGGAGGATTGGCTTTGGCGTTTTTTTTTGTGTGAATCAGTTAAAATGGAGGCCGTTCCAGTAAATACTTCTAAGCAAACTGTCTAATTGTGGTAAAACTGTTAAAATACACAATGAGAGTTCCCAGAAATGATTAAGAACGTGTAATAAACATCTCAAGTACACGTAAATAGATTCTTACTACATTTACTGTCGAATTCAATCACGGAGGTTTCCAGTGGAAAGCTGTGAAATGACGAAAATACTGGTAATGTTTACAAGTCCGGGTACTTCTGGTGGCGTTCTCACGGGACTGTGCTTTCAAGTATTAAGAGTTCATTTTTACAGAGCTCAGAATTGGTGTCTAAAGCCTTTGAATCACGAGAATAGTTTTTGTGTTTACAATTTAGGAGGATTGGCTTTGGCGTTTTTTTTGTGTGAATCAGTCAAAATGGTGGCGGTTCCAGTAAATACTTCTAAGCAAACTGTCTAATTGTGGTATAACTGTTAAAATACACAATGAGAGTTCCCAGAAATGATTAAGAACGTGTAATAAACATCTCAAGTACACGTAAATAGATTCTTACTACATTTACTGTCGAATTCAACACGGAGGTTTCCAGTGGAAAGCTGTGAAATGATGAAAATACTGGTAATGTTTACAAGTACGGGTACTACTGGTGGCGTTTTCACGGGACTGTGCTTTCAAATATTAAGAGTTCATGTTTACAGAGCTAAGAATTGGTGTCTAAAGCCTTTGAATCACGAGAATAGTTTTTGTGTTTACAATTTAGGAGGATTGGCTTTGGCGTTTTTTTTGTGTGAATCAGTCAAAATGGTGGCGGTTCCAGTAAATACTTCTAAGCAAACTGTCTAATTGTGGTAAAACTGTTAAAATACTCAATGAGAGTTCCCAGAAATGATTAAGAACGTGTAATAAACCCCTCAAGAACACGTAAATAGATTCTTGCTACATTTACTGTCGAATTCAATCACGGAGGTTTCCAGTGGAAAGCTTTGAAATGACGAAAATACTGGTAATGTTTACAAGTCCGGGTACTTCGGGTGGCGTTTTCACGGGACTGTGCTTTCAATTATTACGAGTTCATGTTTACAGAGCTCAGAATTGGTGTCTAAAGCCTTTGAATCACGAGAATAGTTTTTGTGTTTACAATTTAGGAGGATTGGCTTTGGCCTTTTTTTTGTGTGAATCAGTTAAAATGGTGGTGGTTCCAGTAAATACTTCTAAGCAAACTGTCTAATTGTGGTAAAACTGTTAAAATACACAATGAGAGTTCCCAGAAATGATTAAGAACGTGTAATAAACATCTCAAGTACACGTAAATAGATTCTTACTACATTTACTGTCGAATTCAATCACGGAGGTTTCCAGTGGAAAGCTGTGAAATGACGAAAATACTGGTAATGTTTACAAGTCCGGGTACTTCTGGTGGCGTTTTCACGGGACTGTGCTTTCAAATATTAAGAGTTCATGTTTACAGAGCTCAGAATTGGTGTCTAAAGCCTTTGAATCACGAGAATAGTTTTTGTGTTTACAATTTAGGAGGATTGGCTTTGGCGTTTTTTTTTGTGTGAATCAGTTAAAATGGTGGCGGTTCCAGTAAACAGTTCTAAGCAAACTGTCTAATTGTGGTAAAACTGTTAAAATACACAATGAGAGTTCCCAGAAATGATTAAGAACGTGTAATAAACCCCTCAAGTACACGTAAATAGATTCTTACTACATTTACTGTCGAATTCAACACGGAGGTTTCCAGTGGAAAGCTGTGAAATGACGAAAATACTGGTAATGTTTACAAGTACGGGTACTTCTGGTGGCGTTTTCACGGGACTGTGCTTTCAAATATTAAGAGTTCATGTTTACAGAGCTAAGAATTGGTGTCTAAAGCCTTTGAATCACGAGAATAGTTTTTGTGTTTACAATTTAGGAGGATTGGCTTTGGCGTTTTTTTTGTGTGAATCAGTCAAAATGGTGGCGGTTCCAGTAAATACTTCTAAGCAAACTGTCTAATTGTGGTAAAACTGTTAAAATACACAATGAGAGTTCCCAGAAATGATTAAGAACGTGTAATAAACATCTCAAGTACACGTAAATAGATTCTTACTACATTTACTGTCGAATTCAACACGGAGGTTTCCAGTGGAAAGCTGTGAAATGACGAAAATACTGGTAATGTTTTCAAGTCCGGGTACTTCGGGTGGCGTTTTCACGGGACTGTGCTTTCAATTATTACGAGTTCATGTTTACAGAGCTCGGAATTGGTGTCTCAAGCCTTTGAATCACGAGAATAGTTTTTGTGTTTACAATTTAGGAGGATTGGCTTTGGCGTTTTTTTTGTGTGAATCAGTCAAAATGGTGGCGGTTCCAGTAAATACTTCTAAGCAAACTGTCTAATTGTGGTATAACTGTTAAAATACACAATGAGAGTTCCCAGAAATGATTAAGAACGTGTAATAAACATCTCAAGTACACGTAAATAGATTCTTACTACATTTACTGTCGAATTCAACACGGAGGTTTCCAGTGGAAAGCTGTGAAATGATGAAAATACTGGTAATGTTTACAAGTACGGGTACTTCTGGTGGCGTTTTCACGGGACCTTGCTTTCAAATATTAAGAGTTCATGTTTACAGAGCTAAGAATTGGTGTCTAAAGCCTTTGAATCACGAGAATAGTTTTTGTGTTTACAATTTAGGAGGATTGGCTTTGGCGTTTTTTTTGTGTGAATCAGTCAAAATGGTGGCGGTTCCAGTAAATACTTCTAAGCAAACTGTCTAATTGTGGTAAAACTGTTAAAATACTCAATGAGAGTTCCCAGAAATGATTAAGAACGTGTAATAAACCCCTCAAGAACACGTAAATAGATTCTTGCTACATTTACTGTCGAATTCAATCACGGAGGTTTCCAGTGGAAAGCTTTGAAATGACGAAAATACTGGTAATGTTTACAAGTCCGGGTACTTCGGGTGGCGTTTTCACGGGACTGTGCTTTCAATTATTACGAGTTCATGTTTACAGAGCTCAGAATTGGTGTCTAAAGCCTTTGAATCACGAGAATAGTTTTTGTGTTTACAATTTAGGAGGATTGGCTTTGGCGTTTTTTTTGTGTGAATCAGTTAAAATGGTGGTGGTTCCAGTAAATACTTCTAAGCAAACTGTCTAATTGTGGTAAAACTGTTAAAATACACAATGAGAGTTCCCAGAAATGATTAAGAACGTGTAATAAACATCTCAAGTACACGTAAATAGATTCTTACTACATTTACTGTCGAATTCAATCACGGAGGTTTCCAGTGGAAAGCTGTGAAATGACGAAAATACTGGTAATGTTTACAAGTCCGGGTACTTCTGGTGGCGTTTTCACGGGACTGGGCTTTCAATTATTAAGAGTTCATGTTTACAGAGCTCAGAATTGGTGTCTAAAGCCTTTGAATCACGAGAATAGTTTTTGTGTTTACAATTTAGGAGGATTGGCTTTGGCGTTTTT
This sequence comes from Myotis daubentonii, assembly GCF_963259705.1. Classification (NCBI taxonomy): domain Eukaryota; kingdom Metazoa; phylum Chordata; class Mammalia; order Chiroptera; family Vespertilionidae; genus Myotis; species Myotis daubentonii. The sequence continues at coordinate 687,698 of NW_026775509.1, read as the reverse complement.
TTTTGTGTGAATCAGTTAAAATGGTGGCGGTTCCAGTAAACAGTTCTAAGCAAACTGTCTAATTGTGGTAAAACTGTTAAAATACAAAATGAGAGTTCCCAGAAATGATTAAGAACGTGTAATAAACCCCTCAAGTACACGTAAATAGATTCTTACTACATTTACTGTCGAATTCAACACGGAGGTTTCCAGTGGAAAGCTGTGAAATGACGAAAATACTGGTAATGTTTACAAGTCCGGGTACTTCTGGTGGCGTTTTCACGGGACTGTGCTTTCAAATATTAAGAGTTCATGTTTACAGAGCTAAGAATTGGTGTCTAAAGCCTTTGAATCACGAGAATAGTTTTTGTGTTTACAATTTAGGAGGATTGGCTTTGGCGTTTTTTTTGTGTGAATCAGTCAAAATGGTGGCGGTTCCAGTAAATACTTCTAAGCAAACTGTCTAATTGTGGTAAAACTGTTAAAATACACAATGAGAGTTCCCAGAAATGATTAAGAACGTGTAATAAACATCTCAAGTACACGTAAATAGATTCTTACTACATTTACTGTCGAATTCAACACGGAGGTTTCCAGTGGAAAGCTGTGAAATGACGAAAATACTGGTAATGTTTTCAAGTCCGGGTACTTCGGGTGGCGTTTTCACGGGACTGTGCTTTCAATTATTACGAGTTCATGTTTACAGAGCTCGGAATTGGTGTCTAAAGCCTTTGAATCACGAGAATAGTTTTTGTGTTTACAATTTAGGAGGATTGGCTTTGGCGTTTTTTTTGTGTGAATCAGTTAAAATGGAGGCGGTTCCAGTAAATACTTCTAAGCAAACTGTCTAATTGTGGTAAAACTGTTAAAATACACAATGAGAGTTCCCAGAAATGATTAAGAACGTGTAATAAACATCTCAAGTACACGTAAATAGATTCTTGCTACATTTACTGTCGAATTCAATCACGGAGGTTTCCAGTGGAAAGCTGTGAAATGACGAAAATACTGGTAATGTTTACAAGTCCGGGTACTTCTGGTGGCGTTTTCACGGGACTGTGCTTTCAAGTATTAAGAGTTCATTTTTACAGAGCTCAGAATTGGTGTCTAAAGCCTTTGAATCACGAGAATAGTTTTTGTGTTTACAATTTAGGAGGATTGGCTTTGGCGTTTTTTTTGTGTGAATCAGTCAAAATGGTGGCGGTTCCAGTAAATACTTCTAAGCAAACTGTCTAATTGTGGTATAACTGTTAAAATACACAATGAGAGTTCCCAGAAATGATTAAGAACGTGTAATAAACATCTCAAGTACACGTAAATAGATTCTTACTACATTTACTGTCGAATTCAACACGGAGGTTTCCAGTGGAAAGCTGTGAAATGATGAAAATACTGGTAATGTTTACAAGTACGGGTACTTCTGGTGGCGTTTTCACGGGACTGTGCTTTCAAATATTAAGAGTTCATGTTTACAGAGCTAAGAATTGGTGTCTAAAGCCTTTGAATCACGAGAATAGTTTTTGTGTTTACAATTTAGGAGGATTGGCTTTGGCGTTTTTTTTGTGTGAATCAGTCAAAATGGTGGCGGTTCCAGTAAATACTTCTAAGCCAACTGTCTAATTGTGGTAAAACTGTTAAAATACACAATGAGAGTTCCCAGAAATGATTAAGAACGTGTAATAAACCCCTCAAGAACACGTAAATAGATTCTTGCTACATTTACTGTCGAATTCAATCACGGAGGTTTCCAGTGGAAAGCTTTGAAATGACGAAAATACTGGTAATGTTTACAAGTCCGGGTACTTCGGGTGGCGTTTTCACGGGACTGTGCTTTCAATTATTACGAGTTCATGTTTACAGAGCTCAGAATTGGTGTCTAAAGCCTTTGAATCACGAGAATAGTTTTTGTGTTTACAATTTAGGAGGATTGGCTTTGGCGTTTTTTTTGTGTGAATAAGTTAAAATGGTGGCGGTTCCAGTAAATACTTCTAAGCAAACTGTCTAATTGTGGTAAAACTGTTGAAATACACAATGAGAGTTCCCAGCAATGATTAAGAACGTGTAATAAACATCTCAAGTACACGTAAATAGATTCTTACTACATTTACTGTCGAATTCAACACGGAGGTTTCCAGTGGAAAGCTGTGAAATGACGAAAATACTGGTAATGTTTACAAGTACGGGTACTTCTGGTGGCGTTTTCACGGGACTGTGCTTTCAAATATTAAGAGTTCATGTTTTCAGAGCTCAGAATTGGTGCCTAAGGCCTTTGAATGACGAGAATAGTGTTTTTGTTTACAATTTAGGAGGATTGGCTTTGGCGTATTTTTTTGTGAGAATCAGTTAAAATGGTGGCGGTTCCAGTAAATACTTCTAAGCAAACTGTCTAATTGTGGTAAAACTGTTAAAATACACAATGAGAGTTCCCAGAAATGATTAAGAACGTGTAATAAACCCCTCAAGTACACGTAAATAGATTCTTACTACATTTACTGTCGAATTCAACACGGAGGTTTCCAGTGGAAAGCTGTGAAATGACGAAAATACTGGTAATGTTTACAAGTACGGGTACTTCTGGTGGCGTTTTCACGGGACTGTGCTTTCAAATATTAAGAGTTCATGTTTACAGAGCTAAGAATTGGTGTCTAAAGCCTTTGAATCACGAGAATAGTTTTTGTGTTTACAATTTAGGAGGATTGGCTTTGGCGTTTTTTTTGTGTGAATCAGTCAAAATGGTGGCGGTTCCAGTAAATACTTCTAAGCAAACTGTCTAATTGTGGTAAAACTGTTAAAATACACAATGAGAGTTCCCAGAAATGATTAAGAACGTGTAATAAACATCTCAAGTACACGTAAATAGATTCTTACTACATTTACTGTCGAATTCAACACGGAGGTTTCCAGTGGAAAGCTGTGAAATGACGAAAATACTGGTAATGTTTTCAAGTCCGGGTACTTCGGGTGGCGTTTTCACGGGACTGTGCTTTCAATTATTACGAGTTCATGTTTACAGAGCTCGGAATTGGTGTCTAAAGCCTTTGAATCACGAGAATAGTTTTTCTGTTTACAATTTAGGAGGATTGGATTTGGCGTTTTTTTTGTGTGAATCAGTTAAAATGGCGGCGGTTCCAGTAAATACTTCTAAGCAAACTGTCTAATTGTGGAAAAACTGTTAAAATACACAATGAGAGTTCCCAGAAATGATTAAGAACGTGTAATAAACATCTCAAGTACACGTAAATAGATTCTTGCTACATTTACTGTCGAATTCAATCACGGAGGTTTCCAGTGGAAAGCTGTGAAATGACGAAAATACTGGTAATGTTTACAAGTCCGGGTACTTCTGGTGGCGTTTTCACGGGACTGTGCTTTCAAATATTAAGAGTTCATGTTTACAGAGCTAAGAATTGGTGTCTAAAGCCTTTGAATCACGAGAATAGTTTTTGTGTTTACAATTTAGGAGGATTGGCTTTGGCGTTTTTTTTGTGTGAATCAGTCAAAATGGTGGCGGTTCCAGTAAATACTTCTAAGCCAACTGTCTAATTGTGGTAAACCTGTTAAAATACACAATGAGAGTTCCCAGAAATGATTAAGAACGTGTAATAAACCCCTCAAGAACACGTAAATAGATTCTTGCTACATTTACTGTCGAATTCAATCACGGAGGTTTCCAGTGGAAAGCTTTGAAATGACGAAAATACTGGTAATGTTTACAAGTCCGGGTACTTCGGGTGGCGTTTTCACGGGACTGTGCTTTCAATTATTACGAGTTCATGTTTACAGAGCTCAGAATTGGTGTCTAAAGCCTTTGAATCACGAGAATAGTTTTTGTGTTTACAATTTAGGAGGATTGGCTTTGGCGTTTTTTTTGTGTGAATCAGTTAAAATGGTGGCGGTTCCAGTAAATACTTCTAAGCCAACTGTCTAATTGTGGTAAAACTGTTAAAATACACAATGAGAGTTCCCAGAAATGATTAAGAACGTGTAATAAACATCTCAAGTACACGTAAATAGATTCTTACTACATTTACTGTCGAATTAAACACGGAGGTTTCCAGTGGAAAGCTGTGAAATGACGAAAATACTGGTAATGTTTACAAGTACGGGTACTTCTGGTGGCGTTTTCACGGGACTGTGCTTTCAAATATTAAGAGTTCATGTTTTCAGAGCTCAGAATTGGTGTCTAAAGCCTTTGAATGACGAGAATAGTGTTTTTGTTTACAATTTAGGAGGATTGGCTTTGGCGTTTTTTTTTTGTGAGAATCAGTTAAAATGGTGGCGGTTCCAGTAAATACTTCTAAGCAAACTGTCTAATTGTGGTAAAACTGTTAAAATACACAATGAGAGTTCCCAGAAATGATTAAGAACGTGTAATAAACCCCTCAAGTACACGTAAATAGATTCTTACTACATTTACTGTCGAATTCAACACGGAGGTTTCCAGTGGAAAGCTGTGAAATGACGAAAATACTGGTAATGTTTACAAGTACGGGTACTTCTGGTGGCGTTTTCACGGGACTGTGCTTTCAAATATTAAGAGTTCATGTTTACAGAGCTAAGAATTGGTGTCTAAAGCCTTTGAATCACGAGAATAGTTTTTGTGTTTACAATTTAGGAGGATTGGCTTTGGCGTTTTTTTTGTGTGAATCAGTCAAAATGGTGGCGGTTCCAGTAAATACTTCTAAGCAAACTGTCTAATTGTGGTAAAACTGTTAAAATACACAATGAGAGTTCCCAGAAATGATTAAGAATGTGTAATAAACATCTCAAGTACACGTAAATAGATTCTTACTACATTTACTGTCGAATTCAACACGGAGGTTTCCAGTGGAAAGCTGTGAAATGACGAAAATACTGGTAATGTTTACAAGTCCGGGTACTTCTGGTGGCGTTTTCACGGGACTGTGCTTTCAAATATTAAGAGTTCATGTTTACAGAGCTAAGAATTGGTGTCTAAAGCCTTTGAATCACGAGAATAGTTTTTGTGCTTACAATTTAGGAGGATTGGCTTTGGCGTTTTTTTTGTGTGAATCAGTTAAAATGGTGGCGGTTCCAGTAAATACTTCTAAGCAAACTGTCTAATTGTGGTAAAACTGTTAAAATACACAATGAGAGTTCCCAGAAATGATTAAGAACGTGTAATAAACCCCTCAAGTACACGTAAACAGATTCTTACTACATTTACTGTCGAATTCAATCACGGAGGTTTCCAGTGGAAAGCTGTGAAATGACGAAAATACTGGTAATGTTTTCAAGTCCGGGTACTTCGGGTGGCGTTTTCACGGGACTGTGCTTTCAATTATTACGAGTTCATGTTTACAGAGCTCGGAATTGGTGTCTAAAGCCTTTGAATCACGAGAATAGTTTTTGTGTTTACAATTTAGGAGGATTGGCTTTGGCGTTTTTTTTGTGTGAATCAGTTAAAATGGAGGCGGTTCCAGTAAATACTTCTAAGCAAACTGTCTAATTGTGGTAAAACTGTTAAAATACACAATGAGAGTTCCCAGAAATGATTAAGAACGTGTAATAAACATCTCAAGTACAAGTAAATAGATTCTTACTACATTTACTGTCGAATTCAATCACGGAGGTTTCCAGTGGAAAGCTGTGAAATGACGAAAATACTGGTAATGTTTACAAGTCCGGGTACTTCTGGTGGCGTTCTCACGGGACTGTGCTTTCAAGTATTAAGAGTTCATTTTTACAGAGCTCAGAATTGGTGTCTAAAGCCTTTGAATCACGAGAATAGTTTTTGTGTTTACAATTTAGGAGGATTGGCTTTGGCGTTTTTTTTGTGTGAATCAGTCAAAATGGTGGCGGTTCCAGTAAATACTTCTAAGCAAACTGTCTAATTGTGGTATAACTGTTAAAATACACAATGAGAGTTCCCAGAAATGATTAAGAACGTGTAATAAACATCTCAAGTACACGTAAATAGATTCTTACTACATTTACTGTCGAATTCAACACGGAGGTTTCCAGTGGAAAGCTGTGAAATGATGAAAATACTGGTAATGTTTACAAGTACGGGTACTTCTGGTGGCGTTTTCACGGGACTGTGCTTTCAAATATTAAGAGTTCATGTTTACAGAGCTAAGAATTGGTGTCTAAAGCCTTTGAATCACGAGAATAGTTTTTGTGTTTACAATTTAGGAGGATTGGCTTTGGCGTTTTTTTTGTGTGAATCAGTCAAAATGGTGGCGGTTCCAGTAAATACTTCTAAGCAAACTGTCTAATTGTGGTAAAACTGTTAAAATACTCAATGAGAGTTCCCAGAAATAATTAAGAACGTGTAATAAACCCCTCAAGAACACGTAAATAGATTCTTGCTACATTTACTGTCGAATTCAATCACGGAGGTTTCCAGTGGAAAGCTTTGAAATGACGAAAATACTGGTAATGTTTACAAGTCCGGGTACTTCGGGTGGCGTTTTCACGGGACTGTGCTTTCAATTATTACGAGTTCATGTTTACAGAGCTCAGAATTGGTGTCTAAAGCCTTTGAATCACGAGAATAGTTTTTGTGTTTACAATTTAGGAGGATTGGCTTTGGCGTTTTTTTTGTGTGAATCAGTTAAAATGGTGGTGGTTCCAGTAAATACTTCTAAGCAAACTGTCTAATTGTGGTAAAACTGTTAAAATACACAATGAGAGTTCCCAGAAATGATTAAGAACGTGTAATAAACATCTCAAGTACACGTAAATAGATTCTTACTACATTTACTGTCGAATTCAATCACGGAGGTTTCCAGTGGAAAGCTGTGAAATGACGAAAATACTGGTAATGTTTACAAGTCCGGGTACTTCTGGTGGCGTTTTCACGGGACTGTGCTTTCAAATATTAAGAGTTCATGTTTACAGAGCTCAGAATTGGTGTCTAAAGCCTTTGAATCACGAGAATACTTTTTGTGTTTACAATTTAGGAGGATTGGCTTTGGCGTTTTTTTTTGTGTGAATCAGTTAAAATGGTGGCGGTTCCAGTAAACAGTTCTAAGCAAACTGTCTAATTGTGGTAAAACTGTTAAAATACACAATGAGAGTTCCCAGAAATGATTAAGAATGTGTAATAAACATCTCAAGTACACGTAAATAGATTCTTACTACATTTACTGTCGAATTCAATCACGGAGGTTTCCAGTGGAAAGCTTTGAAATGACGAAAATACTGGTAATGTTTACAAGTCCGGGTACTTCGGGTGGCGTTTTCACGGGACTGTGCTTTCAATTATTACGAGTTCATGTTTACAGAGCTCAGAATTGGTGTCTAAAGCCTTTGAATCACGAGAATAGTTTTTGTGTTTACAATTTAGGAGGATTGGCTTTGGCGTTTTTTTTGTGTGAATCAGTTAAAATGGTGGCGGTTCCAGTAAATACTTCTAAGCAAACTGTCTAATTGTGGTAAAACTGTTAAAATACACAATGAGAGTTCCCAGAAATGATTAAGAACGTGTAATAAACCCCTCAAGTACACGTAAATAGATTCTTACTACATTTACTGTCGAATTAAACACGGAGGTTTCCAGTGGAAAGCTGTGAAATGACGAAAATACTGGTAATGTTTACAAGTACGGGTACTTCTGGTGGCGTTTTCACGGGACTGTGCTTTCAAATATTAAGAGTTCATGTTTTCAGAGCTCAGAATTGGTGTCTAAAGCCTTTGAATGACGAGAATAGTGTTTTTGTTTACAATTTAGGAGGATTGGCTTTGGCGTTTTTTTTTTGTGAGAATCAGTTAAAATGGTGGCGGTTCCAGTAAATACTTCTAAGCAAACTGTCTAATTGTGGTAAAACTGTTAAAATACACAATGAGAGTTCCCAGAAATGATTAAGAACGTGTAATAAACCCCTCAAGTACACGTAAATAGATTCTTACTACATTTACTGTCGAATTCAACACGGAGGTTTCCAGTGGAAAGCTGTGAAATGACGAAAATACTGGTAATGTTTACAAGTACGGGTACTTCTGGTGGCGTTTTCACGGGACTGTGCTTTCAAATATTAAGAGTTCATGTTTACAGAGCTAAGAATTGGTGTCTAAAGCCTTTGAATCACGAGAATAGTTTTTGTGTTTACAATTTAGGAGGATTGGCTTTGGCGTTTTTTTTGTGTGAATCAGTCAAAATGGTGGCGGTTCCAGTAAATACTTCTAAGCAAACTGTCTAATTGTGGTAAAACTGTTAAAATACACAATGAGAGTTCCCAGAAATGATTAAGAACGTGTAATAAACCCCTCAAGTACACGTAAATAGATTCTTACTACATTTACTGTCGAATTCAATCACGGAGGTTTCCAGTGGAAAGCTGTGAAATGACGAAAATACTGGTAATGTTTACAAGTCCGGGTACTTCTGGTGGCGTTTTCACGGGACTGTGCTTTCAAATATTAAGAGTTCATGTTTACAGAGCTCAGAATTGGTGTCTAAAGCCTTTGAATCACGAGAATAGTTTTTGTGTTTACAATTTAGGAGGATTGGCTTTGGCGTTTTTTTTTGTGTGAATCAGTTAAAATGGTGGCGGTTCCAGTAAACAGTTCTAAGCAAACTGTCTAATTGTGGTAAAACTGTTAAAATACAAAATGAGAGTTCCCAGAAATGATTAAGAACGTGTAATAAACCCCTCAAGTACACGTAAATAGATTCTTACTACATTTACTGTCGAATTCAACACGGAGGTTTCCAGTGGAAAGCTGTGAAATGACGAAAATACTGGTAATGTTTACAAGTACGGGTACTTCTGGTGGCGTTTTCACGGGACTGTGCTTTCAAATATTAAGAGTTCATGTTTACAGAGCTAAGAATTGGTGTCTAAAGCCTTTGAATCACGAGAATAGTTTTTGTGTTTACAATTTAGGAGGATTGGCTTTGGCGTTTTTTTTGTGTGAATCAGTCAAAATGGTGGCGGTTCCAGTAAATACTTCTAAGCAAACTGTCTAATTTTGGTAAAACTGTTAAAATACACAATGAGAGTTCCCAGAAATGATTAAGAACGTGTAATAAACATCTCAAGTACACGTAAATAGATTCTTACTACATTTACTGTCGAATTCAACACGGAGGTTTCCAGTGGAAAGCTGTGAAATGACGAAAATACTGGTAATGTTTTCAAGTCCGGGTACTTCGGGTGGCGTTTTCACGGGACTGTGCTTTCAATTATTACGAGTTCATGTTTACAGAGCTCAGAATTGGTGTCTAAAGCCTTTGAATCACGAGAATAGTTTTTGTGTTTACAATTTAGGAGGATTGGCTTTGGCGTTTTTTTTGTGTGAATCAGTTAAAATGGAGGCGGTTCCAGTAAATACTTCTAAGCAAACTGTCTAATTGTGGTAAAACTGTTAAAATACACAATGAGAGTTCCCAGAAATGATTAAGAACGTGTAATAAACATCTCAAGTACACGTAAATAGATTCTTGCTACATTTACTGTCGAATTCAATCACGGAGGTTTCCAGTGGAAAGCTGTGAAATGACGAAAATACTGGTAATGTTTACAAGTCCGGGTACTTCTGGTGGCGTTTTCACGGGACTGTGCTTTCAAGTATTAAGAGTTCATTTTTACAGAGCTCAGAATTGGTGTCTAAAGCCTTTGAATCACGAGAATAGTTTTTGTGTTTACAATTTAGGAGGATTGGCTTTGGCGTTTTTTTTGTGTGAATCAGTCAAAATGGTGGCGGTTCCAGTAAATACTTCTAAGCAAACTGTCTAATTGTGGTATAACTGTTAAAATACACAATGAGAGTTCCCAGAAATGATTAAGAACGTGTAATAAACATCTCAAGTACACGTAAATAGATTCTTACTACATTTACTGTCGAATTCAACACGGAGGTTTCCAGTGGAAAGCTGTGAAATGATGAAAATACTGGTAATGTTTACAAGTACGGGTACTTCTGGTGGCGTTTTCACGGGACTGTGCTTTCAAATATTAAGAGTTCATGTTTACAGAGCTAAGAATTGGTGTCTAAAGCCTTTGAATCACGAGAATAGTTTTTGTGTTTACAATTTAGGAGGATTGGCTTTGGCGTTTTTTTTGTGTGAATCAGTCAAAATGGTGGCGGTTCCAGTAAATACTTCTAAGCCAACTGTCTAATTGTGGTAAAACTGTTAAAATACACAATGAGAGTTCCCAGAAATGATTAAGAACGTGTAATAAACCCCTCAAGAACACGTAAATAGATTCTTGCTACATTTACTGTCGAATTCAATCACGGAGGTTTCCAGTGGAAAGCTTTGAAATGACGAAAATACTGGTAATGTTTACAAGTCCGGGTACTTCGGGTGGCGTTTTCACGGGACTGTGCTTTCAATTATTACGAGTTCATGTTTACAGAGCTCAGAATTGGTGTCTAAAGCCTTTGAATCACGAGAATAGTTTTTGTGTTTACAATTTAGGAGGATTGGCTTTGGCGTTTTTTTTGTGTGAATAAGTTAAAATGGTGGCGGTTCCAGTAAATACTTCTAAGCAAACTGTCTAATTGTGGTAAAACTGTTAAAATACACAATGAGAGTTCCCAGAAATGATTAAGAACGTGTAATAAACATCTCAAGTACACGTAAATAGATTCTTACTACATTTACTGTCGAATTCAACACGGAGGTTTCCAGTGGAAAGCTGTGAAATGACGAAAATACTGGTAATGTTTACAAGTACGGGTACTTCTGGTGGCGTTTTCACGGGACTGTGCTTTCAAATATTAAGAGTTCATGTTTTCAGAGCTCAGAATTGGTGTCTAAAGCCTTTGAATGACGAGAATAGTGTTTTTGTTTACAATTTAGGAGGATTGGCTTTGGCGTATTTTTTTGTGAGAATCAGTTAAAATGGTGGCGGTTCCAGTAAATACTTCTAAGCAAACTGTCTAATTGTGGTAAAACTGTTAAAATACACAATGAGAGTTCCCAGAAATGATTAAGAACGTGTAATAAACCCCTCAAGTACACGTAAATAGATTCTTACTACATTTACTGTCGAATTCAACACGGAGGTTTCCAGTGGAAAGCTGTGAAATGACGAAAATACTGGTAATGTTTACAAGTACGGGTACTTCTGGTGGCGTTTTCACGGGACTGTGCTTTCAAATATTAAGAGTTCATGTTTACAGAGCTAAGAATTGGTGTCTAAAGCCTTTGAATCACGAGAATAGTTTTTGTGTTTACAATTTAGGAGGATTGGCTTTGGCGTTTTTTTTGTGTGAATCAGTCAAAATGGTGGCGGTTCCAGTAAATACTTCTAAGCAAACTGTCTAATTGTGGTAAAACTGTTAAAATACACAATGAGAGTTCCCAGAAATGATTAAGAACGTGTAATAAACATCTCAAGTACACGTAAATAGATTCTTACTACATTTACTGTCGAATTCAACACGGAGGTTTCCAGTGGAAAGCTGTGAAATGACGAAAATACTGGTAATGTTTTCAAGTCCGGGTACTTCGGGTGGCGTTTTCACGGGACTGTGCTTTCAATTATTACGAGTTCATGTTTACAGAGCTCGGAATTGGTGTCTAAAGCCTTTGAATCACGAGAATAGTTTTTGTGTTTACAATTTAGGAGGATTGGATTTGGCGTTTTTTTTGTGTGAATCAGTTAAAATGGCGGCGGTTCCAGTAAATACTTCTAAGCAAACTGTCTAATTGTGGTAAAACTGTTAAAATACACAATGAGAGTTCCCAGAAATGATTAAGAACGTGTAATAAACATCTCAAGTACACGTAAATAGATTCTTGCTACATTTACTGTCGAATTCAATCACGGAGGTTTCCAGTGGGAAGCTGTGAAATGACGAAAATACTGGTAATGTTTACAAGTCCGGGTACTTCTGGTGGCGTTTTCACGGGACTGTGCTTTCAAATATTAAGAGTTCATGTTTACAGAGCTAAGAATTGGTGTCTAAAGCCTTTGAATCACGAGAATAGTTTTTGTGTTTACAATTTAGGAGGATTGGCTTTGGCGTTTTTTTTGTGTGAATCAGTCAAAATGGTGGCGGTTCCAGTAAATACTTCTAAGCCAACTGTCTAATTGTGGTAAACCTGTTAAAATACACAATGAGAGTTCCCAGAAATGATTAAGAACGTGTAATAAACCCCTCAAGAACACGTAAATAGATTCTTGCTACATTTACTGTCGAATTAAACACGGAGGTTTCCAGTGGAAAGCTGTGAAATGACGAAAATACTGGTAATGTTTACAAGTACGGGTACTTCTGGTGGCGTTTTCACGGGACTGTGCTTTCAAATATTAAGAGTTCATGTTTTCAGAGCTCAGAATTGGTGTCTAAAGCCTTTGAATGACGAGAATAGTGTTTTTGTTTACAATTTAGGAGGATTGGCTTTGGCGTTTTTTTTTTGTGAGAATCAGTTAAAATGGTGGCGGTTCCAGTAAATACTTCTAAGCAAACTGTCTAATTGTGGTAAAACTGTTAAAATACACAATGAGAGTTCCCAGAAATGATTAAGAACGTGTAATAAACCCCTCAAGTACACGTAAATAGATTCTTACTACATTTACTGTCGAATTCAACACGGAGGTTTCCAGTGGAAAGCTGTGAAATGACGAAAATACTGGTAATGTTTACAAGTACGGGTACTTCTGGTGGCGTTTTCACGGGACTGTGCTTTCAAATATTAAGAGTTCATGTTTACAGAGCTAAGAATTGGTGTCTAAAGCCTTTGAATCACGAGAATAGTTTTTGTGTTTACAATTTAGGAGGATTGGCTTTGGCGTTTTTTTTGTGTGAATCAGTCAAAATGGTGGCGGTTCCAGTAAATACTTCTAAGCAAACTGTCTAATTGTGGTAAAACTGTTAAAATACACAATGAGAGTTCCCAGAAATGATTAAGAACGTGTAATAAACATCTCAAGTACACGTAAATAGATTCTTACTACATTTACTGTCGAATTCAACACGGAGGTTTCCAGTGGAAAGCTGTGAAATGACGAAAATACTGGTAATGTTTACAAGTCCGGGTACTTCTGGTGGCGTTTTCACGGGACTGTGCTTTCAAATATTAAGAGTTCATGTTTACAGAGCTAAGAATTGGTGTCTAAAGCCTTTGAATCACGAGAATAGTTTTTGTGCTTACAATTTAGGAGGATTGGCTTTGGCGTTTTTTTTGTGTGAATCAGTTAAAATGGTGGCGGTTCCAGTAAATACTTCTAAGCAAACTGTCTAATTGTGGTAAAACTGTTAAAATACACAATGAGAGTTCCCAGAAATGATTAAGAACGTGTAATAAACCCCTCAAGTACACGTAAACAGATTCTTACTACATTTACTGTCGAATTCAATCACGGAGGTTTCCAGTGGAAAGCTGTGAAATGACGAAAATACTGGTAATGTTTTCAAGTCCGGGTACTTCGGGTGGCGTTTTCACGGGACTGTGCTTTCAATTATTACGAGTTCATGTTTACAGAGCTCGGAATTGGTGTCTAAAGCCTTTGAATCACGAGAATAGTTTTTGTGTTTACAATTTAGGAGGATTGGCTTTGGCGTTTTTTTTGTGTTAATCAGTTAAAATGGAGGCGGTTCCAGTAAATACTTCTAAGCAAACTGTCTAATTGTGGTAAAACTGTTAAAATACACAATGAGAGTTCCCAGAAATGATTAAGAACGTGTAATAAACATCTCAAGTACAAGTAAATAGATTCTTACTACATTTACTGTCGAATTCAATCACGGAGGTTTCCAGTGGAAAGCTGTGAAATGACGAAAATACTGGTAATGTTTACAAGTCCGGGTACTTCTGGTGGCGTTCTCACGGGACTGTGCTTTCAAGTATTAAGAGTTCATTTTTACAGAGCTCAGAATTGGTGTCTAAAGCCTTTGAATCACGAGAATAGTTTTTGTGTTTACAATTTAGGAGGATTGGCTTTGGCGTTTTTTTTGTGTGAATCAGTCAAAATGGTGGCGGTTCCAGTAAATACTTCTAAGCAAACTGTCTAATTGTGGTATAACTGTTAAAATACACAATGAGAGTTCCCAGAAATGATTAAGAACGTGTAATAAACATCTCAAGTACACGTAAATAGATTCTTACTACATTTACTGTCGAATTCAACACGGAGGTTTCCAGTGGAAAGCTGTGAAATGATGAAAATACTGGTAATGTTTACAAGTACGGGTACTTCTGGTGGCGTTTTCACGGGACTGTGCTTTCAAATATTAAGAGTTCATGTTTACAGAGCTAAGAATTGGTGTCTAAAGCCTTTGAATCACGAGAATAGTTTTTGTGTTTACAATTTAGGAGGATTGGCTTTGGCGTTTTTTTTGTGTGAATCAGTCAAAATGGTGGCGGTTCCAGTAAATACTTCTAAGCAAACTGTCTAATTGTGGTAAAACTGTTAAAATACTCAATGAGAGTTCCCAGAAATAATTAAGAACGTGTAATAAACCCCTCAAGAACACGTAAATAGATTCTTGCTACATTTACTGTCGAATTCAATCACGGAGGTTTCCAGTGGAAAGCTTTGAAATGACGAAAATACTGGTAATGTTTACAAGTCCGGGTACTTCGGGTGGCGTTTTCACGGGACTGTGCTTTCAATTATTACGAGTTCATGTTTACAGAGCTCAGAATTGGTGTCTAAAGCCTTTGAATCACGAGAATAGTTTTTGTGTTTACAATTTAGGAGGATTGGCTTTGGCGTTTTTTTTGTGTGAATCAGTTAAAATGGTGGTGGTTCCAGTAAATACTTCTAAGCAAACTGTCTAATTGTGGTAAAACTGTTAAAATACACAATGAGAGTTCCCAGAAATGATTAAGAACATGTAATAAACCCCTCAAGTACACGTAAATAGATTCTTACTACATTTACTGTCGAATTAAACACGGAGGTTTCCAGTGGAAAGCTGTGAAATGACGAAAATACTGGTAATGTTTACAAGTACGGGTACTTCTGGTGGCGTTTTCACGGGACTGTGCTTTCAAATATTAAGAGTTCATGTTTTCAGAGCTCAGAATTGGTGTCTAAAGCCTTTGAATGACGAGAATAGTGTTTTTGTTTACAATTTAGGAGGATTGGCTTTGGCGTTTTTTTTTGTGAGAATCAGTTAAAATGGTGGCGGTTCCAGTAAATACTTCTAAGCAAACTGTCTAATTGTGGTAAAACTGTTAAAATACACAATGAGAGTTCCCAGAAATGATTAAGAACGTGTAATAAACCCCTCAAGTACACGTAAATAGATTCTTACTACATTTACTGTCGAATTCAACACGGAGGTTTCCAGTGGAAAGCTGTGAAATGACGAAAATACTGGTAATGTTTACAAGTACGGGTAATTCTGGTGGCGTTTTCACGGGACTGTGCTTTCAAATATTAAGAGTTCATGTTTACAGAGCTAAGAATTGGTGTCTAAAGCCTTTGAATCACGAGAATAGTTTTTGTGTTTACAATTTAGGAGGATTGGCTTTGGCGTTTTTTTTGTGTGAATCAGTCAAAATGGTGGCGGTTCCAGTAAATACTTCTAAGCAAACTGTCTAATTGTGGTAAAACTGTTAAAATACACAATGAGAGTTCCCAGAAATGATTAAGAACGTGTAATAAACCCCTCAAGTACACGTAAATAGATTCTTACTACATTTACTGTCGAATTCAATCACGGAGGTTTCCAGTGGAAAGCTGTGAAATGACGAAAATACTGGTAATGTTTTCAAGTCCGGGTACTTCGGGTGGCGTTTTCACGGGACTGTGCTTTCAATTATTACGAGTTCATGTTTACAGAGCTCGGAATTGGTGTCTAAAGCCTTTGAATCACGAGAATAGTTTTTGTGTTTACAATTTAGGAGGATTGGCTTTGGCGTTTTTTTTGTGTGAATCAGTTAAAATGGAGGCGGTTCCAGTAAATACTTCTAAGCAAACTGTCTAATTGTGGTAAAACTGTTAAAATACACAATGAGAGTTCCCAGAAATGATTAAGAACGTGTAATAAACATCTCAAGTACACGTAAATAGATTCTTACTACATTTACTGTCGAATTCAATCACGGAGGTTTCCAGTGGAAAGCTGTGAAATGACGAAAATACTGGTAATGTTTACAAGTCCGGGTACTTCTGGTGGCGTTCTCACGGGACTGTGCTTTCAAGTATTAAGAGTTCATTTTTACAGAGCTCAGAATTGGTGTCTAAAGCCTTTGAATCACGAGAATAGTTTTTGTGTTTACAATTTAGGAGGATTGGCTTTGGCGTTTTTTTTGTGTGAATCAGTCAAAATGGTGGCGGTTCCAGTAAATACTTCTAAGCAAACTGTCTAATTGTGGTATAACTGTTAAAATACACAATGAGAGTTCCCAGAAATGATTAAGAACGTGTAATAAACATCTCAAGTACACGTAAATAGATTCTTACTACATTTACTGTCGAATTCAACACGGAGGTTTCCAGTGGAAAGCTGTGAAATGATGAAAATACTGGTAATGTT
This sequence comes from Myotis daubentonii, assembly GCF_963259705.1. Classification (NCBI taxonomy): domain Eukaryota; kingdom Metazoa; phylum Chordata; class Mammalia; order Chiroptera; family Vespertilionidae; genus Myotis; species Myotis daubentonii. The sequence goes on along the minus strand of NW_026775509.1, from coordinate 671,312 downwards.
TACAAGTACGGGTACTTCTGGTGGCGTTTTCACGGGACTGTGCTTTCAAATATTAAGAGTTCATGTTTACAGAGCTAAGAATTGGTGTCTAAAGCCTTTGAATCACGAGAATAGTTTTTGTGTTTACAATTTAGGAGGATTGGCTTTGGCGTTTTTTTTGTGTGAATCAGTCAAAATGGTGGCGGTTCCAGTAAATACTTCTAAGCAAACTGTCTAATTGTGGTAAAACTGTTAAAATACTCAATGAGAGTTCCCAGAAATAATTAAGAACGTGTAATAAACCCCTCAAGAACACGTAAATAGATTCTTGCTACATTTACTGTCGAATTCAATCACGGAGGTTTCCAGTGGAAAGCTTTGAAATGACGAAAATACTGGTAATGTTTACAAGTCCGGGTACTTCGGGTGGCGTTTTCACGGGACTGTGCTTTCAATTATTACGAGTTCATGTTTACAGAGCTCAGAATTGGTGTCTAAAGCCTTTGAATCACGAGAATAGTTTTTGTGTTTACAATTTAGGAGGATTGGCTTTGGCGTTTTTTTTGTGTGAATCAGTTAAAATGGTGGTGGTTCCAGTAAATACTTCTAAGCAAACTGTCTAATTGTGGTAAAACTGTTAAAATACACAATGAGAGTTCCCAGAAATGATTAAGAACGTGTAATAAACATCTCAAGTACACGTAAATAGATTCTTACTACATTTACTGTCGAATTCAACACGGAGGTTTCCAGTGGAAAGCTGTGAAATGACGAAAATACTGGTAATGTTTACAAGTCCGGGTACTTCTGGTGGCGTTTTCACGGGACTGTGCTTTCAAATTTTAAGAGTTCATGTTTACAGAGCTCAGAATTTGTGTCTAAAGCCTTTGAATCACGAGAATACTTTTTGTGTTTACAATTTAGGAGGATTGGCTTTGGCGTTTTTTTTTTGTGTGAATCAGTTAAAATGGTGGCGGTTCCAGTAAACAGTTCTAAGCAAACTGTCTAATTGTGGTAAAACTGTTAAAATACACAATGAGAGTTCCCAGAAATGATTAAGAACGTGTAATAAACATCTCAAGTACACGTAAATAGATTCTTACTACATTTACTGTCGAATTCAATCACGGAGGTTTCCAGTGGAAAGCTTTGAAATGACGAAAATACTGGTAATGTTTACAAGTCCGGGTACTTCGGGTGGCGTTTTCACGGGACTGTGCTTTCAATTATTACGAGTTCATGTTTACAGAGCTCAGAATTGGTGTCTAAAGCCTTTGAATCACGAGAATAGTTTTTGTGTTTACAATTTAGGAGGATTGGCTTTGGCGTTTTTTTTGTGTGAATCAGTTAAAATGGTGGCGGTTCCAGTAAATACTTCTAAGCAAACTGTCTAATTGTGGTAAAACTGTTAAAATACACAATGAGAGTTCCCAGAAATGATTAAGAACGTGTAATAAACCCCTCAAGTACACGTAAATAGATTCTTACTACATTTACTGTCGAATTAAACACGGAGGTTTCCAGTGGAAAGCTGTGAAATGACGAAAATACTGGTAATGTTTACAAGTACGGGTACTTCTGGTGGCGTTTTCACGGGACTGTGCTTTCAAATATTAAGAGTTCATGTTTTCAGAGCTCAGAATTGGTGTCTAAAGCCTTTGAATGACGAGAATAGTGTTTTTGTTTACAATTTAGGAGGATTGGCTTTGGCGTTTTTTTTTGTGAGAATCAGTTAAAATGGTGGCGGTTCCAGTAAATACTTCTAAGCAAACTGTCTAATTGTGGTAAAACTGTTAAAATACACAATGAGAGTTCCCAGAAATGATTAAGAACGTGTAATAAACCCCTCAAGTACACGTAAATAGATTCTTACTACATTTACTGTCGAATTCAACACGGAGGTTTCCAGTGGAAAGCTGTGAAATGACGAAAATACTGGTAATGTTTACAAGTACGGGTACTTCTGGTGGCGTTTTCACGGGACTGTGCTTTCAAATATTAAGAGTTCATGTTTACAGAGCTAAGAATTGGTGTCTAAAGCCTTTGAATCACGAGAATAGTTTTTGTGTTTACAATTTAGGAGGATTGGCTTTGGCGTTTTTTTTGTGTGAATCAGTCAAAATGGTGGCGGTTCCAGTAAATACTTCTAAGCAAACTGTCTAATTGTGGTAAAACTGTTAAAATACACAATGAGAGTTCCCAGAAATGATTAAGAACGTGTAATAAACCCCTCAAGTACACGTAAATAGATTCTTACTACATTTACTGTCGAATTCAATCACGGAGGTTTCCAGTGGAAAGCTGTGAAATGACGAAAATACTGGTAATGTTTTCAAGTCCGGGTACTTCGGGTGGCGTTTTCACGGGACTGTGCTTTCAATTATTACGAGTTCATGTTTACAGAGCTCGGAATTGGTGTCTAAAGCCTTTGAATCACGAGAATAGTTTTTGTGTTTACAATTTAGGAGGATTGGCTTTGGCGTTTTTTTTTGTGTGAATCAGTTAAAATGGAGGCGGTTCCAGTAAATACTTCTAAGCAAACTGTCTAATTGTGGTAAAACTGTTAAAATACACAATGAGAGTTCCCAGAAATGATTAAGAACGTGTAATAAACATCTCAAGTACACGTAAATAGATTCTTACTACATTTACTGTCGAATTCAATCACGGAGGTTTCCAGTGGAAAGCTGTGAAATGACGAAAATACTGGTAATGTTTACAAGTCCGGGTACTTCTGGTGGCGTTCTCATGGGACTGTGCTTTCAAGTATTAAGAGTTCATTTTTACAGAGCTCAGAATTGGTGTCTAAAGCCTTTGAATCACGAGAATAGTTTTTGTGTTTACAATTTAGGAGGATTGGCTTTGGCGTTTTTTTTGTGTGAATCAGTCAAAATGGTGGCGGTTCCAGTAAATACTTCTAAGCAAACTGTCTAATTGTGGTATAACTGTTAAAATACACAATGAGAGTTCCCAGAAATGATTAAGAACGTGTAATAAACATCTCAAGTACACGTAAATAGATTCTTACTACATTTACTGTCGAATTCAACACGGAGGTTTCCAGTGGAAAGCTGTGAAATGATGAAAATACTGGTAATGTTTACAAGTACGGGTACTTCTGGTGGCGTTTTCACGGGACTGTGCTTTCAAATATTAAGAGTTCATGTTTACAGAGCTAAGAATTGGTGTCTAAAGCCTTTGAATCACGAGAATAGTTTTTGTGTTTACAATTTAGGAGGATTGGCTTTGGCGTTTTTTTTTGTGTGAATCAGTCAAAATGGTGGCGGTTCCAGTAAATACTTCTAAGCAAACTGTCTAATTGTGGTAAAACTGTTAAAATACTCAATGAGAGTTCCCAGAAATAATTAAGAACGTGTAATAAAACCCTCAAGAACACGTAAATAGATTCTTGCTACATTTACTGTCGAATTCAATCACGGAGGTTTCCAGTGGAAAGCTTTGAAATGACGAAAATACTGGTAATGTTTACAAGTCCGGGTACTTCGGGTGGCGTTTTCACGGGACTGTGCTTTCAATTATTACGAGTTCATGTTTACAGAGCTCAGAATTGGTGTCTAAAGCCTTGGAATCACGAGAATAGTTTTTGTGTTTACAATTTAGGAGGATTGGCTTTGGCGTTTTTTTTGTGTGAATCAGTTAAAATGGTGGTGGTTCCAGTAAATACTTCTAAGCAAACTGTCTAATTGTGGTAAAACTGTTAAAATACACAATGAGAGTTCCCAGAAATGATTAAGAACGTGTAATAAACATCTCAAGTACACGTAAATAGATTCTTACTACAATTACTGTCGAATTCAATCACGGAGGTTTCCAGTGGAAAGCTGTGAAATGACGAAAATACTGGTAATGTTTACAAGTCCGGGTACTTCGGGTGGCGTTTTCACGGGACTGTGCTTTCAATTATTACGAGTTCATGTTTACAGAGCTCAGAATTGGTGTCTAAAGCCTTTGAATCACGAGAATATTTTTTGTGTTTACAATTTAGGAGGATTGGCTTTGGCGTTTTTTTTGTGTGAATCAGTTAAAATGGTGGCGGTTCCAGTAAATACTTCTAAGCAAACTGTCTAATTGTGGTAAAACTGTTAAAATACACAATGAGAGTTCCCAGAAATGATTAAGAACGTGTAATAAACCCCTCAAGTACACGTAAATAGATTCTTACTACATTTACTGTCGAATTAAACACGGAGGTTTCCAGTGGAAAGCTGTGAAATGACGAAAATACTGGTAATGTTTACAAGTACGGGTACTTCTGGTGGCGTTTTCACGGGACTGTGCTTTCAAATATTAAGAGTTCATGTTTTCAGAGCTCAGAATTGGTGTCTAAAGCCTTTGAATGACGAGAATAGTGTTTTTGTTTACAATTTAGGAGGATTGGCTTTGGCGTTTTTTTTTGTGAGAATCAGTTAAAATGGTGGCGGTTCCAGTAAATACTTCTAAGCAAACTGTCTAATTGTGGTAAAACTGTTAAAATACACAATGAGAGTTCCCAGAAATGATTAAGAACGTGTAATAAACCCCTCAAGTACACGTAAATAGATTCTTACTACATTTACTGTCGAATTCAACACGGAGGTTTCCAGTGGAAAGCTGTGAAATGACGAAAATACTGGTAATGTTTACAAGTACGGGTACTTCTGGTGGCGTTTTCACGGGACTGTGCTTTCAAATATTAAGAGTTCATGTTTACAGAGCTAAGAATTGGTGTCTAAAGCCTTTGAATCACGAGAATAGTTTTTGTGTTTACAATTTAGGAGGATTGGCTTTGGCGTTTTTTTTGTGTGAATCAGTCAAAATGGTGGCGGTTCCAGTAAATACTTCTAAGCAAACTGTCTAATTGTGGTAAAACTGTTAAAATACACAATGAGAGTTCCCAGAAATGATTAAGAACGTGTAATAAACATCTCAAGTACACGTAAATAGATTCTTACTACATTTACTGTCGAATTCAACACGGAGGTTTCCAGTGGAAAGCTGTGAAATGACGAAAATACTGGTAATGTTTTCAAGTCCGGGTACTTCGGGTGGCGTTTTCACGGGACTGTGCTTTCAATTATTACGAGTTCATGTTTACAGAGCTCGGAATTGGTGTCTAAAGCCTTTGAATCACGAGAATAGTTTTTGTGTTTACAATTTAGGAGGATTGGCTTTGGCGTTTTTTTTGTGTGAATCAGTTAAAATGGAGGCGGTTCCAGTAAATACTTCTAAGCAAACTGTCTAATTGTGGTAAAACTGTTAAAATACACAATGAGAGTTCCCAGAAATGATTAAGAACGTGTAATAAACATCTCAAGTACACGTAAATAGATTCTTGCTACATTTACTGTCGAATTCAACACCGAGGTTTCCAGTGGAAAGCTGTGAAATGACGAAAATACTGGTAATGTTTACAAGTACGGGTACTTCTGGTGGCGTTTTCACGGGACTGTGCTTTCAAATATTAAGAGTTCATGTTTACAGAGCTAAGAATTGGTGTCTAAAGCCTTTGAATCACGAGAATAGTTTTTGTGTTTACAATTTAGGAGGATTGGCTTTGGCGTTTTTTTTGTGTGAATCAGTCAAAATGGTGGCGGTTCCAGTAAATACTTCTAAGCAAACTGTCTAATTGTGGTAAAACTGTTAAAATACACAATGAGAGTTCCCAGAAATGATTAAGAACGTGTAATAAACATCTCAAGTACACGTAAATAGATTCTTACTACATTTACTGTCGAATTCAACACGGAGGTTTCCAGTGGAAAGCTGTGAAATGACGAAAATACTGGTAATGTTTTCAAGTCCGGGTACTTCGGGTGGCGTTTTCACGGGACTGTGCTTTCAATTATTACGAGTTCATGTTTACAGAGCTCGGAATTGGTGTCTAAAGCCTTTGAATCACGAGAATAGTTTTTGTGTTTACAATTTAGGAGGATTGGCTTTGGCGTTTTTTTTGTGTGAATCAGTTAAAATGGTGGCGGTTCCAGTAAATACTTCTAAGCAAACTGTCTAATTGTGGTAAAACTGTTAAAATACACAATGAGAGTTCCCAGAAATGATTAAGAACGTGTAATAAACATCTCAAGTACACGTACATAGATTCTTGCTACATTTACTGTCGAATTCAATCACGGAGGTTTCCAGTGGAAAGCTGTGAAATGACGAAAATACTGGTAATGTTTACAAGTCCGGGTACTTCTGGTGGCGTTTTCACGGGACTGTGCTTTCAAGTATTAAGAGTTCATTTTTACAGAGCTCAGAATTGGTGTCTAAAGCCTTTGAATCACGAGAATAGTTTTTGTGTTTACAATTTAGGAGGATTGGCTTTGGCGTTTTTTTTTGTGTGAATCAGTCAAAATGGTGGCGGTTCCAGTAAATACTTCTAAGCAAACTGTCTAATTGTGGTATAACTGTTAAAATACACAATGAGAGTTCCCAGAAATGATTAAGAACGTGTAATAAACATCTCAAGTACACGTAAATAGAATCTTACTACATTTACTGTCGAATTCAACACGGAGGTTTCCAGTGGAAAGCTGTGAAATGATGAAAATACTGGTAATGTTTACAAGTACGGGTACTTCTGGTGGCGTTTTCACGGGACTGTGCTTTCAAATATTAAGAGTTCATGTTTACAGAGCTAAGAATTGGTGTCTAAAGCCTTTGAATCACGAGAATAGTTTTTGTGTTTACAATTTAGGAGGATTGGCTTTGGCGTTTTTTTTGTGTGAATCAGTCAAAATGGTGGCGGTTCCAGTAAATACTTCTAAGCCAACTGTCTAATTGTGGTAAAACTGTTAAAATACACAATGAGAGTTCCCAGAAATGATTAAGAACGTGTAATAAACCCCTCAAGAACACGTAAATAGATTCTTGCTACATTTACTGTCGAATTCAATCACGGAGGTTTCCAGTGGAAAGCTTTGAAATGACGAAAATACTGGTAATGTTTACAAGTCCGGGTACTTCTGGTGGCGTTTTCACGGGACTGTGCTTTCAAATATTAAGAGTTCATGTTTTCAGAGCTCAGAATTGGTGTCTAAAGCCTTTGAATGACGAGAATAGTGTTTTTGTTTACAATTTAGGAGGATTGGCTTTGGCGTTTTTTTTTGTGAGAATCAGTTAAAATGGTGGCGGTTCCAGTAAATACTTCTAAGCAAACTGTCTAATTGTGGTAAAACTGTTAAAATACACAATGAGAGTTCCCAGAAATGATTAAGAACGTGTAATAAACCCCTCAAGTACACGTAAATAGATTCTTACTACATTTACTGTCGAATTCAACACGGAGGTTTCCAGTGGAAAGCTGTGAAATGACGAAAATACTGGTAATGTTTACAAGTACGGGTACTTCTGGTGGCGTTTTCACGGGACTGTGCTTTCAAATATTAAGAGTTCATGTTTACAGAGCTAAGAATTGGTGTCTAAAGCCTTTGAATCACGAGAATAGTTTTTGTGTTTACAATTTAGGAGGATTGGCTTTGGCGTTTTTTTTTGTGTGAATCAGTCAAAATGGTGGCGGTTCCAGTAAATACTTCTAAGCCAACTGTCTAATTGTGGTAAAACTGTTAAAATACACAATGAGAGTTCCCAGAAATGATTAAGAACGTGTAATAAACCCCTCAAGAACACGTAAATAGATTCTTGCTACATTTACTGTCGAATTCAATCACGGAGGTTTCCAGTGGAAAGCTTTGAAATGACGAAAATACTGGTAATGTTTACAAGTCCGGGTACTTCTGGTGGCGTTTTCACGGGACTGTGCTTTCAAATATTAAGAGTTCATGTTTTCAGAGCTCAGAATTGGTGTCTAAAGCCTTTGAATGACGAGAATAGTGTTTTTGTTTACAATTTAGGAGGATTGGCTTTGGCGTTTTTTTTTGTGAGAATCAGTTAAAATGGTGGCGGTTCCAGTAAATACTTCTAAGCAAACTGTCTAATTGTGGTAAAACTGTTAAAATACACAATGAGAGTTCCCAGAAATGATTAAGAACGTGTAATAAACCCCTCAAGTACACGTAAATAGATTCTTACTACATTTACTGTCGAATTCAACACGGAGGTTTCCAGTGGAAAGCTGTGAAATGACGAAAATACTGGTAATGTTTACAAGTACGGGTACTTCTGGTGGCGTTTTCACGGGACTGTGCTTTCAAATATTAAGAGTTCATGTTTACAGAGCTAAGAATTGGTGTCTAAAGCCTTTGAATCACGAGAATAGTTTTTGTGTTTACAATTTAGGAGGATTGGCTTTGGCGTTTTTTTTGTGTGAATCAGTCAAAATGGTGGCGGTTCCAGTAAATACTTCTAAGCCAACTGTCTAATTGTGGTAAAACTGTTAAAATACACAATGAGAGTTCCCAGAAATGATTAAGAACGTGTAATAAACCCCTCAAGAACACGTAAATAGATTCTTGCTACATTTACTGTCGAATTCAATCACGGAGGTTTCCAGTGGAAAGCTTTGAAATGACGAAAATACTGGTAATGTTTACAAGTCCGGGTACTTCTGGTGGCGTTTTCACGGGACTGTGCTTTCAAATATTAAGAGTTCATGTTTTCAGAGCTCAGAATTGGTGTCTAAAGCCTTTGAATGACGAGAATAGTGTTTTTGTTTACAATTTAGGAGGATTGGCTTTGGCGTTTTTTTTTGTGAGAATCAGTTAAAATGGTGGCGGTTCCAGTAAATACTTCTAAGCAAACTCTCTAATTGTGGTAAAACTGTTAAAATACACAATGAGAGTTCCCAGAAATGATTAAGAACGTGTAATAAACCCCTCAAGTACACGTAAATAGATTCTTACTACATTTACTGTCGAATTCAACACGGAGGTTTCCAGTGGAAAGCTGTGAAATGACGAAAATACTGGTAATGTTTACAAGTACGGGTACTTCTGGTGGCGTTTTCACGGGACTGTGCTTTCAAATATTAAGAGTTCATGTTTACAGAGCTAAGAATTGGTGTCTAAAGCCTTTGAATCACGAGAATAGTTTTTGTGTTTACAATTTAGGAGGATTGGCTTTGGCGTTTTTTTGTGTGAATCAGTCAAAATGGTGGCGGTTCCAGTAAATACTTCTAAGCCAACTGTCTAATTGTGGTAAAACTGTTAAAATACACAATGAGAGTTCCCAGAAATGATTAAGAACGTGTAATAAACCCCTCAAGAACACGTAAATAGATTCTTGCTACATTTACTGTCGAATTCAATCACGGAGGTTTCCAGTGGAAAGCTTTGAAATGACGAAAATACTGGTAATGTTTACAAGTCCGGGTACTTCTGGTGGCGTTTTCACGGGACTGTGCTTTCAAATATTAAGAGTTCATGTTTTCAGAGCTCAGAATTGGTGTCTAAAGCCTTTGAATGACGAGAATAGTGTTTTTGTTTACAATTTAGGAGGATTGGCTTTGGCGTTTTTTTTTGTGAGAATCAGTTAAAATGGTGGCGGTTCCAGTAAATACTTCTAAGCAAACTGTATAATTGTGGTAAAACTGTTAAAATACACAATGAGAGTTCCCAGAAATGATTAAGAACGTGTAATAAACCCCTCAAGTACACGTAAATAGATTCTTACTACATTTACTGTCGAATTCAACACGGAGGTTTCCAGTGGAAAGCTGTGAAATGACGAAAATACTGGTAATGTTTACAAGTACGGGTACTTCTGGTGGCGTTTTCACGGACTGTGCTTTCAAATATTAAGAGTTCATGTTTACAGAGCTAAGAATTGGTGTCTAAAGCCTTTGAATCACGAGAATAGTTTTTGTGTTTACAATTTAGGAGGATTGGCTTTGGCGTTTTTTTTGTGTGAATCAGTCAAAATGGTGGCGGTTCCAGTAAATACTTCTAAGCAAACTGTCTAATTGTGGTAAAACTGTTAAAATACACAATGAGAGTTCCCAGAAATGATTAAGAACGTGTAATAAACATCTCAAGTACACGTAAATAGATTCTTACTACATTTACTGTCGAATTCAACACGGAGGTTTCCAGTGGAAAGCTGTGAAATGACGAAAATACTGGTAATGTTTTCAAGTCCGGGTACTTCGGGTGGCGTTTTCACGGGACTGTGCTTTCAATTATTACGAGTTCATGTTTACAGAGCTCGGAATTGGTGTCTAAAGCCTTTGAATCACGAGAATAGTTTTTGTGTTTACAATTTAGGAGGATTGGCTTTGGCGTTTTTTTTGTGTGAATCAGTTAAAATGGCGGCGGTTCCAGTAAATACTTCTAAGCAAACTGTCTAATTGTGGTAAAACTGTTAAAATACACAATGAGAGTTCCCAGAAATGATTAAGAACGTGTAATAAACATCTCAAGTACACGTAAATAGATTCTTGCTACATTTACTGTCGAATTCAATCACGGAGGTTTCCAGTGGAAAGCTGTGAAATGACGAAAATACTGGTAATGTTTACAAGTACGGGTACTTCTGGTGGCGTTTTCACGGGACTGTGCTTTCAAGTATTAAGAGTTCATTTTTACAGAGCTCAGAATTGGTGTCTAAAGCCTTTGAATCACGAGAATAGTTTTTGTGTTTACAATTTAGGAGGATTGGCTTTGGCGTTTTTTTTGTGTGAATCAGTAAAAATGGTGGCGGTTCCAGTAAATACTTCTAAGCAAACTGTCTAATTGTGGTAAAACTGTTAAAATACACAATGAGAGTTCCCAGAAATGATTAAGAACGTGTAATAAACCCCTCAAGAACACGTAAATAGATTCTTGCTACATTTACTGTCGAATTCAATCACGGAGGTTTCCAGTGGAAAGCTTTGAAATGACGAAAATACTGGTAATGTTTACAAGTCCGGGTACTTCGGGTGGCGTTTTCACGGGACTGTGCTTTCAATTATTACGAGTTCATGTTTACAGAGCTCAGAATTGGTGTCTAAAGCCTCTGAATCACGAGAATAGTTTTTGTGTTTACAATTTAGGAGGATTGGCTTTGGCGTTTTTTTTGTGTGAATCAGTTAAAATGGTGGCGGTTCCAGTAAATACTTCTAAGCAAACTGTCTAATTGTGGTAAAACTGTTAAAATACACAATGAGAGTTCCCAGAAATGATTAAGAACGTGTAATAAACATCTCAAGTACACGTAAATAGATTCTTACTACATTTACTGTCGAATTAAACACAGAGGTTTCCAGTGGAAAGCTGTGAAATGACGAAAATACTGGTAATGTTTACAAGTACGGGTACTTCTGGTGGCGTTTTCACGGGACTGTGCTTTCAAATATTAAGAGTTCATGTTTTCAGAGCTCAGAATTGGTGTCTATAGCCTTTGAATGACGAGAATAGTGTTTTTGTTTACAATTTTGGAGGATTGGCTTTGGCGTTTTTTTTTGTGAGAATCAGTTAAAATGGTGGCGGTTCCAGTAAATACTTCTAAGCAAACTGTCTAATTGTGGTAAAACTGTTAAAATACACAATGAGAGTTCCCAGAAATGATTAAGAACGTGTAATAAACCCCTCAAGTACACGTAAATAGATTCTTACTACATTTACTGTCGAATTCAACACGGAGGTTTCCAGTGGAAAGCTGTGAAATGACGAAAATACTGGTAATGTTTACAAGTACGGGTACTTCTGGTGGCGTTTTCACGGGACTGTGCTTTCAAATATTAAGAGTTCATGTTTACAGAGCTAAGAATTGGTGTCTAAAGCCTTTGAATCACGAGAATAGTTTTTGTGTTTACAATTTAGGAGGATTGGCTTTGGCGTTTTTTTTGTGTGAATCAGTCAAAATGGTGGCGGTTCCAGTAAATACTTCTAAGCAAACTGTCTAATTGTGGTAAAACTGTTAAAATACACAATGAGAGTTCCCAGAAATGATTAAGAACGTGTAATAAACATCTCAAGTACACGTAAATAGATTCTTACTACATTTACTGTCGAATTCAACACGGAGGTTTCCAGTGGAAAGCTGTGAAATGACGAAAATACTGGTAATGTTTTCAAGTCCGGGTACTTCGGGTGGCGTTTTCACGGGACTGTGCTTTCAATTATTACGAGTTCATGTTTACAGAGCTCGGAATTGGTGTCTAAAGCCTTTGAATCACGAGAATAGTTTTTGTGTTTACAATTTAGGAGGATTGGCTTTGGCGTTTTTTTTGTGTGAATCAGTTAAAATGGTGGCGGTTCCAGTAAATACTTCTAAGCAAACTGTCTAATTGTGGTAAAACTGTTAAAATACACAATGAGAGTTCCCAGAAATGATTAAGAACGTGTAATAAACATCTCAAGTACACGTACATAGATTCTTGCTACATTTACTGTCGAATTCAATCACGGAGGTTTCCAGTGGAAAGCTGTGAAATGACGAAAATACTGGTAATGTTTACAAGTCCGGGTACTTCTGGTGGCGTTTTCACGGGACTGTGCTTTCAAGTATTAAGAGTTCATTTTTACAGAACTCAGAATTGGTGTCTAAAGCCTTTGAATCACGAGAATAGTTTTTGTGTTTACAATTTAGGAGGATTGGCTTTGGCGTTTTTTTTGTGTGAATCAGTCAAAATGGTGGCGGTTCCAGTAAATACTTCTAAGCAAACTGTCTAATTGTGGTATAACTGTTAAAATACACAATGAGAGTTCCCAGAAATGATTAAGAACGTGTAATAAACATCTCAAGTACACGTAAATAGAATCTTACTACATTTACTGTCGAATTCAACACGGAGGTTTCCAGTGGAAAGCTGTGAAATGATGAAAATACTGGTAATGTTTACAAGTACGGGTACTTCTGGTGGCGTTTTCACGGGACTGTGCTTTCAAATATTAAGAGTTCATGTTTACAGAGCTAAGAATTGGTGTCTAAAGCCTTTGAATCACGAGAATAGTTTTTGTGTTTACAATTTAGGAGGATTGGCTTTGGCGTTTTTTTTGTGTGAATCAGTCAAAATGGTGGCGGTTCCAGTAAATACTTCTAAGCCAACTGTCTAATTGTGGTAAAACTGTTAAAATACACAATGAGAGTTCCCAGAAATGATTAAGAACGTGTAATAAACCCCTCAAGAACACGTAAATAGATTCTTGCTACATTTACTGTCGAATTCAATCACGGAGGTTTCCAGTGGAAAGCTTTGAAATGACGAAAATACTGGTAATGTTTACAAGTCCGGGTACTTCTGGTGGCGTTTTCACGGGACTGTGCTTTCAAATATTAAGAGTTCATGTTTTCAGAGCTCAGAATTGGTGTCTAAAGCCTTTGAATGACGAGAATAGTGTTTTTGTTTACAATTTAGGAGGATTGGCTTTGGCGTTTTTTTTTGTGAGAATCAGTTAAAATGGTGGCGGTTCCAGTAAATACTTCTAAGCAAACTGTCTAATTGTGGTAAAACTGTTAAAATACACAATGAGAGTTCCCAGAAATGATTAAGAACGTGTAATAAACCCCTCAAGTACACGTAAATAGATTCTTACTACATTTACTGTCGAATTCAACACGGAGGTTTCCAGTGGAAAGCTGTGAAATGACGAAAATACTGGTAATGTTTACAAGTACGGGTACTTCTGGTGGCGTTTTCACGGGACTGTGCTTTCAAATATTAAGAGTTCATGTTTACAGAGCTAAGAATTGGTGTCTAAAGCCTTTGAATCACGAGAATAGTTTTTGTGTTTACAATTTAGGAGGATTGGCTTTGGCGTTTTTTTTGTGTGAATCAGTCAAAATGGTGGCGGTTCCAGTAAATACTTCTAAGCAAACTGTCTAATTGTGGTAAAACTGTTAAAATACACAATGAGAGTTCCCAGAAATGATTAAGAACGTGTAATAAACATCTCAAGTACACGTAAATAGATTCTTACTACATTTACTGTCGAATTCAACACGGAGGTTTCCAGTGGAAAGCTGTGAAATGACGAAAATACTGGTAATGTTTTCAAGTCCGGGTACTTCGGGTGGCGTTTTCACGGGACTGTGCTTTCAATTATTACGAGTTCATGTTTACAGAGCTCGGAATTGGTGTCTAAAGCCTTTGAATCACGAGAATAGTTTTTGTGTTTACAATTTAGGAGGATTGGCTTTGGCGTTTTTTTTGTGTGAATCAGTTAAAATGGCGGCGGTTCCAGTAAATACTTCTAAGCAAACTGTCTAATTGTGGTAAAACTGTTAAAATACACAATGAGAGTTCCCAGAAATGATTAAGAACGTGTAATAAACATCTCAAGTACACGTAAATAGATTCTTGCTACATTTACTGTCGAATTCAATCACGGAGGTTTCCAGTGGAAAGCTGTGAAATGACGAAAATACTGGTAATGTTTACAAGTCCGGGTACTTCTGGTGGCGTTTTCACGGGACTGTGCTTTCAAGTGTTAAGAGTTCATTTTTACAGAGCTCAGAATTGGTGTCTAAAGCCTTTGAATCACGAGAATAGTTTTTGTGTTTACAATTTAGGAGGATTGGCTTTGGCGTTTTTTTTGTGTGAATCAGTCAAAATGGTGGCGGTTCCAGTAAATACTTCTAAGCAAACTGTCTAATTGTGGTAAAACTGTTAAAATACACAATGAGAGTTCCCAGAAATGATTAAGAACGTGTAATAAACCCCTCAAGAACACGTAAATAGATTCTTGCTACATTTACTGTCGAATTCAATCACGGAGGTTTCCAGTGGAAAGCTTTGAAATGACGAAAATACTGGTAATGTTTACAAGTCCGGGTACTTCTGGTGGCGTTTTCACGGGACTGTGCTTTCAAGTATTAAGAGTTCATTTTTACAGAGCTCAGAATTGGTGTCTAAAGCCTTTGAATCACGAGAATAGTTTTTGTGTTTACAATTTAGGAGGATTGGCTTTGGCGTTTTTTTTGTGTGAATCAGTTAAAATAGTGGCGGTTCCAGTAAATACTTCTAAGCAAACTGTCTAATTGTGGTAAAACTGTTAAAATACACAATGAGAGTTCCCAGAAATGATTAAGAACGTGTAATAAACATCTCAAGTACACGTAAATAGATTCTTGCTACATTTACTGTCGAATTCAATCACGGAGGTTTCCAGTGGAAAGCTGTGAAATGACGAAAATACTGGTAATGTTTACAAGTCCGGGTACTTCTGGTGGCGTTTTCACGGGACTGTGCTTTCAAGTATTAAGAGTTCATTTTTACAGAGCTCAGAATTGGTGTCTAAAGCCTTTGAATCACGAGAATAGTTTTTGTGTTTACAATTTAGGAGGATTGGCTTTGGCGTTTTTTTTGTGTGAATCAGTCAAAATGGTGGCGGTTCCAGTAAATACTTCTAAGCAAACTGTCTAATTGTGGTATAACTGTTAAAATACACAATGAGAGTTCCCAGAAATGATTAAGAACGTGTAATAAACATCTCAAGTACACGTAAATAGATTCTTACTACATTTACTGTCGAATTCAACACGGAGGTTTCCAGTGGAAAGCTGTGAAATGATGAAAATACTGGTAATGTTTACAAGTACGGGTACTTCTGGTGGCGTTTTCACGGGACTGTGCTTTCAAATATTAAGAGTTCATGTTTACAGAGCTAAGAATTGGTGTCTAAAGCCTTTGAATCACGAGAATAGTTTTTGTGTTTACAATTTAGGAGGATTGGCTTTGGCGTTTTTTTTGTGTGAATCAGTAAAAATGGTGGCGGTTCCAGTAAATACTTCTAAACCAACTGTCTAATTGTGGTAAAACTGTTAAAATACACAATGAGAGTTCCCAGAAATGATTAAGAACGTGTAATAAACCCCTCAAGAACACGTAAATAGATTCTTGCTACATTTACTGTCGAATTCAATCACGGAGGTTTCCAGTGGAAAGCTTTGAAATGACGAAAATACTGGTAATGTTTACAAGTCCGGGTACTTCGGGTGGCGTTTTCACGGGACTGTGCTTTCAATTATTACGAGTTCATGTTTACAGAGCTCAGAATTGGTGTCTAAAGCCTTTGAATCACGAGAATAGTTTTTGTGTTTACAATTTAGGAGGATTGGCTTTGGCGTTTTTTTTGTGTGAATCAGTTAAAATGGTGGCGGTTCCAGTAAATACTTCTAAGCAAACTGTCTAATTGTGGTAAAACTGTTAAAATACACAATGAGAGTTCCCAGAAATGATTAAGAACGTGTAATAAACATCTCAAGTACACGTAAATAGATTCTTACTACATTTACTGTCAAATTCAATCACGGAGGTTTCCAGTGGAAAGCTGTGAAATGACGAAAATACTGGTAATGTTTACAAGTACGGGTACTTCTGGTGGCGTTTTCACGGGACTGTGCTTTCAAATATTAAGAGTTCATGTTTACAGAGCTAAGAATTGGTGTCTAAAGCCTTTGAATCACGAGAATAGTTTTTGTGTTTACAATTTAGGAGGATTGGCTTTGGCGTTTTTTTTTGTGTGAATCAGTCAAAATGGTGGCGGTTCCAGTAAATACTTCTATGCAAACTGTCTAATTGTGGTAAAACTGTTAAAATACACAATGAGAGTTCCCAGAAATGATTAAGAACGTGTAATAAACATCTCAAGTACACGTAAATAGATTCTTACTACATTTACTGTCGAATTCAACACGGAGGTTTCCAGTGGAAAGCTGTGAAATGACGAAAATACTGGTAATGTTTACAAGTCCGGGTACTTCTGGTGGCGTTTTCACGGGACTGTGCTTTCAAATATTAAGAGTTCATGTTTACAGAGCTAAGAATTGGTGTCTAAAGCCTTTGAATCACGAGAATAGTTTTTGTGCTTACAATTTAGGAGGATTGGCTTTGGCGTTTTTTTTGTGTGAATCAGTTAAAATAGTGGCGGTTCCAGTAAATACTTCTAAGCAAACTGTCTAATTGTGGTAAAACTGTTAAAATACACAATGAGAGTTCCCAGAAATGATTAAGAACGTGTAATAAACATCTCAAGTACACGTAAATAGATTCTTGCTACATTTACTGTCGAATTCAATCACGGAGGTTTCCAGTGGAAAGCTGTGAAATGACGAAAATACTGGTAATGTTTACAAGTCCGGGTACTTCTGGTGGCGTTTTCACGGGACTGTGCTTTCAAGTATTAAGAGTTCATTTTTACAGAGCTCAGAATTGGTGTCTAAAGCCTTTGAATCACGAGAATAGTTTTTGTGTTTACAATTTAGGAGGATTGGCTTTGGCGTTTATTTTGTGTGAATCAGTTAAAATAGTGGCGGTTCCAGTAAATACTTCTAAGCAAACTGTCTAATTGTGGTAAAACTGTTAAAATACACAATGAGAGTTCCCAGAAATGATTAAGAACGTGTAATAAACATCTCAAGTACACGTAAATAGATTCTTGCTACATTTACTGTCGAATTCAATCACGGAGGTTTCCAGTGGAAAGCTGTGAAATGACGAAAATACTGGTAATGTTTACAAGTCCGGGTACTTCTGGTGGCGTTTTCACGGGACTGTGCTTTCAAGTATTAAGAGTTCATTTTTACAGAGCTCAGAATTGGTGTCTAAAGCCTTTGAATCACGAGAATAGTTTTTGTGTTTACAATTTAGGAGGATTGGCTTTGGCGTTTTTTTTGTGTGAATCAGTCAAAATGGTGGCGGTTCCAGTAAATACTTCTAAGCAAACTGTCTAATTGTGGTATAACTGTTAAAATACACAATGAGAGTTCCCAGAAATGATTAAGAACGTGTAATAAACATCTCAAGTACACGTAAATAGATTCTTACTACATTTACTGTTGAATTCAACACGGAGGTTTCCAGTGGAAAGCTGTGAAATGATGAAAATACTGGTAATGTTTACAAGTACGGGTACTTCTGGTGCCGTTTTCACGGGACTGTGCTTTCAAATATTAAGAGTTCATGTTTACAGAGCTAAGAATTGGTGTCTAAAGCCTTTGAATCACGAGAATAGTTTTTGTGTTTACAATTTAGGAGGATTGGCTTTGGCGTTTTTTTTGTGTGAATCAGTCAAAATGGTGGCGGTTCCAGTAAATACTTCTAAGCAAACTGTCTAATTGTGGTAAAACTGTTAAAATACACAATGAGAGTTCCCAGAAATGATTAAGAACGTGTAATAAACATCTCAAGTACACGTAAATAGATTCTTACTACATTTACTGTCGAATTCAACACGGAGGTTTCCAGTGGAAAGCTGTGAAATGACGAAAATACTGGTAATGTTTACAAGTCCGGGTACTTCTGGTGGCGTTTTCACGGGACTGTGCTTTCAATTATTACGAGTTCATGTTTACAGAGCTCGGAATTGGTGTCTAAAGCCTTTGAATCACGAGAATAGTTTTTGTGTTTACAATTTAGGAGGATTGGCTTTGGCGTTTTTTTTGTGTGAATCAGTTAAAATGGAGGCGGTTCCAGTAAATACTTCTAAGCAAACTGTCTAATTGTGGTAAAACTGTTAAAATACACAATGAGAGTTCCCAGAAATGATTAAGAACGTGTAATAAACATCTCAAGTACACGTAAATAGATTCTTACTACATTTACTGTCGAATTCAACACGGAGGTTTCCAGTGGAAAGCTGTGAAATGATGAAAATACTGGTAATGTTTACAAGTACGGGTACTTCTGGTGGCGTTTTCACGGGACTGTGCTTTCAAATATTAAGAGTTCATGTTTACAGAGCTAAGAATTGGTGTCTAAAGCCTTTGAATCACGAGAATAGTTTTTGTGTTTACAATTTAGGAGGATTGGCTTTGGCGTTTTTTTTGTGTGAATCAGTCAAAATGGTGGCGGTTCCAGTAAATACTTCTAAGCAAACTGTCTAATTGTGGTAAAACTGTTAAAATACACAATGAGAGTTCCCAGAAATGATTAAGAACGTGTAATAAACCCCTCAAGAACACGTAAATAGGTTCTTGCTACATTTACTGTCGAATTCAATCACGGAGGTTTCCAGTGGAAAGCTTTGAAATGACGAAAATACTGGTAATGTTTACAAGTCCGGGTACTTCGGGTGGCGTTTTCACGGGACTGTGCTTTCAATTATTACGAGTTCATGTTTACAGAGCTCAGAATTGGTGTCTAAAGCCTTTGAATCACGAGAATAGTTTTTGTGTTTACAATTTAGGAGGATTGGCTTTGGCGTTTTTTTTGTGTGAATCAGTTAAAATGGTGGTGGTTCCAGTAAATACTTCTAAGCAAACTGTCTAATTGTGGTAAAACTGTTAAAATACACAATGAGAGTTCCCAGAAATGATTAAGAACGTGTAATAAACATCTCAAGTACACGTAAATAGATTCTTGCTACATTTACTGTCGAATTCAACACGGAGGTTTCCAGTGGAAAGCTGTGAAATGACGAAAATACTGGTAATGTTTACAAGTACGGGTACTTCTGGTGGCGTTTTCACGGGACTGTGCTTTCAAATATTAAGAGTTCATGTTTACAGAGCTCAGAATTGGTGTCTAAAGCCTTTGAATCACGAGAATAGTTTTTGTGTTTACAATTTAGGAGGATTGGCTTTGGCGTTTATTTTGTGTGAATCAGTTAAAATAGTGGCGGTTCCAGTAAATACTTCTAAGCAAACTGTCTAATTGTGGTAAAACTGTTAAAATACACAATGAGAGTTCCCAGAAATGATTAAGAACGTGTAATAAACATCTCAAGTACACGTAAATAGATTCTTGCTACATTTACTTTCGAATTCAATCACGGAGGTTTCCAGTGGAAAGCTGTGAAATGACGAAAATACTGGTAATGTTTACAAGTCCGGGTACTTCTGGTGGCGTTTTCACGGGACTGTGCTTTCAAGTATTAAGAGTTCATTTTTACAGAGCTCAGAATTGGTGTCTAAAGCCTTTGAATCACGAGAATAGTTTTTGTGTTTACAATTTAGGAGGATTGGCTTTGGCGTTTTTTTTGTGTGAATCAGTCAAAATGGTGGCGGTTCCAGTAAATACTTCTAAGCAAACTGTCTAATTGTGGTATAACTGTTAAAATACACAATGAGAGTTCCCAGAAATGATTAAGAACGTGTAATAAACATCTCAAGTACACGTAAATAGATTCTTACTACATTTACTGTCGAATTCAACACGGAGGTTTCCAGTGGAAAGCTGTGAAATGATGAAAATACTGGTAATGTTTACAAGTACGGGTACTTCTGGTGGCGTTTTCACGGGACTGTGCTTTCAAATATTAAGAGTTCATGTTTACAGAGCTAAGAATTGGTGTCTAAAGCCTTTGAATCACGAGAATAGTTTTTGTGTTTACAATTTAGGAGGATTGGCTTTGGCGTTTTTTTTGTGTGAATCAGTAAAAATGGTGGCGGTTCCAGTAAATACTTCTAAACCAACTGTCTAATTGTGGTAAAACTGTTAAAATACACAATGAGAGTTCCCAGAAATGATTAAGAACGTGTAATAAACCCCTCAAGAACACGTAAATAGATTCTTGCTACATTTACTGTCGAATTCAATCACGGAGGTTTCCAGTGGAATGCTTTGAAATGACGAAAATACTGGTAATGTTTACAAGTCCGGGTACTTCGGGTGGCGTTTTCACGGGACTGTGCTTTCAATTATTACGAGTTCATGTTTACAGAGCTCAGAATTGGTGTCTAAAGCCTTTGAATCACGAGAATAGTTTTTGTGTTTACAATTTAGGAGGATTGGCTTTGGCGTTTTTTTTGTGTGAATCAGTTAAAATGGTGGCGGTTCCAGTAAATACTTCTAAGCAAACTGTCTAATTGTGGTAAAACTGTTAAAATACACAATGAGAGTTCCCAGAAATGATTAAGAACGTGTAATAAACATCTCAAGTACACGTAAATAGATTCTTACTACATTTACTGTCGAATTAAACACGGAGGTTTCCAGTGGAAAGCTGTGAAATGACGAAAATACTGGTAATGTTTACAAGTACGGGTACTTCTGGTGGCGTTTTCACGGGACTGTGCTTTCAAATATTAAGAGTTCATGTTTTCAGAGCTCAGAATTGGTGTCTAAAGCCTTTGAATGACGAGAATAGTGTTTTTGTTTACAATTTAGGAGGATTGGCTTTGGCGTTTTTTTTTGTGAGAATCAGTTAAAATGGTGGCGGTTCCAGTAAATACTTCTAAGCAAACTGTCTAATTGTGGTAAAACTGTTAAAATACACAATGAGAGTTCCCAGAAATGATTAAGAACGTGTAATAAACCCCTCAAGTACACGTAAATAGATTCTTACTACATTTACTGTCGAATTCAACACGGAGGTTTCCAGTGGAAAGCTGTGAAATGACGAAAATACTGGTAATGTTTACAAGTACGGGTACTTCTGGTGGCGTTTTCACGGGACTGTGCTTTCAAATATTAAGAGTTCATGTTTACAGAGCTAAGAATTGGTGTCTAAAGCCTTTGAATCACGAGAATAGTTTTTGTGTTTACAATTTAGGAGGATTGGCTTTGGCGTTTTTTTTTGTGTGAATCAGTCAAAATGGTGGCGGTTCCAGTAAATACTTCTATGCAAACTGTCTAATTGTGGTAAAACTGTTAAAATACACAATGAGAGTTCCCAGAAATGATTAAGAACGTGTAATAAACATCTCAAGTACACGTAAATAGATTCTTACTACATTTACTGTCGAATTCAACACGGAGGTTTCCAGTGGAAAGCTGTGAAATGACGAAAATACTGGTAATGTTTACAAGTCCGGGTACTTCTGGTGGCGTTTTCACGGGACTGTGCTTTCAAATATTAAGAGTTCATGTTTACAGAGCTAAGAATTGGTGTCTAAAGCCTTTGAATCACGAGAATAGTTTTTGTGCTTACAATTTAGGAGGATTGGCTTTGGCGTTTTTTTTGTGTGAATCAGTTAAAATAGTGGCGGTTCCAGTAAATACTTCTAAGCAAACTGTCTAATTGTGGTAAAACTGTTAAAATACACAATGAGAGTTCCCAGAAATGATTAAGAACGTGTAATAAACATCTCAAGTACACGTAAATAGATTCTTGCTACATTTACTGTCGAATTCAATCACGGAGGTTTCCAGTGGAAAGCTGTGAAATGACGAAAATACTGGTAATGTTTACAAGTCCGGGTACTTCTGGTGGCGTTTTCACGGGACTGTGCTTTCAAGTATTAAGAGTTCATTTTTACAGAGCTCAGAATTGGTGTCTAAAGCCTTTGAATCACGAGAATAGTTTTTGTGTTTACAATTTAGGAGGATTGGCTTTGGCGTTTATTTTGTGTGAATCAGTTAAAATAGTGGCGGTTCCAGTAAATACTTCTAAGCAAACTGTCTAATTGTGGTAAAACTGTTAAAATACACAATGAGAGTTCCCAGAAATGATTAAGAACGTGTAATAAACATCTCAAGTACACGTAAATAGATTCTTGCTACATTTACTGTCGAATTCAATCACGGAGGTTTCCAGTGGAAAGCTGTGAAATGACGAAAATACTGGTAATGTTTACAAGTCCGGGTACTTCTGGTGGCGTTTTCACGGGACTGTGCTTTCAAGTATTAAGAGTTCATTTTTACAGAGCTCAGAATTGGTGTCTAAAGCCTTTGAATCACGAGAATAGTTTTTGTGTTTACAATTTAGGAGGATTGGCTTTGGCGTTTTTTTTGTGTGAATCAGTCAAAATGGTGGCGGTTCCAGTAAATACTTCTAAGCAAACTGTCTAATTGTGGTATAACTGTTAAAATACACAATGAGAGTTCCCAGAAATGATTAAGAACGTGTAATAAACATCTCAAGTACACGTAAATAGATTCTTACTACATTTACTGTTGAATTCAACACGGAGGTTTCCAGTGGAAAGCTGTGAAATGATGAAAATACTGGTAATGTTTACAAGTACGGGTACTTCTGGTGCCGTTTTCACGGGACTGTGCTTTCAAATATTAAGAGTTCATGTTTACAGAGCTAAGAATTGGTGTCTAAAGCCTTTGAATCACGAGAATAGTTTTTGTGTTTACAATTTAGGAGGATTGGCTTTGGCGTTTTTTTTGTGTGAATCAGTCAAAATGGTGGCGGTTCCAGTAAATACTTCTAAGCAAACTGTCTAATTGTGGTAAAACTGTTAAAATACACAATGAGAGTTCCCAGAAATGATTAAGAACGTGTAATAAACATCTCAAGTACACGTAAATAGATTCTTACTACATTTACTGTCGAATTCAACACGGAGGTTTCCAGTGGAAAGCTGTGAAATGACGAAAATACTGGTAATGTTTACAAGTCCGGGTACTTCTGGTGGCGTTTTCACGGGACTGTGCTTTCAATTATTACGAGTTCATGTTTACAGAGCTCGGAATTGGTGTCTAAAGCCTTTGAATCACGAGAATAGTTTTTGTGTTTACAATTTAGGAGGATTGGCTTTGGCGTTTTTTTTGTGTGAATCAGTTAAAATGGAGGCGGTTCCAGTAAATACTTCTAAGCAAACTGTCTAATTGTGGTAAAACTGTTAAAATACACAATGAGAGTTCCCAGAAATGATTAAGAACGTGTAATAAACATCTCAAGTACACGTAAATAGATTCTTACTACATTTACTGTCGAATTCAACACGGAGGTTTCCAGTGGAAAGCTGTGAAATGATGAAAATACTGGTAATGTTTACAAGTACGGGTACTTCTGGTGGCGTTTTCACGGGACTGTGCTTTCAAATATTAAGAGTTCATGTTTACAGAGCTAAGAATTGGTGTCTAAAGCCTTTGAATCACGAGAATAGTTTTTGTGTTTACAATTTAGGAGGATTGGCTTTGGCGTTTTTTTTGTGTGAATCAGTCAAAATGGTGGCGGTTCCAGTAAATACTTCTAAGCAAACTGTCTAATTGTGGTAAAACTGTTAAAATACACAATGAGAGTTCCCAGAAATGATTAAGAACGTGTAATAAACCCCTCAAGAACACGTAAATAGGTTCTTGCTACATTTACTGTCGAATTCAATCACGGAGGTTTCCAGTGGAAAGCTTTGAAATGACGAAAATACTGGTAATGTTTACAAGTCCGGGTACTTCGGGTGGCGTTTTCACGGGACTGTGCTTTCAATTATTACGAGTTCATGTTTACAGAGCTCAGAATTGGTGTCTAAAGCCTTTGAATCACGAGAATAGTTTTTGTGTTTACAATTTAGGAGGATTGGCTTTGGCGTTTTTTTTGTGTGAATCAGTTAAAATGGTGGTGGTTCCAGTAAATACTTCTAAGCAAACTGTCTAATTGTGGTAAAACTGTTAAAATACACAATGAGAGTTCCCAGAAATGATTAAGAACGTGTAATAAACATCTCAAGTACACGTAAATAGATTCTTGCTACATTTACTGTCGAATTCAACACGGAGGTTTCCAGTGGAAAGCTGTGAAATGACGAAAATACTGGTAATGTTTACAAGTACGGGTACTTCTGGTGGCGTTTTCACGGGACTGTGCTTTCAAATATTAAGAGTTCATGTTTACAGAGCTCAGAATTGGTGTCTAAAGCCTTTGAATCACGAGAATAGTTTTTGTGTTTACAATTTAGGAGGATTGGCTTTGGCGTTTTTTTTGTGTGAATCAGTCAAAATGGTGGTGGTTCCAGTAAATACTTCTAAGCAAACTGTCTAATTGTGGTAAAACTGTTAAAATACACAATGAGAGTTCCCAGAAATGATTAAGAACGTGTAATAAACATCTCAAGTACACGTAAATAGATTCTTACTACATTTACTGTCGAATTCAACACGGAGGTTTCCAGTGGAAAGGTGTGAAATGACGAAAATACTGGTAATGTTTACAAGTACGGGTACTTCTGGTGGCGTTTTCACGGGACTGTGCTTTCAAATATTAAGAGTTCATGTTTACAGAGCTCAGAATTGGTGTCTAAAGCCTTTGAATCACGAGAATAGTTTTTGTGTTTACAATTTAGGAGGATTGGCTTTGGCGGTTTTTTTTGTGTGAATCAGTTAAAATGGTGGCGGTTCCAGTAAATACTTCTAAGCAAACTGTCTAATTGTGGTAAAACTGTTAAAATACACAATGAGAGTTCCCAGAAATGATTAAGAACGTGTAATAAACATCTCAAGTACACGTAAATAGATTCTTACTACATTTACTGTCGAATTCAATCACGGAGGTTTCCAGTGGAAAGCTGTGAAATGACGAAAATACTGGTAATGTTTACAAGTACGGGTACTTCTGGTGGCGTTTTCACGGGACTGTGCTTTCAAATATTAAGAGTTCACGTTTACAGAGCTCAGAATTGGTGTCTAAAGCCTTTGAATCACGAGAATATTTTTTGTGTTTACAATTTAGGAGGATTGGCTTTGGTGTTTTTTTTTGTGTGAATCAGTTAAAATGGTGGCGGTTCCAGTAAACAGTTCTAAGCAACCTGTCTAATTGTGGTAAAACTGTTAAAATACACAATGAGAGTTCCCAGAAATGATTAAGAACGTGTAATAAACATCTCAAGTACACGTAAATAGATTCTTACTACATTTACTGTCGAATTCAATCACGGAGGTTTCCAGTGGAAAGCTGTGAAATGACGAAAATACTGGTAATGTTTACAAGTCCGGGTACTTCTGGTGGCGTTTTCACGGGACTGTGCTTTCAATTATTACGAGTTCATGTTTACAGAGCTCAGAATTGGTGTCTAAAGCCTTTGAATCACGAGAATAGTTTTTGTGTTTACAATTTAGGAGGATTGGCTTTGGCGGTTTTTTTTGTGTGAATCAGTTAAAATGGTGGCGGTTCCAGTAAATACTTCTAAGCAAACTGTCTAATTGTGGTAAAACTGTTAAAATACACAATGAGAGTTCCCAGAAATGATTAAGAACGTGTAATAAACATCTCAAGTACACGTAAATAGATTCTTACTACATTTACTGTCGAATTCAATCACGGAGGTTTCCAGTGGAAAGCTGTGAAATGACGAAAATACTGGTAATGTTTACAAGTCCGGGTACTTCTGGTGGCGTTTTCATGGGACTGTGCTTTCAAATATTAAGAGTTCACGTTTACAGAGCTCAGAATTGGTGTCTAAAGCCTTTGAATCACGAGAATAGTTTTTGTGTTTACAATTTAGGAGGATTGGCTTTGGCGGTTTTTTTTGTGTGAATCAGTTAAAATGGTGGCGGTTCCAGTAAATACTTCTAAGCAAACTGTCTAATTGTGGTAAAACTGTTAAAATACACAATGAGAGTTCCCAGAAATGATTAAGAACGTGTAATAAAAATCTCAAGTACACGTAAATAGATTCTTACTACATTTACTGTCGAATTCAACACAGAGGTTTCCAGTGGAAAGCTGTGAAATGACGAAAATACTGGTAATGTTTACAAGTCCGGGTACTTCTGGTGGCGTTTTCACGGGACTGTGCTTTCAATTATTACGAGTTCATGTTTACAGAGCTCAGAATTGGTGTCTAAAGCCTTTGAATCACGAGAATAGTTTTTGTGTTTACAATTTAGGAGGATTGGCTTTGGCGTTTTTTTTGTGTGAATCAGTTAAAATGGTGGCGGTTCCAGTAAATACTTCTAAGCAAACTGTCTAATTGTGGTAAAACTGTTAAAATACACAATGAGAGTTCCCAGAAATGATTAAGAACGTGTAATAAACATCTCAAGTACACGTAAATAGATTCTTACTACATTTACTGTCGAATTAAACACGGAGGTTTCCAGTGGAAAGCTGTGAAATGACGAAAATACTGGTAATGTTTACAAGTACGGGTACTTCTGGTGGCGTTTTCACGGGACTGTGCTTTCAAATATTAAGAGTTCATGTTTTCAGAGCTCAGAATTGGTGTCTAAAGCCTTTGAATGACGAGAATAGTGTTTTTGTTTACAATTTAGGAGGATTGGCTTTGGCGTTTTTTTTTGTGAGAATCAGTTAAAATGGTGGCGGTTCCAGTAAATACTTCTAAGCAAACTGTCTAATTGTGGTAAAACTGTTAAAATACACAATGAGAGTTCCCAGAAATGATTAAGAACGTGTAATAAACCCCTCAAGTACACGTAAATAGATTCTTACTACATTTACTGTCGAATTCAACACGGAGGTTTCCAGTGGAAAGCTGTGAAATGACGAAAATACTGGTAATGTTTACAAGTACGGGTACTTCTGGTGGCGTTTTCACGGGACTGTGCTTTCAAATATTAAGAGTTCATGTTTTCAGAGCTCAGAATTGGTGTCTAAAGCCTTTGAATGACGAGAATAGTGTTTTTGTTTACAATTTAGGAGGATTGGCTTTGGCGTTTTTTTTTGTGAGAATCAGTTAAAATGGTGGCGGTTCCAGTAAATACTTCTAAGCAAACTGTCTAATTGTGGTAAAACTGTTAAAATACACAATGAGAGTTCCCAGAAATGATTAAGAACGTGTAATAAACCCCTCAAGTACACGTAAATAGATTCTTACTACATTTACTGTCGAATTCAACACGGAGGTTTCCAGTGGAAAGCTGTGAAATGACGAAAATACTGGTAATGTTTACAAGTACGGGTACTTCTGGTGGCGTTTTCAGGGACTGTGCTTTCAAATATTAAGAGTTCATGTTTACAGAGGTCAGAATTGGTGTCTAAAGCCTTTGAATCACGAGAATAGTTTTTGTGTTTACAATTTAGGAGGATTGGCTTTGGCGTTTTTTTTGTGTGAATCAGTCAAAATGGTGGCGGTTCCAGTAAATACTTCTAAGCAAACTTTCTAATTGTGGTAAAACTGTTAAAATACACAATGAGAGTTCCCAGAAATGATTAAGAACGTGTAATAAACATCTCAAGTACACGTAAATAGATTCTTACTACATTTACTGTCGAATTCAATCACGGAGGTTTCCAGTGGAAAGCTTTGAAATGACGAAAATACTGGTAATGTTTACAAGTCCGGGTACTTCGGGTGGCGTTTTCACGGGACTGTGCTTTCAATTATTACGAGTTCATGTTTACAGAGCTCAGAATTGGTGTCTAAAGCCTTTGAATCACGAGAATAGTTTTTGTGTTTACAATTTAGGAGGATTGGCTTTGGCGTTTTTTTTTTGTGTGAATAAGTTAAAATGGTGGCGGTTCCAGTAAACAGTTCTAAGCAAACTGTCTAATTGTGGTAAAACTGTTAAAATACACAATGAGAGTTCCCAGAAATGATTAAGAACGTGTAATAAACATCTCAAGTACACGTAAATAGATTCTTACTACATTTACTGTCGAATTCAATCACGGAGGTTTCCAGTGGAAAGCTTTGAAATGACGAAAATACTGGTAATGTTTACAAGTCCGGGTACTTCGGGTGGCGTTTTCACGGGACTGTGCTTTCAATTATTACGAGTTCATGTTTACAGAGCTCAGAATTGGTGTCTAAAGCCTTTGAATCACGAGAATAGTTTTTGTGTTTACAATTTAGGAGGATTGGCTTTGGCGTTTTTTTTTTGTGTGAATAAGTTAAAATGGTGGCGGTTCCAGTAAACAGTTCTAAGCAAACTGTCTAATTGTGGTAAAACTGTTAAAATACACAATGAGAGTTCCCAGAAATGATTAAGAACGTGTAATAAACATCTCAAGTACACGTAAATAGATTCTTACTACATTTACTGTCGAATTCAACACGGAGGTTTCCAGTGGAAAGCTGTGAAATGACGAAAATACTGGTAATGTTTACAAGTACGGGTACTTCTGGTGGCGTTTTCACGGGACTGTGCTTTCAATTATTACGAGTTCATGTTTACAGAGCTCAGAATTGGTGTCTAAAGCCTTTGAATCACGAGAATAGTTTTTGTGTTTACAATTTAGGAGGATTGGCTTTGGCGGTTTTTTTTGTGTGAATCAGTTAAAATGGTGGCGGTTCCAGTAAATACTTCTAAGCAAACTGTCTAATTGTGGTAAAACTGTTAAAATACACAATGAGAGTTCCCAGAAATGATTAAGAACGTGTAATAAACCCCTCAAGTACACGTAAATAGATTCTTACTACATTTACTGTCGAATTCAACACGGAGGTTTCCAGTGGAAAGCTGTGAAATGACGAAAATACTGGTAATGTTTACAAGTACGGGTACTTCTGGTGGCGTTTTCACGGGACTGTGCTTTCAAATATTAAGAGTTCATGTTTACAGAGGTGAGAATTGGTGTCTAAAGCCTTTGAATCACGAGAATAGTTTTTCTGTTTACAATTTAGGAGGATTGGCTTTGGCGTTTTTTTTGTGTGAATCAGTCAAAATGGTGGCGGTTCCAGTAAATACTTCTAAGCAAACTGTCTAATTGTGGTAAAACTGTTAAAATACACAATGAGAGTTCCCAGAAATGATTAAGAACGTGTAATAAACATCTCAAGTACACGTAAATAGATTCTTACTACATTTACTGTCGAATTCAACACGGAGGTTTCCAGTGGAAAGCTGTGAAATGACGAAAATACTGGTAATGTTTACAAGTCCGGGTACTTCTGGTGGCGTTTTCACGGGACTGTGCTTTCAAATATTAAGAGTTCATGTTTTCAGAGCTAAGAATTGGTGTCTAAAGCCTTTGAATCACGAGAATAGTTTTTGTGCTTACAATTTAGGAGGATTGGCTTTGGCGTTTTTTTTGTGTGAATCAGTTAAAATAGTGGCGGTTCCAGTAAATACTTCTAAGCAAACTGTCTAATTGTGGTAAAACTGTTAAAATACACAATGAGAGTTCCCAGAAATGATTAAGAACGTGTAATAAACCCCTCAAGTACACGTAAATAGATTCTTGCTACATTTACTGTCGAATTCAATCACGGAGGTTTCCAGTGGAAAGCTGTGAAATGACGAAAATACTGGTAATGTTTTCAAGTCCGGGTACTTCGGGTGGCGTTTTCACGGGACTGTGCTTTCAATTATTACGAGTTCATGTTTACATAGCTCAGAATTGGTGTCTAAAGCCTTTGAATCACGAGAATAGTTTTTGTGTTTACAATTTAGGAGGATTGGCTTTGGCGTTTTTTTTGTGTGAATCAGTTAAAATGGCGGCGGTTCCAGTAAATACTTCTAAGCAAACTGTCTAATTGTGGTAAAACTGTTAGAATACACAATGAGAGTTCCCAGAAATGATTAAGAACGTGTAATAAACATCTCAAGTACACGTAAATAGATTCTTGCTACATTTACTGTCGAATTCAATCACGGAGGTTTCCAGTGGAAAGCTGTGAAATGACGAAAATACTGGTAATGTTTACAAGTCCGGGTACTTCTGGTGGCGTTTTCACAGGACTGTGCTTTCAAGTATTAAGAGTTCATTTTTACAGAGCTCAGAATTGGTGTCTAAAGCCTTTGAATCACGAGAATAGTTTTTGTGTTTACAATTTAGGAGGATTGGCTTTGGCGTTTTTTTTTGTGTGAATCAGTCAAAATGGTGGCGGTTCCAGTAAATACTTCTAAGCAAACTGTCTAATTGTGGTATAACTGTTAAAATACACAATGAGAGTTCCCAGAAATGATTAAGAACGTGTAATAAACATCTCAAGTACACGTAAATAGATTCTTACTACATTTGCTGTCGAATTCATCACGGAGGTTTCCAGTGGAAAGCTGTGAAATGATGAAAATACTGGTAATGTTTACAAGTACGGGTACTTCTGGTGGCGTTTTCACGGGACTGTGCTTTCAAATATTAAGAGTTCATGTTTACAGAGCTAAGAATTGGTGTCTAAAGCCTTTGAATCACGAGAATAGTTTTTGTGTTTACAATTTAGGAGGATTGGCTTTGGCGTTTTTTTTGTGTGAATCAGTCAAAATGGTGGCGGTTCCAGTAAATACTTCTAAGCAAACTGTCTAATTGTGGTAAAACTGTTAAAATACACAATGAGAGTTCCCAGAAATGATTAAGAACGTGTAATAAACCCCTCAAGAACACGTAAATAGATTCTTGCTACATTTACTGTCGAATTCAATCACGGAGGTTTCCAGTGGAAAGCTTTGAAATGACGAAAATACTGGTAATGTTTACAAGTCCGGGTACTTCGGGTGGCGTTTTCACGGGACTGTGCTTTCAATTATTACGAGTTCATGTTTACAGAGCTCAGAATTGGTGTCTAAAGCCTTTGAATCACGAGAATAGTTTTTGTGTTTACAATTTAGGAGGATTGGCTTTGGCGTTTTTTTTGTGTGAATCAGTTAAAATGGTGGTGGTTCCAGTAAATACTTCTAAACAAACTGTCTAATTGTGGTAAAACTGTTAAAATACACAATGAGAGTTCCCAGAAATGATTAAGAACGTGTAATAAACATCTCAAGTACACGTAAATAGATTCTTACTACATTTACTGTCGAATTCAATCACGGAGGTTTCCAGTGGAAAGCTGTGAAATGACGAAAATACTGGTAATGTTTTCAAGTTCGGGTACTTCTGGTGGCGTTTTCACGGGACTGTGCTTTCAAATATTAAGAGTTCATGTTTACAGAGCTCAGAATTGGTGTCTAAAGCCTTTGAATCACGAGAATATTTTTTGTGTTTACAATTTAGGAGGATTGGCTTTGGCGTTTTTTTTGTGTGAATCAGTTAAAATGGTGGCGGTTCCAGTAAACAGTTCTAAGCAAACTGTCTAATTGTGGTAAAACTGTTAAAATACACAATGAGAGTTCCCAGAAATGATTAAGAACGTGTAATAAACATCTCAAGTACACGTAAATAGATTCTTACTACATTTACTGTCGAATTCAACACGGAGGTTTCCAGTGGAAAGCTGTGAAATGACGAAAATACTGGTAATGTTTACAAGTACGGGTACTTCTGGTGGCGTTTTCACGGGACTGTGCTTTCAAATATTAAGAGTTCATGTTTACAGAGCTAAGAATTGGTGTCTAAAGCCTTTGAATCACGAGAATAGTTTTTGTGTTTACAATTTAGGAGGATTGGCTTTGGCGTTTTTTTTGTGTGAATCAGTCAAAATGGTGGCGGTTCCAGTAAATACTTCTAAGCAAACTGTCTAATTGTGGTAAAACTGTTAAAATACACAATGAGAGTTCCCAGAAATGATTAAGAACGTGTAATAAACCCCTCAAGAACACCTAAATAAATTCTTGCTACATTTACTGTCGAATTCAATCACGGAGGTTTCCAGTGGAAAGCTTTGAAATGACGAAAATACTGGTAATGTTTACAAGTCCGGGTACTTCGGGTGGCGTTTTCACGGGACTGTGCTTTCAATTATTACGAGTTCATGTTTACAGAGCTCAGAATTGGTGTCTAAAGCCTTTGAATCACGAGAATAGTTTTTGTGTTTACAATTTAGGAGGATTGGCTTTGGCGTTTTTTTTGTGTGAATCAGTCAAAATGGTGGCGGTTCCAGTAAATACTTCTAAGCAAACTGTCTAATTGTGGTAAAACTGTTAAAATACACAATGAGAGTTCCCAGAAATGATTAAGAACGTGTAATAAACATCTCAAGTACACGTAAATAGATTCTTACTACATTTACTGTCGAATTCAATCACGAAGGTTTCCAGTGGAAAGCTGTGAAATGACGAAAATACTGGTAATGTTTACAAGTCCGGGTACTTCTGGTGGCGTTTTCACGGGACTGTGCTTTCAAATATTAAGAGTTCATGTTTACAGAGCTCAGAATTGGTGTCTAAAGCCTTTGAATCACGAGAATATTTTTTGTGTTTACAATTTAGGAGGATTGGCTTTGGCGTTTTTTTTGTGTGAATCAGTTAAAATGGTGGCGGTTCCAGTAAACAGTTCTAAGCAAACTGTCTAATTGTGGTAAAACTGTTAAAATACACAATGAGAGTTCCCAGAAATGATTAAGAACGTGTAATAAACATCTCAAGTACACGTAAATAGATTCTTACTACATTTACTGTCGAATTCAACACGGAGGTTTCCAGTGGAAAGCTGTGAAATGACGAAAATACTGGTAATGTTTACAAGTACGGGTACTTCTGGTGGCGTTTTCACGGGACTGTGCTTTCAAATATTAAGAATTCATGTTTACAGAGCTAAGAATTGGTGTCTAAAGCCTTTGAATCACGAGAATAGTTTTTGTGTTTACAATTTAGGAGGATTGGCTTTGGCGTTTTTTTTGTGTGAATCAGTCAAAATGGTGGCGGTTCCAGTAAATACTTCTAAGCAAACTGTCTAATTGTGGTAAAACTGTTAAAATACACAATGAGAGTTCCCAGAAATGATTAAGAACGTGTAATAAACCCCTCAAGTACACGTAAATAGATTCTTGCTACATTTACTGTCGAATTCAATCACGGAGGTTTCCAGTGGAAAGCTGTGAAATGACGAAAATACTGGTAATGTTTACAAGTCCGGGTACTTCTGGTGGCGTTTTCACGGGACTGTGCTTTCAAATATTAAGAGTTCATGTTTACAGAGCTCAGAATTGGTGTCTAAAGCCTTTGAATCACGAGAATAGTTTTTGTGTTTACAATTTAGGAGGATTGGCTTTGGCGTTTTTTTTGTGTGAATCAGTTAAAATGGTGGCGGTTCCAGTAAACAGTTCTAAGCAAACTGTCTAATTGTGGTAAAACTGTTAAAATACACAATGAGAGTTCCCAGAAATGATTAAGAACGTGTAATAAACATCTCAAGTACACGTAAATAGATTCTTACTACATTTACTGTCGAATTCAATCACGGAGGTTTCCAGTGGAAAGCTTTGAAATGACGAAAATACTGGTAATGTTTACAAGTCCGGGTACTTCGGGTGGCGTTTTCACGGGACTGTGCTTTCAATTATTACGAGTTCATGTTTACAGAGCTCAGAATTGGTGTCTAAAGCCTTTGAATCACGAGAATAGTTTTTGTGTTTACAATTTAGGAGGATTGGCTTTGGCGTTTTTTTTGTGTGAATCAGTTAAAATGGCGGCGGTTCCAGTAAATACTTCTAAGCAAACTGTCTAATTGTGGTAAAACTGTTAGAATACACAATGAGAGTTCCCAGAAATGATTAAGAACGTGTAATAAACATCTCAAGTACACGTAAATAGATTCTTGCTACATTTACTGTCGAATTCAATCACGGAGGTTTCCAGTGGAAAGCTGTGAAATGACGAAAATACTGGTAATGTTTACAAGTCCGGGTACTTCTGGTGGCGTTTTCACGGGACTGTGCTTTCAAGTATTAAGAGTTCATTTTTACAGAGCTAAGAATTGGTGTCTAAAGCCTTTGAATCACGAGAATAGTTTTTGTGTTTACAATTTAGGAGGATTGGCTTTGGCGTTTTTTTTGTGTGAATCAGTCAAAATGGTGGCGGTTCCAGTAAATACTTCTAAGCAAACTGTCTAATTGTGGTATAACTGTTAAAATACACAATGAGAGTTCCCAGAAATGATTAAGAACGTGTAATAAACCCCTCAAGAACACGTAAATAGATTCTTGCTACATTTACTGTCGAATTCAATCACGGAGGTTTCCAGTGGAAAGCTTTGAAATGACGAAAATACTGGTAATGTTTACAAGTCCGGGTACTTCGGGTGGCGTTTTCACGGGACTGTGCTTTCAATTATTACGAGTTCATGTTTACAGAGCTCAGAATTGGTGTCTAAAGCCTTTGAATCACGAGAATAGTTTTTGTGTTTACAATTTAGGAGGATTGGCTTTGGCGTTTTTTTTGTGTGAATCAGTTAAAATGGTGGTGGTTCCAGTAAATACTTCTAAACAAACTGTCTAATTGTGGTAAAACTGTTAAAATACACAATGAGAGTTCCCAGAAATGATTAAGAACGTGTAATAAACATCTCAAGTACACGTAAATAGATTCTTACTACATTTACTGTCGAATTCAATCACGGAGGTTTCCAGTGGAAAGCTGTGAAATGACGAAAATACTGGTAATGTTTTCAAGTCCGGGTACTTCTGGTGGCGTTTTCACGGGACTGTGCTTTCAAATATTAAGAGTTCATGTTTACAGAGCTCAGAATTGGTGTCTAAAGCCTTTGAATCACGAGAATATTTTTTGTGTTTACAATTTAGGAGGATTGGCTTTGGCGTTTTTTTT
The DNA here is from genome assembly GCF_963259705.1 of Myotis daubentonii. Classification (NCBI taxonomy): domain Eukaryota; kingdom Metazoa; phylum Chordata; class Mammalia; order Chiroptera; family Vespertilionidae; genus Myotis; species Myotis daubentonii. The sequence goes on along the minus strand of NW_026775509.1, from coordinate 636,523 downwards.
GTGTGAATCAGTTAAAATGGTGGCGGTTCCAGTAAACAGTTCTAAGCAAACTGTCTAATTGTGGTAAAACTGTTAAAATACACAATGAGAGTTCCCAGAAATGATTAAGAACGTGTAATAAACCCCTCAAGAACACGTAAATAAATTCTTGCTACATTTACTGTCGAATTCAATCACGGAGGTTTCCAGTGGAAAGCTTTGAAATGACGAAAATACTGGTAATGTTTACAAGTCCGGGTACTTCGGGTGGCGTTTTCACGGGACTGTGCTTTCAATTATTACGAGTTCATGTTTACAGAGCTCAGAATTGGTGTCTAAAGCCTTTGAATCACGAGAATATTTTTTGTGTTTACAATTTAGGAGGATTGGCTTTGGCGTTTTTTTTGTGTGAATCAGTTAAAATGGTGGCGGTTCCAGTAAACAGTTCTAAGCAAACTGTCTAATTGTGGTAAAACTGTTAAAATACACAATGAGAGTTCCCAGAAATGATTAAGAACGTGTAATAAACATCTCAAGTACACGTAAATAGATTCTTACTACATTTACTGTCGAATTCAACACGGAGGTTTCCAGTGGAAAGCTGTGAAATGACGAAAATACTGGTAATGTTTACAAGTACGGGTACTTCTGGTGGCGTTTTCACGGGACTGTGCTTTCAAATATTAAGAATTCATGTTTACAGAGCTAAGAATTGGTGTCTAAAGCCTTTGAATCACGAGAATAGTTTTTGTGTTTACAATTTAGGAGGATTGGCTTTGGCGTTTTTTTTGTGTGAATCAGTCAAAATGGTGGCGGTTCCAGTAAATACTTCTAAGCAAACTGTCTAATTGTGGTAAAACTGTTAAAATACACAATGAGAGTTCCCAGAAATGATTAAGAACGTGTAATAAACCCCTCAAGTACACGTAAATAGATTCTTGCTACATTTACTGTCGAATTCAATCACGGAGGTTTCCAGTGGAAAGCTGTGAAATGACGAAAATACTGGTAATGTTTACAAGTCCGGGTACTTCTGGTGGCGTTTTCACGGGACTGTGCTTTCAAATATTAAGAGTTCATGTTTACAGAGCTCAGAATTGGTGTCTAAAGCCTTTGAATCACGAGAATAGTTTTTGTGTTTACAATTTAGGAGGATTGGCTTTGGCGTTTTTTTTGTGTGAATCAGTTAAAATGGTGGCGGTTCCAGTAAACAGTTCTAAGCAAACTGTCTAATTGTGGTAAAACTGTTAAAATACACAATGAGAGTTCCCAGAAATGATTAAGAACGTGTAATAAACATCTCAAGTACACGTAAATAGATTCTTACTACATTTACTGTCGAATTCAATCACGGAGGTTTCCAGTGGAAAGCTTTGAAATGACGAAAATACTGGTAATGTTTACAAGTCCGGGTACTTCGGGTGGCGTTTTCACGGGACTGTGCTTTCAATTATTACGAGTTCATGTTTACAGAGCTCAGAATTGGTGTCTAAAGCCTTTGAATCACGAGAATAGTTTTTGTGTTTACAATTTAGGAGGATTGGCTTTGGCGTTTTTTTTGTGTGAATCAGTTAAAATGGCGGCGGTTCCAGTAAATACTTCTAAGCAAACTGTCTAATTGTGGTAAAACTGTTAGAATACACAATGAGAGTTCCCAGAAATGATTAAGAACGTGTAATAAACATCTCAAGTACACGTAAATAGATTCTTGCTACATTTACTGTCGAATTCAATCACGGAGGTTTCCAGTGGAAAGCTGTGAAATGACGAAAATACTGGTAATGTTTACAAGTCCGGGTACTTCTGGTGGCGTTTTCACGGGACTGTGCTTTCAAGTATTAAGAGTTCATTTTTACAGAGCTCAGAATTGGTGTCTAAAGCCTTTGAATCACGAGAATAGTTTTTGTGTTTACAATTTAGGAGGATTGGCTTTGGCGTTTTTTTTGTGTGAATCAGTTAAAATGGTGGTGGTTCCAGTAAATACTTCTAAACAAACTGTCTAATTGTGGTAAAACTGTTAAAATACACAATGAGAGTTCCCAGAAATGATTAAGAACGTGTAATAAACATCTCAAGTACACGTAAATAGATTCTTACTACATTTACTGTCGAATTCAATCACGGAGGTTTCCAGTGGAAAGCTGTGAAATGACGAAAATACTGGTAATGTTTTCAAGTCCGGGTACTTCTGGTGGCGTTTTCACGGGACTGTGCTTTCAAATATTAAGAGTTCATGTTTACAGAGCTCAGAATTGGTGTCTAAAGCCTTTGAATCACGAGAATATTTTTTGTGTTTACAATTTAGGAGGATTGGCTTTGGCGTTTTTTTTGTGTGAATCAGTTAAAATGGTGGCGGTTCCAGTAAACAGTTCTAAGCAAACTGTCTAATTGTGGTAAAACTGTTAAAATACACAATGAGAGTTCCCAGAAATGATTAAGAACGTGTAATAAACCCCTCAAGAACACGTAAATAAATTCTTGCTACATTTACTGTCGAATTCAATCACGGAGGTTTCCAGTGGAAAGCTTTGAAATGACGAAAATACTGGTAATGTTTACAAGTCCGGGTACTTCGGGTGGCGTTTTCACGGGACTGTGCTTTCAATTATTACGAGTTCATGTTTACAGAGCTCAGAATTGGTGTCTAAAGCCTTTGAATCACGAGAATAGTTTTTGTGTTTACAATTTAGGAGGATTGGCTTTGGCGTTTTTTTTGTGTGAATCAGTCAAAATGGTGGCGGTTCCAGTAAACAGTTCTAAGCCAACTGTCTAATTGTGGTAAAACTGTTAAAATACACAATGAGAGTTCCCAGAAATGATTAAGAACGTGTAATAAACATCTCAAGTACACGTAAATAGATTCTTACTACATTTACTGTCGAATTCAACACGGAGGTTTCCAGTGGAAAGCTGTGAAATGACGAAAATACTGGTAATGTTTACAAGTCCGGGTACTTCTGGTGGCGTTTTCACGGGACTGTGCTTTCAATTATTACGAGTTCATGTTTACAGAGCTCAGAATTGGTGTCTAAAGCCTTTGAATCACGAGAATAGTTTTTGTGTTTACAATTTAGGAGGATTGGCTTTGGCGTTTTTTTTGTGTGAATCAGTTAAAATGGTGGCGGTTCCAGTAAATACTTCTAAGCAAACTGTCTAATTGTGGTAAAACTGTTAAAATACACAATGAGAGTTCCCAGAAATGATTAAGAACGTGTAATAAACATCTCAAGTACACATAAATAGATTCTTACTACATTTACTGTCGAATTAAACACGGAGGTTTCCAGTGGAAAGCTGTGAAATGACGAAAATACTGGTAATGTTTACAAGTACGGGTACTTCTGGTGGCGTTTTCACGGGACTGTGCTTTCAAATATTAAGAGTTCATGTTTTCAGAGCTCAGAATTGGTGTCTAAAGCCTTTGAATGACGAGAATAGTGTTTTTGTTTACAATTTAGGAGGATTGGCTTTGGCGTTTTTTTTTGTGAGAATCAGTTAAAATGGTGGCGGTTCCAGTAAATACTTCTAAGCAAACTGTCTAATTGTGGTAAAACTGTTAAAATACACAATGAGAGTTCCCAGAAATGATTAAGAACGTGTAATAAACCCCTCAAGTACACGTAAATAGATTCTTACTACATTTACTGTCGAATTCAACACGGAGGTTTCCAGTGGAAAGCTGTGAAATGACGAAAATACTGGTAATGTTTACAAGTACGGGTACTTCTGGTGGCGTTTTCACAGGACTGTGCTTTCAAATATTAAGAGTTCATGTTTACAGAGCTAAGAATTGGTGTCTAAAGCCTTTGAATCACGAGAATAGTTTTTGTGTTTACAATTTAGGAGGATTGGCTTTGGCGTTTTTTTTGTGTGAATCAGTCAAAATGGTGGCGGTTCCAGTAAATACTTCTAAGCAAACTGTCTAATTGTGGTAAAACTGTTAAAATACACAATGAGAGTTCCCAGAAATGATTAAGAACATGTAATAAACATCTCAAGTACACGTAAATAGATTCTTACTACATTTACTGTCGAATTCAACACGGAGGTTTCCAGTGGAAAGCTGTGAAATGACGAAAATACTGGTAATGTTTACAAGTCCGGGTACTTCTGGTGGCGTTTTCACGGGACTGTGCTTTCAAATATTAAGAGTTCATGTTTACAGAGCTAAGAATTGGTGTCTAAAGCCTTTGAATCACGAGAATAGTTTTTGTGCTTACAATTTAGGAGGATTGGGTTTGGCGTTTTTTTTGTGTGAATCAGTTAAAATAGTGGCGGTTCCAGTAAATACTTCTAAGCAAACTGTCTAATTGTGGTAAAACTGTTAAAATACACAATGAGAGTTCCCAGAAATGATTAAGAACGTGTAATAAACCCCTCAAGTACACGTAAATAGATTCTTACTACATTTACTGTCGAATTCAATCACGGAGGTTTCCAGTGGAAAGCTGTGAAATGACGAAAATACTGGTAATGTTTTCAAGTCCGGGTACTTCGGGTGGCGTTTTCACGGGACTGTGCTTTCAATTATTACGAGTTCATGTTTACAGAGCTCGGAATTGGTGTCTAAAGCCTTTGAATCACGAGAATAGTTTTTGTGTTTACAATTTAGGAGGATTGGCTTTGGCGTTTTTTTTGTGTGAATCAGTTAAAATGGAGGCGGTTCCAGTAAATACTTCTAAGCAAACTGTCTAATTGTGGTAAAACTGTTAAAATACACAATGAGAGTTCCCAGAAATGATTAAGAACGTGTAATACACATCTCAAGTACACGTAAATAGATTCTTGCTACATTTACTGTCGAATTCGATCACGGAGGTTTCCAGTGGAAAGCTGTGAAATGACGAAAATACTGGTAATGTTTACAAGTCCGGGTACTTCTGGTGGCGTTTTCACGGGACTGTGCTTTCAAGTATTAAGAGTTCATTTTTACAGAGCTCAGAATTGGTGTCTAAAGCCTTTGAATCACGAGAATAGTTTTTGTGTTTACAATTTAGGAGGATTGGCTTTGGCGTTTTTTTTGTGTGAATCAGTCAAAATGGTGGCGGTTCCAGTAAATACTTCTAAGCAAACTGTCTAATTGTGGTATAACTGTTAAAATACACAATGAGAGTTCCCAGAAATGATTAAGAACGTGTAATAAACATCTCAAGTACACGTAAATAGATTCTTACTACATTTACTGTCGAATTCAACACGGAGGTTTCCAGTGGAAAGCTGTGAAATGATGAAAATACTGGTAATGTTTACAAGTACGGGTACTTCTGGTGGCGTTTTCACGGGACTGTGCTTTCAAATATTAAGAGTTCATGTTTACAGAGCTAAGAATTGGTGTCTAAAGCCTTTGAATCACGAGAATAGTTTTTGTGTTTACAATTTAGGAGGATTGGCTTTGGCGTTTTTTATGTGTGAATCAGTCAAAATGGTGGCGGTTCCAGTAAATACTTCTAAGCAAACTGTCTAATTGTGGTAAAACTGTTAAAATACACAATGAGAGTTCCCAGAAATGATTAAGAACGTGTAATAAACCCCTCAAGAACACGTAAATAGATTCTTGCTACATTTACTGTCGAATTCAATCACGGAGGTTTCCAGTGGAAAGCTGTGAAATGACGAAAATACTGGTAATGTTTACAAGTCCGGGTATTTCGGGTGGCGTTTTCACGGGACTGTGCTTTCAATTATTACGAGTTCATGTTTACAGAGCTCAGAATTGGTGTCTAAAGCCTTTGAATCACGAGAATAGTTTTTGTGTTTACAATTTAGGAGGATTGGCTTTGGCGTTTTTTTTGTGTGAATCAGTTAAAATGGTGGTGGTTCCAGTAAATACTTCTAAGCAAACTGTCTAATTGTGGTAAAACTGTTAAAATACACAATGAGAGTTCCCAGAAATGATTAAGAACGTGTAATAAACATCTCAAGTACACGTAAATAGATTCTTACTACATTTACTGTCGAATTCAATCACGGAGGTTTCCAGTGGAAAGCTGTGAAATGACGAAAATACTGGTAATGTTTACAAGTCCGGGTACTTCTGGTGGCGTTTTCACGGGACTGTGCTTTCAAATATTAAGAGTTCATGTTTACAGAGCTCAGAATTGGTGTCTAAAGCCTTTGAATCACGAGAATAGTTTTTGTGTTTACAATTTAGGAGGATTGGCTTTGGCGTTTTTTTTTGTGTGAATCAGTTAAAATGGTGGCGGTTCCAGTAAACAGTTCTAAGCAAACTGTCTAATTGTGGTAAAACTGTTAAAATACACAATGAGAGTTCCCAGAAATGATTAAGAACGTGTAATAAACATCTCAAGTACACGTAAATAGATTCTTACTACATTTACTGTCGAATTCAATCACGGAGGTTTCCAGTGGAAAGCTTTGAAATGACGAAAATACTGGTAATGTTTACAAGTCCGGGTACTTCGGGTGGCGTTTTCACGGGACTGTGCTTTCAATTATTACGAGTTCATGTTTACAGAGCTCAGAATTGGTGTCTAAAGCCTTTGAATCACGAGAATAGTTTTTGTGTTTACAATTTAGGAGGATTGGCTTTGGCGTTTTTTTTGTGTGAATCAGTTAAAATGGTGGCGGTTCCAGTAAATACTTCTAAGCAAACTGTCTAATTGTGGTAAAACTGTTAAAATACACAATGAGAGTTCCCAGAAATGATTAAGAACGTGTAATAAACATCTCAAGTACACGTAAATAGATTCTTACTACATTTACTGTCGAATTAAACACGGAGGTTTCCAGTGGAAAGCTGTGAAATGACGAAAATACTGGTAATGTTTACAAGTCCGGGTACTTCTGGTGGCGTTTTCACGGGACTGTGCTTTCAAATATTAAGAGTTCATGTTTACAGAGCTAAGAATTGGTGTCTAAAGCCTTTGAATCACGAGAATAGTTTTTGTGCTTACAATTTAGGAGGATTGGCTTTGGCGTTTTTTTTGTGTGAATCAGTTAAAATAGTGGCGGTTCCAGTAAATACTTCTAAGCAAACTAATTGTGGTAAAACTGTTAAAATACACAATGAGAGTTCCCAGAAATGATTAAGAACGTGTAATAAACCCCTCAAGTACACGTAAATAGATTCTTACTACATTTACTGTCGAATTCAATCACGGAGGTTTCCAGTGGAAAGCTGTGAAATGACGAAAATACTGGTAATGTTTTCAAGTCCGGGTACTTCGGGTGGCGTTTTCACGGGACTGTGCTTTCAATTATTACGAGTTCATGTTTACAGAGCTCGGAATTGGTGTCTAAAGCCTTTGAATCACGAGAATAGTTTTTGTGTTTACAATTTAGGAGGATTGGCTTTGGCGTTTTTTTTGTGTGAATCAGTTAAAATGGTGGTGGTTCCAGTAAATACTTCTAAGCAAACTGTCTAATTGTGGTAAAACTGTTAAAATACACAATGAGAGTTCCCAGAAATGATTAAGAACGTGTAATAAACATCTCAAGTACACGTAAATAGATTCTTACTACATTTACTGTCGAATTCAATCACGGAGGTTTCCATTGGAAAGCTGTGAAATGACGAAAATACTGGTAATGTTTACAAGTCCGGGTACTTCTGGTGGCGTTTTCACGGGACTGTGCTTTCAAATATTAAGAGTTCATGTTTACAGAGCTCAGAATTGG